>NW_026137893.1:3600000-4200000 GCF_019393585.1 Leptopilina boulardi
ATCAGCAACACCCGTCACATTAATTTCTAAATGTACCACCAACTCTCGCGCAAAACGTCTAATTACTGACGCGACAACGAATTTCATCAAGGGTCTTGAATTTGCGAAATAGTACGTCACAAACTTGAAACCAATACACTCCCAACAATGCACTAAATGTGTTTTCTGTAATTTTTCATAATTATATTATATATATAACTGTCACATAATGTGGAAATTTTATACATATATGTATAATTTCCGAGGAATAAATTTAAAATTTAAATTAATGATAATAAGACAGAAGAAAAAAATTTTATTAATTCTAAATTGACTGAAAATTGGGCGGGATCAAATAAATAGTGGGTGGGAACATAAATAAAAATCCTGGACAATTTAATAAAAAAAAGACCAACTCATGAAAAAAAATTAAATTGTTAAAAAAGCAATGGAAATAATAACGCTAAGGTTAAAAAAACAAAAAGCACGCAGTAAGTAGTGAAAGAACAAAAATAGAGATCGTAATTTTTTTTTTTTGTGAACCCACCTTTACCCCTAAAACTCGAGCGTCTGCTCACCTAAACTCAAGAGAGATTCTGATTCGAGGAAGATAAACGTCTATAACAAACTTTATCTCGTGAGAGTTCTCTCTAGTTCGCTTCTCTTCTCCTTGAGAATTGTGCAAGCAGCTGCTATAACGATCCTCGTTTAAACAACTTTTCAACTAAATCGTTTTCGCGGCTTGTAAGACATGAAGGGGGAGGGAGCAACATTTCTCTGGATACACCGGATGTCGGTCGCTTGCTCGCATTTAATGGATAGTTAAGTACACGTTTTCTACGTGAGCTGAATAACAGTGTCCGTTAGAGTCACATATGTTTTTGGTAGCAAAAAGGTAAAACGGAAAATCTACCCTCAATGGCGAATATGACAGAAAAATATCTAATGGTTAAGAAAAAATATAGTAAAAATTCTGTAGGTGGAGTAAAAGAAAATCATGGGCGGTGCAATTAATTTAAAAAACATAGTGAGCGGAGCCAGTCAGTTGTAGGCGGAGCCAAGAATAAGTGGGCGGAGTAATTAGTCGCGCCAATTTTGTAGGCGGAGTCATAAATTAGTAGAAGGAGTAATTGATTAACGAAATAGAGTGGGGGGTGCTATAGGTGGAGTTTGGAATTAATGGGCGGAGCCAGGTAGAAATAGGTGGAGTAATTCTTTAGAGAAACAGTTAAAATGATTTGGGCGTGATAAAATATTAGTCGAGTTGAAGGCGGAGTCAAAAATTAGTAGGCGGAGCAAATAGTCGCGCCAATTTTGTAGGTGGAGTCATAAATTAGTGGAAGGAGTAATTGATTAACGAAACATAGTGGGGATGCAATGGGTGGAGTTTAGAAGTAGTAGGCGGAGACAGTCAGTTATGGGCGGAATTATTTATCAGTAGGCGTAGCCAGGAAGAAGTAGGCGGTGTAATTGTGTTAAAAAAACGTAGTAGCAATGTTGTAGGTGAGGAAAATTGTTAATAGAACACAAAAAAAATATTGTGGGCAGAACAATTGTTTGGAAATCATATTGTTGGCAATGTGGGCAGGGACAGACACTACTGGATTGTTCTTTGGGACATATTAAAACTGCTTTAGGTAGAAAAATAAAAATCAAATCTCTTAAAACAAAACAATAATTACAATTCATAGCTTTTCATTTAAATTTGTGTTATTTCAAATGAAAAAGCAATTAATTTCCAGTAAAGTTTCTTTCAATCTTCATTCAAAGTAACTTTCTGTCCTACTTACATTATTATTTCACTTTTCAACTTTGAATTGATGCTACATTCAAATCAATTGAAAAGTATATATATATATATAGTTATACCTTACTCATCTAATTAATTGTGAGGCTTTTTGTATAAGGGAACATTAAATCGATTAGAAAACAAGAATGTAACGGTAGTAATTTGTTTAAAGTGACGATGTGACTTTTCAAGTGAGAATTGAAAAGGCTTCGCGGAGAGAAAATAGAGGACGGGGGGATAAATCTCATAACATATATAAAATGAAAATACACAAGCAGAGAAAATGGAATGAGAGAAGTGGAAAGTTGCGAAGGGAAACGTGGCTGCTGCAAACACATATTGGCACAATCGCTTAATAACACGTTGCCAGTTGCGATTGATTTTCGTTGTCAGTTCATTTCTTCCTTTTTAAACTACACACAATAATCAAACCAACAAGATGTGAAATAGAAAGAAAACATATTTAAATATTCTTATTTTCAATAAAGTTTTAAAGAAAATGACTTTGAAAAATAAGAGGAGATAATTTTATTACTTTTAAAAACATTCAATTTCACCTTTTAGTGAACATTTTGGAAAAAAAAATTATCCATACTTTCTTGCTGTTAATTTTTTTTTTAAACCTTTTTTTCTTTATTAAAAAAAAATTTATTCAATCGCATTAAGTTGTTATTACAGTACTAACATCAATTTATTATACGATTATCGATTTAAAAAAAAAAAAAAAAAGAATTCATACTTTTATAAAAAAAAAAACTTTACTAAAATCTGCACAACCCATCCCCCATTTTGGTCATAGATCAATTAATAAAAGTGGCATTTAACCCGGATTCAACTTGCAGATTACAAGCGAGCCGCAGGTGCGCCCATTGGAAACATTGTCCATAGTCCGTTGTACTGTCACGGTTCACGCCCGATAACCACGCATTCATATGGAGAGCCACTGTCACGCTATTTACAATCTGAAGAGACGGTTTCAGGGGTGGGGGGTGGATGAAGGGATCAGAGGGTGAAAGGTGGAAAGGAAGGGAGGGGGTTAACTAGCGGCACTACGTTTCGGCCAATGTTATGCATTTACCGGACGCGTAAACCAAACGCATTTAGCGTGTCTGCTAGAGGCAACGTAAACTGGTCCATGGGAGCAATTGCATTCAGTTCTGCCAAATGCACCGATTACCATCAACCCACTATATTTTGTTAACTAAATCAACCATTTTTTTTTTAATCGTTATTCTCTCACGACATTAAAATAATAATATTTTTAGTTGAATTTTACTTGTATGATTGAAGAATAAAGAAAAATATTTTTAAACTTATTTTTATATAATGTTTTGATTTTTTAATATATTCAAATGGTGCGGATTCTATTCTCGAATAGAAAAAACAGTAAATAATAGTAGAAATTTTACCAGGGCCCAGATTCGGGCCGGATTAGGCCTAAAAAAACAAAATTTAACATATTTGGTATTATTATCTGCAAAAATTAATGCTAAATTCATTTTTCGCAAAGAAAATTGCACCACAGTATCTATATATATATATATATATCAGTATACTGATTGCGCACATTAGCAATCCTCTCCAAAGGTGTACATGCGTAGGCATTTGGAGTATATGGGAGAATGTATGAAGGTGGTCATACAGAAGGGTGGACGAGGTGAAGGGGCGAAAGCGTATATAGACAATAGAAGGACTAACAATGGCCAGCGTGAGGTGAGCGTCGAGACAATAAAGGGGCTTGCATCCCCACTGTGAACCCTAAATCAACGTTCAGCATAATAAAACGCCAACACCATAGCAGGTCTCTTTAACGAGTACTGTTTTTTTTTTTGCCCAACAGTATTTTCCGAGGGCTGATTGTGACTATATATATATAAAGCAATGCTTGATTAATAAAATATTGATTTCTTACCAGAAAACCAAATAAACGAGAAAAGAAAATTATTTCAATTTACCAATAATATTTTAATTTGATATTTTTTCTACAAAAAATATAGGAAGGGGAGCATTTCGTGTGACGTCACAGTCATGAAAAACTGCTGAAATCAAGTGAAGTAGTATTTAAACATTTTAATAGTAACTCGCTGACTTCAGTAGTATGTACGTTCGGTATATTTCGTGTCGACACGAATGCCAAAGTCGTCAAATTAATAGTCAACTTGTAATAAATAAATTCGATCCTAATTTGTCCTTTCGTTTTATTATGAAAACTCTCGCGAGACATTGAGGATTCTTGCTGGTTCACAAATAGGCGTTGAGGACATCACTATCTATCATTGAAATTAGAAGTCATCAAGGGAAAAGCTTTCTGGTGTATATATTTGTATGAGAGTCTCGAATATTCAAGAACACCACCGAAGATGAAATTGCTGTTTTGTTAACGATTTGTCAAGTCAATACTGGTAGTCAATTTCCTATGGACTTCTCGCATTAATTAATTTACCATCAGATAGTAAAGGGATCTGCTTTACCGACGACGATTATCGGTCGCGGGTATTATATTATTGAATATTGATTGATCTCAATGACACCGAGAAGAGAGGCCGCTGTTTAGCAACGCTTTCGAGTCTGACTCGTCAGCCATTTTACTCTCATTCTTATCCTAATGTTTGTAGAGTCAAGTTGTGTTCTATTATTTTTTGTGTAAAATAATTAAAATTTAAAATTATAAAAAGGAGACGAGTCGTCATCGTTGTCCTCAAATGGACAGTGACTCCTAATAAATTAATTAGAAGTCGTTTCCTTCAGAATCGATCTTATTATTATTAAATTATAATTGAATAAATAAAATATAAATCTTGTCTTTCGACCTGCTGCCATTATTTAACTTTTTCTAAAATTTGAAGTGAATATTAATAAATATAGTGTTTTGTTATAAATTTTGTCTAATAAATGGTGTTTATCCTTATCCCCCCCTCTTCGCGGTCTGTAACTGTAAAGTAACAATGGAATTCCTGAATTGGTTTTAGTTTTTTCTAATTATAAATTATAAAATTTACTTGTCGGATTTTTTAACTATTTTTTTAGGTTTAATTATTTTCCATTAAATAACTTGTCGTCTTGGCAAAATTAATAATTAAAAAAGTCTAGATAACGTTGATTGTCTTGAAAATATAATAAATAATTTAAATTTAAAATAAAAATCAATAGAAAATTAAATTCAACGTTACAAGGTATATAACGTTAGTTTTAGTTTATTTGTTTCTCGTCAGTTTTTTTTTTGTTTTACCAATTTCTTCAAACATCTAAACGTTTAGTTAATACAATGAATTCAAAAATCAAAATATTTATTTTTATTTATTTTCTCTCTCTCTCCCTCTTTTTTTTCTAGAAAAATATTTCCCCATTCCTAAAAATCGTTTCCTTTACGAAGTACGACGACGACGATGACGACGACTCGTCTAGTGTACAAAACATTCCAAGAACTCGACTTGGCTCTCTCTATACTTGCAACTTCCGGTGAGCTCTCAAGTTTCCTTCTCCAAGCCCTTCTTTTTGAAGCACGTTCTTCTTCGAAAACTTTTTCAGGAATCTTTACGCAAGTTACGTTATACTTTCTTCGTGAGCAAGGAAAATAAGGCCACGGGATTGGCTCGGCGTACAAAAAGTACTTGCGAATTTCTCCCCCCCCCTCACCCTCCTACTCCACTCCCAAAACGGTAAAAAGCCTGTCGAGAAATGGAGGTGAATCGGGGTAGGGGGGAGGGGTGTTTGACAAGTGAGACGCGAAATAGAGAAGCCCAAGGCAAAGGAGACGCAGTAGATTTTCAAAAGACAACATCCGGCACAAGGAACCGGGGAAAAGTAAAAAAAAAAAAGTCCCGGTGTAAGAAAGTACTAAAAAGGCTGATGCTCTTTCGCTTATTTTCCCTTCTCGTTGATTCTCTAGATTTTCCGATCCCTATACACATTTCTCGTAGATTGCGTGCCCCTTTTAGTGTAGAGAACAAAAAAAAAAAAGTAATACGAGAGATAGTGGAACATTTTTTTTTTATGCAAGCTTTTTGTACTTTTATCACTTCTCGTATAATCAATCGAAATAAAAATGCGTACTTTTAGATAATATACGAAAGAACAAAGCAGACAAGATGTAGGGGATTTTTTTTTAAAACTTTTGTCGCAGTACTAGTTTTAAAATTAATCTGCTTCGGTGTGTAGAGCTAAAATATAACAAAATGTTCCTAAAGTGTGTAAGACCTTCCGATGAATAAATTATGACACTTAGTACTAAGGAGGTTTTTGGGATCGGTGATTATGAATTTGGTGTTAGTTTTTAAAAATTCAAAATGGCGGATCCAATATGGCGGACAATTTTTTGAAAAACTCCTTGGATTCGTCTAAAAAACGTTGCTCGGGGGTTTTTGGGGTCGCTGATTACGAATCCAATGTTAGTTTTTTAAAATTCAATATGGCGGACGACATTCTATAAAATATATTGAATACCACGTACTACAGGACACTTTTTTCATGACGTCGTCATATGAATTCAACGGCTTAATTTTCGAAAAATTTAACCGTCATAAATAATTTTTTTTATTAATGATTAATTTAATTTTTTTTCGGTTCAAGAAAAACATTATTTTGTGCATTTTAAATTAAAGGAAGACAAAAGAAATTCAAGCGTGACTCAATGTGCAATGTCATAAGAGAATGTAACTTATATCGAGGCGACAGACAACTTGGAATTGCGTTGTTCTGAAAGGTGGGGTAAAAGAGAAAAAAAAAACACTGTCGAGTTCGCGCGGCACATTTTTCTTATGTAGCGTCTTTTTTGCTTCCTCTTTCGCGCTTCCTTCTTTTTTTTTTGTTATTTTCCTCTGCTTCTTCTCTATTTTCACGTCAATCTAATCCTCATCCCTCTCTCTCACTCTCTCTCTCTCTCTCTCACCAAGAATCCTCTCTCTCTTCAAACCTTTGTCTGGTCGTCACTAGTAAGGTGTCTCATCCTCAACCAGGTTTGCGGGCTCAATGTTGCACTTTTTTTTTCCCCCTTAAATCTTATTTGCAAAAAATAGAAATTTAATTCTCTTTCAAATCCCTTCCACTGCGATCTCCTCGGGGGAATTACCAGCAGCATCTGATTCTAATGTCTTCGATTATTCCAGTCGCATCGTGTTACGGTGTTACTTTCTTGGCGATGTCGATAAAGTCGTCGTTATTATCTCATTTTTACAGCACACCAGGAAGAGTGAATAAGAGATAGAATGAAGGACCGTCGGTACTTTTAATGTAAATGGATCGGGATGTAACTCCAGTGATGAAACTTTCATGAGAAGAAAAGCAAAAGAAAAGTTGGGTTTTATAAAAAAAAAAAAAAAAATGTATAAAAGAAAAATGACTATTTTTTTTGGAAAAAAAAAGAAGATTTCTAAAACTTATTTTATTACAAAAGTTTACGAGATGAAGATTTGATTATAGATTTCAAAACAAAAAGAAATAGGTAGAAAAGAGAGAATTACATAAGATGCAAATGTAAAATGAGAAAAATATTTTCTTTAAAACAAAAAAAAAAAATATAGAAAAGAAGTGAGAATAGAAGTGAGAATAGAGGAGAAAAAAAAAGATAAAATGGTTTATTGAAGAAAATGGAGAAAAAAAGATGTGTTTAGTAAACAAGAAGAAGGGGAAATAATAATAATAGACGGAAAGAGGAAAAAAGGTAATAGAAGAAGAGATATAGAGTATCTAAAAGGAGAAGCAGACATACAAGTAGGTTCAGATTATCAAGAAAGCAGAATAAGACGTAAAGAGAATGTCAAGATAACAAATTTAAAGGGATCCCCAACGAAAAGTGTCAAAGGTTAATAAAGGTACTGTCATATCAAAGGATAAACGGAAATATAATACCTAACAAAGCTAGTACAAAGGAATTAGTGCGGCGTCGAAAAGAATATTTTCATTGGAAATTTCTTGAATCATATCCTTTTAAAAAATTCCTAATGACTATATATATAGTGAACTTCAAATTTATGCCGTAAGTCAATAAATAAATTAATATCACCTTTTAATTGAGTTAACAATGCTCTGTAAATTTATTTTATTTTTTAAAAGCCATACAAAACTGCTAAAGTAAGGTGAAGTACTATTTTTAAACATTTTAATAGTAACTCGCCGACATCATCAGGGGATTAAATTACGTAACTTTTTCTGGATCCCATTTTTCACATTCTGGATTCCACTTTCCGTATTCCACTATTCACATTTCGTATTCCGGATTCTATATTTCGGTTTCCACATTTCACATTCCGGATTCCACTTTTCACACTTTGTATTCTGGGGATCAATTACGTAACTTTTTTCGAATCCCACATTCCACTTTTCACATCCCGGATTCCACATTTCCGATTCCATATTCCGGATTCCACTTTCAAAACTCTGTATTCTGGATCCCACATTCCGAATTCCACTTTTCACATTCCGTTTTCCAAATTCCGGATCCTACTTTTCACATTCCGTATTCCGGATTCCACATTTCACATTCCGGATCCCACTTTTCACATTTTGTATTCTGGGGATCAATTACGTAACTTTTTTCGAATCCCACATTCCACTTTTCACATCCCGGATTTCACATTTCCGATTCCGGATTCCACTTTCAAAACTCTGTATTCTGGATCCCACATTCCGAATTCCACTTTTCACATTCCGTTTTCCAATTTCCGGATCCTACTTTTCATATTCCGTATTCCGGATTCCATATTTCAGATTCCATATTCCAATTTTCACATACCGGATCAAAATTTTCATGTTCCAGATTCCAAATCCCCTATCTTAATTTTCACATTCCGGATTCCACATTAAATATTTCATATTCTGAAAATTATACTCTACATTCTGTATTCCACATTCCGGATTCCACTTTCGAAATGTGGGATGTGGAATCCGGAATTTTGAAAATGGAATCCGAAATGTTAAATTCGGAATACGGAAAGTAAAAAGTAGAATCCGGAATGTGGAAAGCTTAATCCGGAATGTGGGATTCACAATGTGGAATCCGTAATATGAAAAGTGGATTCAAGAATGTAGGCTATGGAATATGGAATGTGAATTCTAAAACCCGGAATACGGAATTTTGAAAGTGGAAGCCGGTGTATTGAATACGAAATGTGGAATTCAAAATACGAAATGAAGAATCCGGAATACGGAATGTGGAATCCAAAATGTGAAAATTGGATTACGGAATGTGGAATACAAAATACGAAATATAGAATCCGGAATGTGGAATCCAAAATGTGAAAATTGGATTACGGAATGTGGAATTCAAAATACGGAATGTGGAATCCAAAATGTGAAAATTGGATTACGGAATGTGGAATTCAAAATACGAAATGTAGAATCCGGAATACGGAATGTGGAATCCAAAATGTGAAAATTGGATTACGGAATGTGGAATTCAAAATACGGAATGTGGAATTCAAAATACGAAATGTAGAATCCGGAATACGGAATGTGGAATCCAAAATGTGAAAATTGGATTACGGAATGTGGAATACAAAATACGAAATATAGAATCCGGAATGTGGAATCCAAAATGTGAAAATTGGATTACGGAATGTGGAATCCAAAATGTGAAAATTGGATTACGGAATGTGGAATTCAAAATACGAAATGTAGAATACGGAATGTGGAATCCAAAATGTGAAAATTGGATTACGGAATGTGGAATCCAAAATGTGAAAATTGGATTACGGAATGTGGAATTCAAAATACGGAATGTGGAATTCAAAATACGAAATGTAGAATCCGGAATACGGAATGTGGAATCCAAAATGTGAAAATTGGATTACGGAATGTGGAATTCAAAATACGAAATGTAGATTCCGGAATACGGAATGTGGAATCCAAAATGTGAAAATTGGATTACGGAATGTGGAATTCAAAATACGAAATGGAGAATCCGGAATACGGAATGTGGAATCCAAAATGTGAAAATTAGATTACGGAATGTGGAATTCAAAATACGAAATGTAGATTCCGGAATACGGAATGTGGAATCCAAAATGTGAAAATTGGATTACAGAATGTGGAATTCAAAATACGAAATGTAGAATACGGAATGTGGAATCCAAAATGTGAAAATTGGATTACGGAATGTGGAATCCAAAATGTGAAAATTGGATTACGGAATTTGGAATTCAAAATACGAAATGTAGAATCCGGAATACGGAATGTGGAATCCAAAATGTGAAAATTGGATTACGGAATGTGGAATTCAAAATACGAAATGTAGAATCCGGAATACGGAATGTGGAATCCAAAATGTGAAAATTGGATTACGGAATGTGGAATTCAAAATACGAAATGTAGATTCCGGAATACGGAATGTGGAATCCAAAATGTGAAAATTGGATTACAGAATGTGGAATTCAAAATACGAAATGTAGAATACGGAATGTGGAATCCAAAATGTGAAAATTGGATTACGGAATGTGGAATCCAAAATGTGAAAATTGGATTACGGAATGTGGAATTCAAAATACGAAATGTAGAATCCGGAATACGGAATGTGGAATCCAAAATGTGAAAATTGGATTACGGAATGTGGAATTCAAAATACGAAATGTAGATTCCGGAATACGGAATGTGGAATCCAAAATGTGAAAATTGGATTACAGAATGTGGAATTCAAAATACGAAATGTAGAATACGGAATGTGGAATCCAAAATGTGAAAATTGGATTACGGAATGTGGAATCCAAAATGTGAAAATTGGATTACGGAATGTGGAATTCAAAATACGAAATGTAGAATCCGGAATACGGAATGTGGAATCCAAAATGTGAAAATTGGATTACGGAATGTGGAATTCAAAATACGGAATGTGGAATCCAAAATGTGAAAATTGGATTACGGAATGTGGAATTCAAAATACGAAATGGAGAATCCGGAATACGGAATGTGGAATCCAAAATGTGAAAATTAGATTACGGAATGTGGAATTCAAAATACGAAATGTAGATTCCGGAATACGGAATGTGGAATCCAAAATGTGAAAATTGGATTACGGAATGTGGAATTCAAAATACGAAATGTAGAATCCGGAATACGGAATGTGGAATCCAAAATGTGAAAATTGGATTACGGAATGTGGAATTCAAAATACGGAATGTGGAATCCAAAATGTGAAAATTGGATTACGGAATGTGGAATTCAAAATACGAAATGGAGAATCCGGAATACGGAATGTGGAATCCAAAATGTGAAAATTAGATTACGGAATGTGGAATTCAAAATACGAAATGTAGATTCCGGAATACGGAATGTGGAATCCAAAATGTGAAAATTGGATTACGGAATGTTGAATTCAAAATACGGAATGTAGAATCCGGAATACGGAATGTGGAATGGAAAATGTGAAAAGTGGATTACGGAATGTGGAATCCCGAGTAGGAATGTTGAAAATGGAATCCGGAATCTGTTATACAAGTGGGATCCGGTATTTTTATATATATATATATATGTATAGCAATTTGAGAAAAAATAGATATGGTTATACTACAAAAAATAGTTTTTTAGAAAAAAATTATTCTCTTTTGTTATTGAAGATGCGTATGACTAGTATTTTAAGCTTGTAAATAACTTTATTTCTTTTTTTTAAATTAAAAATCCGTATTTTTAAAAATGATTTTCTGTATATGTATATACAAAAATAGAGTATGTTTTTTTTCTTCGATTTGCGAAACTAACTCTCATCATTTGGAAAAAGATAATATTTTTTCTCCCTAGCTTAGGATTTCTACTTCGTCTTCTTGGAGGCGTTAGAATATATATATATATATATATATATATATTTCTTTTTTTTTAGAAATCTTTCGTGCACTTCCATTCAAGAAATACGAGGCGGAAAAGTCAGCACGCAGAGTGCCGTGCGGTGATGGAAGAGAGGATGGAATAGGACGTTCGGATAATGCGGATAAAGACGGATGTAGCTTGTTAGGGGATGAATGAAAAGTTGTCAAGACGGTCCAATTAATGTCAACTCTTCAACTGAAGCTTACCTTAGCTTACAAAAAAGCCCCCAGCCTCCCCCCACCAATTTTTTTTTTTTTTTTTATTTTTTCTTTTCCTATTGCACTAACATTTTGTATTTTTCTATTGACTCTCTTCTTATTTATTTCACCCACAGGTGATTCTTTTTTTTTTTTTTTTTCTAATAAGTTCCTCCTTTTCTCCATAGCAGTAACAATGAAGTTAGTTTTTAAAGAAAGAATTTGAAATTTACAAAAAAAAGCTTGTAACAATTTTAATATTTTAAAATCCAATAGATAACAATTTTTAATAAAATGTTCATTCTTGATTTATAATTTGTATTTTTTCGTTTCTATATAATTTATTTATTTTTAAATTTATGATTTTTTTTTCTTTATTGATTTTAATATAAAATATTAGTAAATTAATATTTAAAGAAAAAAAATTTTTTTTTTCATGTAATATTGGAAAATTAAAATTATAAAATTTTCAATTTGACATGTATAACTATATTGTTCATCGGTCGTATAGCTTTATTCGAAATAGAAAAGAAGATAAGCTTGAACAAGATATGTATTATACGGCGTCTCTTATATTCTGAGATAAATAGGAAAATGGGGGCAAGATTGTCAACTTTATTACGACATCCCGTTCTTTAGTAAAATCCTGATTGTAAATTGTTTCAGGTATGGAAAAAAAAAATATATATATATATAAATATTAAATGTACTTTCATAAAAATAATTACAAATGCCAATCATAAACCAAATGCGAATATTTAATTGAAAATTTATGTGAGTTCTATTTTGTTTTTTTTAATTAAATAAATAAAAAAAATATGAGGCATTCTTTGTCAAAAAGTCACCCCCACTGCCCAGAATAGATTTAATTTAAAAAAAACTCTATATGGGCTTAAATTACATCAAAGTTTGTCTATTTTTTGATGCCGACATAGAAATTTACATTACCAATTGATGGTAAAATAGTAAAATAAAAATATAAAAAAATTACCGTCATAGAAATCTACATTACCAACTGATGATAAACAGGGAGAATTTTTTTTTAAATTTGTTTTACCATCAATTGGTAATGTAGATTTCTGTGTCGGTAATTTTTTGTATTTTCATATTAATGTTTTACCATCAGTTGGTAAAATTGTAAAAAAAATTGACCGAATTATAAAATTATTCGAAAAAAAGTTAAGTAATGAAAAATTTATTTTTGAAATTTATTTTAAAAGAAAAAAAAAATTCCCTTGGACGCTCAAGTTCATTCTAAAATGCGTACACTTGTATTTTAAATTCAAAGACATTTATTTTTTTTTTTTTTTTGTTATTATTTCTTATAGATATAGTATATACATTTTGAAATTCCAAATGATGAAAACAAATTCCAGAATTTTTTTTTTCCAATCAATACAAACTTCTAATTCTAATTCCATTTAAAATATTCAAATAAAAATTCTTTAGTAAATAAATAAATAAATATAAATAAATGAAATAATAAAAATTTTATAAGATTGTGAAAAAAATATTTTTCTATTTTTATAAAAATTAATCTGAATATTTTTAAACGTTATATATGTGATTTCCTTCTTTTTTTTTCTTTATTCTCTTTATCTTAATAACTAATCCAAAGTCCTCAAGATGGTAATTAATTTCAATTTATCAAATCAATAAATATTATCGATTCCTCATTTTGTCAATATAATATACGGACAATGTAAATTTCAATAAATCTAATCTAATCTAATCTAAAATTTATAATATATCAAGACTCAATTAAAATTATTTGTCATATCATCATAAATAACAAAATTGTCTAGCTGAACGGATTATTTTTTATAAAAAATTTTGTTTATTTTTTATTATTTAATTAAAAAAAAAAAAAAAAAAAAAAAAAAAACAATATTATTTTTTATCGTAAGAAAAAAATATGATTTTACTGCATTTAATTTCAATTCTATGTATATTCATTTACAATGCAGAAACTTTTGGATTTCGAGGATTATTTTATGAGGGATTAAAAGAACCAGAATCCTCTCTTTGGAGAAATACAACATTGACTAATGAAAAATGGATAACACAATTGGTGGATCATTTTCATATTCAAGACTCACGAACCTGGAAAATGGTATTTGCTTCAAATTATTTTCTTTTTAATATATAATATTATACCCATATTGTTTTTTAATTTTTAAAATAAATTTTAATATACGAAAATTATTATTTCTACTTTTTTCCAACATATCAATGATATTGAAAAATTGGATATAAACATTTTTTTTTTTTTTTTTTTGTTCAAATTGAAGTGAACAATTCGTGCGCCATCTGTCAATGGCGTCACTAAACAACAAAATATTCTGATTGGTTGAACAAAATTCTAATAAAACTTTTGTATTATTTCTAATAGAAAAATTCACTTTCAATAGACTGTATTTAAAAACTTTTAAACAAATTGAATTTCAAATTATAACTGACGATGAGTTTAGAATAAACCTCTGAATTTTCAATTTAATTTTATGTTCGCATTTGAGGTTTAAAAGCGTGACCACATTTTATTTGCATCTAAATGTAAACAAATCGTTCGGAACAAATATATACAGATAATTATATACGAAATCACAATTATTTTTATACATTTAAAATTATGAGATTTTCTTTTAATTAAAAAATTTATATATGTAATATAACAGTTTTATAAAAATAATTTTCAAAAATATTTTTTTAAAAAAATTAAAATACCTAATTTTTTAATAAACTTGAAATACTATATTTTTTATATAAAATTATGGTAAACAATATTGGTAATTTTTATCCAATTCTTACAAACAATAACTCATTTTTCTTTTTAAAAGATTTTTTACAATTCTATTCATTGAATATATTTTATTAAAAATACATATTGTTTAAAAGTTAATAAAAAAAATAAAATTTTTATTTTTTATATTTTTTTAACAAATTAATTAAAACTCAAACACACAGAATTGTAAATAATCGTTTTCAGGAGAAAAATGAGCCATTGTTTATAAAAATTAAATAAAAAGTAGAATTATTATTCACTACTTTAAAAAAAAAAAACATAACATATATTTATTAATTATAATTTAAGAATAAATTTTAATACAAAATAATTTTTTTGAAAATTTTACAAATGGATCTTTTGAATTTTGATGAAATTAAATTGAAATATACAGTGCGGTCTCGTAACTGCAACATTTGAAACTGCAACAGTTTCGTTACTGCAACACCCCACCTCGACCACCGGACTTGAAACTGAAACGTGACGTCGGCAGCTTTCAGTGCCGTATCTACAGCGGAAAATGAATATCAAGTATTCATAAATAAAAATGAAAAAAAACTCTAAAATTGTTTTATAATTAAAATTTAAAATAAAATTGATAAATAAAATAAATTATAAAATATATAAAGTAAATAAATATATAAATAATTATAAAAATATAATTAAAATTTAATTATGTAATTATTAAATGTTTCATATAAATATAAAAGTTTGGTGTCATTTTTAAAATATTAGTGATATATAATATGCAAATTGGATTTGATATTCATCTTCTGCGTAGTAATTAATAAATAATAATAATACATATATTTGAAAATATAAACACCTTCTTAACACACAAAAAAAAGTTTAGTGTTTCTCGAGGTTGATGTTTTAAATGAAAATTGTTCATTGAAACAAAAAATATGTTTAAAAATTATTGTTTGAATATGGTATAATAGAAACAATAAAATATATTTAAAACAAATAAAATAATGTACTTTTTAATATACTAATTAAATTAAACATAAAGAATATTTAAATTAAATTTAAATGTATATTATAGAATGTATAACAATTATTTTTAATATTTATTTAATTTATCTGATAAGATAAACAAAATTTTGATATAAGCAAATTTTATTAACAAAATTAAATTTTTTAAAGGATTTTTGTCATTTTTTCCCAAAAATTTTTTTAAAGAGAAATTCAAAGTGAAAGTATGAAAGTAGTCCGTTTTTCAGGGGTCTTAAATTTTCTCGCGTATAGTAGGTATGTACGTCCCTGAAATGGTAGGTAGTGGGATATGTTGCAGTATCAAGTCCGAAAGAGTGGGAAATTTCAGAGAATGTTGCAGTTACGAGACCGCACTGTATATGTATTTTTAATTCTGTTATAAATTACTTTTTAGTTTGAGGTTATGTTAATGAGTTGAACTTCCTTATATGTTCGTCTCATAACTTAGACCTAATTTTATGGTTATGTTTACTCCTTTGGTTGTGATCATGGAGTAGTATAAGGAGACCGAACGACGTACATTGAAAGTGGACCAAATTTTGGTGACCGGTTAGTGTCATGAAAATACGTAATGGAGCACAAGCGCTCTCGTAGAAAGTATGTAAACAGTGAGAAAAATTAGAAGTACGTTGAACATAACCCAAAAATACATTCCCTCACAACACAAGGATATTCAGGATATCCCTGGGACGTCCTGGGGATATCCATTTGCTTTTGGCGATTCGGATATCCCTACGATATCCTCTGGATATCCATGGACATCTCTAAGATATCCCAGGGATATCCAAACCGCCGAAAACAAATCGATATCCCCAGGACGTCCCAAGGATATCCTGAATATCCTTTTGTTGTGAGGGTTGCTTCTTCTTTTTAAAACTTTTACAATGGCTGCGACTGTCCAGCTGAGTTTAACACAATCAGTGGCGCTAGTGTTTCATTAAGTATTTTCATGACACTAAGCGGTTACCAAAATTTGGTCCACTTTTAACGCAGATTTAACATGGTCATTCGGTCTTCTCCCTCATAACAAAAGGATATCCCTAGGATATCCATATCAATGGTCGATATCCTAGAATGGTCCCCAGGATATCTTGGGATATCCTGAGAATATCTTCTTGACATCCAGAAGATATACTGAGAATATCCTGAAAATATCTGTGGGATATCCTGATGATATCTATGGGATATCCTGATGATATCTGTGGGATATCCTGACGATATCTATGGGATATTTGGAGGACATTTATGAAAGTCTATACCCCCACAGCAACGGATATTTAAGGATATCCCTGGGACATCCTGGGGATATCCATTTGCTTGTGGCGGTTTGGATATCCCTCGGACATCCTGAGGATATCCTGGGACATCCCTGGGATATCTCAGGGATATCCAAACCGTCGCAAGGCAATGGATATCCCCAGGATGTCCTAAGGATATCCTTAAATATCCGGTGTTGTGAGGGTAGAGATATCCAGAAGATATCCTGTGGATATCCTCAGATATTCATGGGATATCCAAACGATATCCAAACCGACGATTTTTTGGATATCCTTAAGAGATCCTTTTGATATCTATAGGACATCCCTAGGATATCTGCGGGATATTATCAATATATCCCAAGATATCTTGTGTTATTAGGGAAAAGGAACAATTTTGTAAAATTCAAGAAAATTGTTCCTCTTCGTATCACTTATATTATTTGTCAGACAACACATATTTTTTAAACATTTGTTTTTATATCAAATAAGTTCGCTTCGAGTACGGAACCCTCGATTTCAGTCCGATTTTTTTTTTTATTTTAACAAGACCACAAATTTATATTTTTTTTCAGTTAAATTTTTAACGTTATAAAAATGTATTTTTTTTTTTTTTATTATTATTATTATTATTTATAGCGTTACCTCGAGAATGATGGATATTTTAACGGCACTGGTCCAATTTTGATAATGTTGGGTGGCGAGTGGAGTATTAATCCGGGATTTTTGAATGCAGGATTAATGCATGGAATAGGCGCTCAACATGGAGCGTTGATGTACTACACGGAACATCGATTTTATGGCAAAAGTAGACCCTTCGAGTATGTCGACTATATATGTATAAATGTATTGTTTTTTTTTTCATTTTTTATAAAAAGTTTTTTGTTACTGAAAATATAATAAAAAAAAAAAAAAAAAAAAAAACTATACAAAATACAAAGTGAATAATGAAAAGCATTTTTTTTTTTTTTTTTTAATACACATTGCAGAAACGTCAGTACAAAAAATTTAAAATATTTAAACGTAGACCAGGCATTAGCGGATGTGGCATATTTTATAGAAACCGTCAAACGAGAAAGAAAGCTCAATAATACAATGGTCATTGTTTTTGGTGGATCATATGCTGGAAATATGGCTGTGTGGATGAGACAAAAATATCCACATTTAGTTCAAGTATTTTATAAAAATAATCATTCTTTTTTTATTATTATATATAATTATAATTTTTATTCTTTATATATTATATTATTAAAATGCAGTTTTATTTAAAAATATACATGCTAGAGAAATTAAATTTTTTTTTTTTTTTGATAATTTAAATATATTTTACAGGGTGCTTTAGCCAGCAGTGCTCCAGTATATGCAAAGGCAAACTTTTACGGTATATATATATATTTTTTTTTTTTAAAATTAATTATTATTTTTGTGTATGAATAAAATTAATTTTTGAAATAACTTTTAAAAAATTTTTCACAATTGAAAAAAACAAAATATAAATATTATTTTTTTGAATTAAATTTCAGAATATTTGGATGTAGTAACAGCATCTTTAAGTAAATATAATAAACAATGTGTTGTTGAAATTAAAAATGCCATTCAAATAATTGAAAAAAATATCCGTTCTAAAATTGGAAAAGAATTGATAAAAGAAGAATTTAAGTAAGTTGAGTTTATAAAGTTTATTATATTTTTTAATTTCTTAAAGTTAAGCACCCTGCGCGCTTAGTGCGCCAACCCCCATTATTTTCCACTTTAATGATTAATTTTTTAATGGCTTAAAATTATTAAAATTATTAAAATTTTATTAAAAATTTGAGTTTATGTTCGTTTCTTGATTAGGGGAATTTAAAGTTATGTTTGTCGGACATAGCCTCAAACCCAATATCTGTGCCCTTGAATTTTGAGGTTATGTTTGATTTCTGACCTTGAATCCTGGAAACCTATGCCCTTTAATTTTAAGGTTATGTTCGATCCATGGATCCAACATAACCTTAAAATTAAAGGTCATGCATGACCCTGAATCCTGTAGACCCAGGACCTTAAATTTTGAGGTTATGTTCATTTGAGGTTAAAATCAGAACTAAAATACTAATATAGGTATATATATGGGTCATTCCATGTCAAGAGTAACTAACCTAACCTTTGGCAAAAACATGGGTTGAGTACACTTGACATGGAATGACCCATTCTGGAGGCAGCGGCAAAATCTTTTTATAATATAGAGAGATAATAATTATAATAATAATAATTATAATTAATTAATAATTGTTTTTTTTTTATTGCAATTTCAGTCTTTGCAGTGTTCCCGATACGTCAAGTCTCAGTGGTAATGGAATATTTTTCGAATTTCTTACAGAGGTGAACAATCATATTTTCTTTCAATTTTTTCATTATAATTATAATAAAAAAATACAATAATTTGATGAAATAACTGATTTTACGCTAAAAATTCGTAGTCTCTAATTATAACAATAACACGCCCACAAGTGTCTTTCTCTCTTTTTATTGGCTAGTTTTCAAGGTCATAAGACAGCAACCAATTATCATCTTATGATCTTAAATAGTAGCCAATGACGAGTGAGAGGAGAGGGGGCTCTTTCATAGGCGAAGTCACAAGTTTAAATTTAAAAATTATTGTTATTGCACACGGATAATTAATTCTATATTGTATATAAAATATTAATTATAATAGTATTATAATATATTATTCAAAATTAATATTCTAATTCTTAATTAATTCTAAATATTCAGAATAATACTAATTAATATTAATATATTTTGATTTCTTAGACATTTTCAAATATTGTTCAATATAATGCAATAAATAATAATGGTAAAACTGCAATATCAATTGCATGTGACAAAATGACAAATATCACATTAGGAACACCATTTCAACGATTGGGAAAAATTGTCAATAATGGAATGGCTTGCACTGATATTGACTATAATTCATTAATTAAAAGACTAAGAAACGAATCTTGGGATTCTAATACTGGAATTAGTAAGTTTATTTAAATAATTGTTTTAAAAACAAAATAAAATTAACTACAATAGTTATTAATAATTAATTATATACATTAATCTCAAAATAAAAACCACTTAGTATATTTGCACTTTTAATTAAATTTTTTTTATCATAACTAAATTTTAAATTAAAATTTTTAAAATCATATTTCACTTCAATATTTAATTAAACATTACATATATAATGAATCTAAAAAAAAAAATTATTAGTGAGACAATGGATCTTTCAAACTTGCACTGAATATGGTTACTTTCAAACAACTGATTCGAAAAAATCCATTTTTGGCCCTCATTTAAGTTATGAATATTTTACAAAACTCTGCAAAGATATTTATGGCGATGAGTATGTAAATTTTACTTTTTCTATATTGATCAAAAGAAGGTGTATAATTTTTTTTTCAAATTTCAGAGATTTTAATTTAAATTTACTAATAAATTAAACCAATTCTTATTTATCCTAATTTGTATTTAATATACATATATTATAAGAACAAAATAATTATTATTAAGCCAGTATGAAATATAAGAAAAAATCTATACATCTTATTTGATACAAACTTTTACGTTAATTGCAATTTTTTATTATTATTATTAATTTTTACAATTACAATAATATTTTAGATATACAAAAATTTTGCTTAGCGAAGGAATAAAACGAACAAATGTCATGTATGGTGGAAGAATACCGGATGTACAAAATGTTCTTTTTGTCAATGGAAATATTGATCCCTGGCATGCTCTCTCAATTTTAGACAATCTTAATGAAGCGTCACCATCAATTTTTATAAATGGTAAAAAAATTTATAAATTAATTTTTTGATTATTCTAATTTAATTTAAAAACATGTAGATTTAAAATCCGCAAAAATATTTACAGTTACTAAACTTTTCATTTAAATGGTGATTCAAGCTCACCATGTTATAGCCACTGTAAACTTGATGGTATCATTTTTGAATGCAACGTTTTGATTCGATATAAGGTATCAAATTGATCTAAATATTTGGATCATTTTCAAGAAATGATCCAGAATATGGGATCATTTTTTGATACCTGAATTGGTATCAAAATATAACTGTCATGGCTGGCATGCTCTTATTGACAAATTTATTAATTAATTTATTAACTGCAATGAATATTAAGATATTAAAAATACTTTTATTATGAATTTTAAGAAAGAGAGAAGCGAAAACTTATAAATTGCGAGCAATTAAATAAGAAAAAAATTTATTTCGAAGTAAAATAAAATACACTAACTTTTATTTATGTTTATTACATAAGATTTAAGTTAAGTTCACAATCACAACACTTGAAAATTTTTAATTATTTTTATGGTTTAAATAATTATCAATAATTTATATATTATAAATGAACAAAATTTAAGCAATGCACGCTTGATAAATATTTCTAATGCGTTGTCAATTAATGCAATTAATAATTTCCTATTACACAATATCATAATCGACATATATGTATATGACATTTGTAAACAAACAGGGTTGGGAAAGAAGAGCCCAAAATATTTTCCTCCAAAGCAGAGTTGAGTAGGATTGAAATTATGTCCAACAATAATTTTCAGAAAGTGTATGCATTTTCCAAATTCTCGCTATGAGTGCTCAGTTATCACGAAAAGGTTCTCAACATGTTTATAAAAGTATAGTTTAGTTTCATTGATTGAAACATTAAATTTAAAATAACATTAAACATTTAATTTTAACATTAAACATTAAATTTCATTAGTTAAAACATTGCAATTAAGAGGTGAACGTGAAACAGACTATAGTTTTTCATGTTTTTGATCAAGACAACGTTCGACACTCTTATCAGAATTTCTAATTAATAGAATTTTCATTTGTCTGAAAAAAGATCTCAACATTTGAATTTTTTTCATTATATTTACAGTTCAAATTATTTTTAACAAAACTATTAAAAAATAATTATTTAGTTTTTCCCTATTTCAAAATTACATGTGCGTTAATCTTAAACGTGAAACAGAATCCTACCCAACTCTGCTTTGGACGAAAATATTTTGGGCTCTTGTTTCCCAACCCTGTTTGTTTACAAATGTCATATATGTCGATTATGATATTGTGTAATAGGAAATTATTAATTGCATTAATTGACAACGCATTAGAAATATTTATCAAGCGTGCATTGCTTAAATTTTGTTCATTTATAATATATAAATTATTGATAATTATTTAAACCATAAAAATAATTAAAAATTTTCAAGTGTTGTGATTGTGAACTTAACTTAAATCTTATGTGATAAACATAAATAAAGATTAGTGTATTTCATTTTATTTCGAAATAATTTTTTTCTTATTTAATTGCTCGCAATTTATAAGTTTTCGCTTCTCTCTTTATTTTTTTCAAAAGTCAAAAATTAAAAACGTTGTAATTCAAAAACTATTTTATCAATAATTCAATAATAATTGATTTTTAGACTTTCATCAACAATGACAACATTTTAGAAAAGTATGGATTAAATTTGAGAACTTTTAATTTTTTGTTCAGACATTTCAGGAATTTTGCCTCATAATATATATATATACAGGGTGTTCCAAAAGTATGGAAACTTGCAAATATCTCGAAAAGTACGAATTTTCATAAAAAATGTTCAATACAAAAGTTGTTCCAAACAAAAAGATCTACATTGTTGAAACCAAAAAATTGGGCCCCGGGCCCAATGTTGGGCCCTACAATGAAAAAAGTAGTTTTCTTAAATGAGACCACTAATTTGGAATATCAAATTCGTAATCCCCATGAAATTCTGCGTTCAGACATGTGGTATAAGTGCCAAAAATATTGGGCCCAATCCAAGATATCGGGCCCAACATTTTTCGACAAAGGAATAAATTTAAAAAATCATATCTTTGGGGGTTTTTGGGGACACAGGATTACAAAATTCAAAGCTACTTTTCAAATTGGGCACAGAGCCCAATGTAGGATTCCGCGGCCCAATGTAAGGCCCACAGCAAAAAAAATTAGTTGTCTAAAATAAAACCCACTAATTTTTAGTATCCATTTCGTAATATCGTCATGAAATTTTGGATTTAGTTTTGTAGTACAAATGCCAAAAATATTGGGCCCAATGTTTAGGATTGGGCCCAAAATTTGTTGACAAAGAAATAAATTAAAAAAATTGTATCTTTGGGGGTTTTTGGGTTCACAAGATTACAAAATTCAAAGCTACTTTTCAAATTGGGCACAGAGCCCAATGTAGGATTCCGCGGCCCAATGTAAGGTCCACAGTAAAAAAATTAGTTGTCTAAAATAAAACCCACTAATTTTTAGTATCCATTTCGTAATATCGTCATGAAATTTTGGATTTAGTTTTGTAGTACAAATGCCAAAAATATTGAGCCCAATATTTTTGGCATTTAGACTCATTTTTTTACTGTGGGCCTTACATTGGGCCGCGGAATCCTAGATTGGGCTCTGTGCCCAATTTGAAAAGTAGCTTTGAATTTTGTAATCCTGTGACCCCAAAAACCCCCAAAGATACGATTTTTTAAATGTATTTCTTTGTCGAAAAATGTTGGGCCCGATATCTTGGATTGGGCCCAATATTTTGGGCACTTATACCACATGTCTGAACGCAGAATTTCATGGGGATTACGAATTTGATATTCAAAATTAGTGGTCTCATTTAAGAAAACTACTTTTTTCATTGTAGGGCCCAACATTGGGCCCGGAGCCCAATTTTTGGTTTCAACAATGTAGATCTTTTTGTTTGGAACAACTTTTGTATTGAACATTTTTTACGAAAATTCGTACTTTTCGAGATATTTGCAAGTTTCCATACTTTTGGAACACCCTGTATATATATATATATATATTTGTTAATTTCTAGGATCATCTCATTGTATGGATCTTCAGGTTGATCGTTTGACGGACAATGAAGATTTGAAAAAAGCACGAAAACGTGAACGTGAAATAATTGTTAAATGGATTAAGACATGGAAGAAAAAAGTTCCATCCATTATTGATCATTAGAGTAAGATGTGTTATATATATGTATGTAAGGATAATTTAAATAAAAAATCATTTTTAATACATTAAAATTACTAAAATATCATTTTACTTTACCCTCATTATAATATAGACATATATTTACATCAATTTAAATGTAAATCACTAAATATATATTTTTTTAGTTTTAATCGACTTGAATTTTGCTATTTTCTTTTCACCTACCGTTCTAAAAATAGTCGAGGAAACAGTTGAAAATACCTTTTTCGCAATTCCAAGCGAGAGAGAGAGAGAGAGAGAGAGAGAGAGAGAGTGAGTCAAGTTTCCTAAATAAATTGCAGGGAACGAAAACGTTTTAAAATCGTTACTCGCGCGTGATAAGAGTAAAGTGAGAGACTGTAGTCGTTAAGCAAATTAAATGCACTCGCTGCTGTTTTGTCCTCTCGTTTATGTGCCGCACGCTTTATAGAGAGGCATTCAACTTTAATCATGAACGTCTATATATGATATTATTTAAGTTATTTTTTTCTTTTGCCCTTAGGGAAAAATACATTTACAAAATTTTGCAAATTTTTATTATTTTTTTAAAAAAAAGACAATCTTGAGTACTCTATTTTGTAAATTCGTTTCTTTTTCACTTCATCACTTTCATGCGGCACATTAAATAGTAAATTATTTTTTAAAAAAAAATCAGTATAATCACTCTTAATTAAAAGTCATAATTTAGTTATAAAATTATCATTTTATTTTGTATGATTCGAAAAGTGGGATATCTTGAAATTCTTTAAAAAAAAAAGAAAACTATATTTACCACTTGTAAAGGATTACGAGTGTTGGTATAAAAAATTTTGCAATGAACACAATCTTGCAAAAAGAAAGAAAAAAAAAGAGGAAGCAGAAAAATTCCGTTGCTGCAACTTTTTTTATCAGACCACGTATAATATCATGATGAAACTTTTTACACAGTTATGGGATTCAACTTTGGCCCCGCGGGCTTCTCAAACGTACTTTGGCTCATAATCATCGTCCAACCATATTCCCTCATATATACATAGATACGTGACACTTAGTTCAGGCAAATATAGCTTCTAAAATGAATTAGAAAAATATATCCCTAAGGATATGTTACTTATGCCTTTGAATTTTGAGGTTATGCATCATCTATGACCTTGAATCTTTTAAATATTTTTAAGTCAAATTTTGGTGGGAAATCCCCCTAACCAAGAAACGAACATAACCTCAAACTTAACTTAAATTTTTTCAGGAAATACCTCTCACCCATAAACAAACGAACATAACCTTAAAATTTATATGAATTTTAACCACCAATATATACATACAAAAAAAAATACCAGATTAGAATTACACTTTGTCGATGAATTTTACTCTTTGGATTACAAGGTCGCAATTTGTACACTCAAAAAAATAAGTAGTAGATTTGACTACTTTTTAACTACCCTGTATAGTACAATAGGTCCTCAACTCAATTTTAAAAGTTGTATTAACTACTAAAAAGTAGTTAAAATAACTAAGAATGTAGTTGATATAATAAGATTTTGTAGTTAGTTTTAAATTCTAACTATATTTTTAAGTTAATTGTACTACTAATTTTTAACTTCTTAAGAAATAATGAAATTAACTACACAAACATTGTTAAACTAACTAAGAAAGTAATTGTTTTAACTTCTTTTCACTCAACTACCAAAAGGTAGTTGAAGATTTCGGATAAATTTTTTTCAGTGTAAATTTATAATCTCAGAGAGTTTGTGCTTGCAACCTGAATGTAATTCTACACGTGCGACATTGTAATATACCAAAGCGTTTTCGACAAAAGTGTAAAATTACTGCGTCCAACGTCGGACGTAGTAATTTTACACTGTCATTTTTTGCACTGAAAAAAATGTTGCCGCGAAATTCAACTAACATTGAGTAGTTGACTCTAAAAAGTAGTTAAAATAACTACTTTTTTAGTTAATCTAATCATGTTAATGTAACTATTTTTAAGAAGTTAATAAGTAATAGTTGGTTTTACGTAAATATATGTAGTTAAAGTACAACTACAGGTCGGTAGTAAAATTAACTTTCTTAAGATAGTAAAAACAAATGAAATTGTAGTCAACTCAAAATTTGAAGAGTAGTAAATCCAACTACCATTCACCGCAGTTATATGAAAAGGAATTATTTTCTTTAATTAATATCACAGAAAAAACCTGGTCTCAAAATGAGTAGCGTACGCTACTCAATTTGAAGTGCAACATAAATGAGCCAGGTTGGTGGCGCCACTGTCTATGTCGTTTAACATTGGCTCAATTTGAGATGCAACAAAAATGAGACTAGGTTTTTTCATAACTGCTTTTTGCGTAGTAAATTTTTTTTTTAATTTCTATGATTTTATAGGCTTCAATAAAATTCTTGTTGTAGAATTAACAAGTCGTCTGTAATTAAAAATACTACTTTAAGTAGTAGATTTTTACTATTTTAATTAATTCGATAAACTTAAAGAAGATTTTTGATATAGAATTTACAAATCGTTTCCAGTTAAAATTACTATTTTCAGTAGTAGATTTTACTACTTAAAGTGGTACAATAGGCTTTAAGAACATTTTTGTTGTAGAATTAACAAATCCTTTGTGATTAAAACTACTACTTTAAGTAGTAATTTTTTACTATTTTAATTAATTCAATAAGCTTGAAAAACGTTTTTGATGTAAAATTTACAAATCGTTTCCAATTAAAACTACTACTTTCAGTAGTGGCTTTTACTACTTAAAGTGGTTCAATAGGCTTTAAGAACATTTATGTCGTAGAATTAAAAAATCCTTTGCAATTAAAACTATCACTTTAAGTAGTAGATTTTACTGCACTATGCAATTATAAACAACTTATAATATAATTAAAAGATGAAAAATTTACAAGTCAAAACTCAAAAAAGGATAGTTATAGCAACTAATAAAAGTAGTAAAAATGACTACTTTAAATAGTTAAATTACCAATTGGACAAGCAGAAAGCAGTCTTCAAGTAGTTTGCAGACTGTCGTAGCGAGCGTGCGTGGTTAGTCGGTTAAGGTATCGGATAGCGAGCGTTAGGGTCGAGGGTTCAATTTCCGTCGGTTGGAAATTTTCTCTGTTAGGTACATAATCGTTAGGGCATAAAATAAGCGTCAGTATAGGAGAGAGGATGAAAAAGTCAATTCTACTAATAATAAACAATTATAAATAAAAAATAATTTTATTTTCCTATTTTAAATAGTAAAATCTACTACTTAAAGTAGTAGTTTTAATTGCAAAAGATTTATTAATTCTACAAAAAAATGTTCTTAAAGCCTATTGAACCACTTTCAGTAGTAAAATTTACTACTTAAAGTAGTAGTTTCAATTGAAAAATATTTATTAAATGTACCAAAAAAAATGTTCTTAAGCCTATTGTACCACTTTAAGTAGTAAAATCTACTACTTACATCTTGAGTTGTTTTAAAATTTTTGAATTGAGTTAATACAATCACAAAATGTCATTCTACCAATTACAATCTTAATTGGTTTAACTATTTTTATATAGTTAATAGAACCGTTTAAATTCAATTGAGGACCTATTGCACTACGCAGAGTAGTTAAAAAGTAGTAAAACCTACTAGTTTTTTTTCAGTGTGTGTGTGAGGGATTTAAAAATTGTTTTCTTTTAATATAGAAATATGTCATTATGAATTACGCGATTCCAATATTTTGAATTATCATTACTATATTATAAAAAGATATCGCCGTTGCCGCCGCTGATTCAAGTATGAACGCTAGGCGAGAACTTCGACGCTACGCGGGAGCTCACAGTACTCGCCTACAGTTCAACTCGCGAAGCATTAAAACTCGCGTACCGTTCAGAATTTGTCTCGAAAATTTCAGATATTGTACTGTATATATATATATATCAAAAACATAAGTTAAAAATTAACATAACATCAATACTCAAGGTAAAATGACAGAATCATAGATTAAAACGAACATAATTTCAAAAATCAAGGACATATGTCAAAAAACAAAGTTTTCGATGGAGTAGAGACGGACATAACCTCAAAATTATTATCAGAGGTCAAGATATGACCCTTTCTTTAAAATTTTAAAGGTCATAGGTCAACGGAGAACATAATCTTAAATTTACGTTGAAGGTCATAGGTGTGTAGGCTAACATAACCTCAATATTTGGTCAAAGTTATAGAAAAAATCTAACATTACCCCAAAATTATAGGGTCACAGGTCTGAAGGACGTTATCCGCGGTGCATCTTAGAAACAAATTCTTTAAAATGAAATAATAAATTTTATTTAAAGAAATTGGGTAAAATTAATCTTTAAAAACATATATAAAAACTTATTCGGTCCCTAATTAATTTTTTCAATTGCAGAATAGATGAAAATTTAGTTTAGGGATGCAAATTAAAATATAGTTTATGTTCATATTAAAATATATAAATAAATTTCTGTTGTTCAAATTTAAAATGTTTTTATTAAATATAAATTTAATCAAAATAATATTTAATGTTTTTAGTAAATTTAAACAGGGGATTGGCGCGCGAAGCCCCCCTAGTGTATATATATATATATATATATATCCTGTGTTTCAGATTCAATTCCGGATGCAACAATGTTATTGAAGGATATATGGCTCGTCCTTAATTATAAACTAGTCCTTAGCATATAGACGTAGGTATATATTTAGATGAAATTTATGTTCCGGATATAAGATATATGGATGATTGTCATGATGATAGAAATTTGATATTGATTTGAAATTTTTGATAATGATTTTTTGAGGAGGGAGAGAATTCATTGACTACTGTATAATATACATATATATCTAGGTAAGGATATCGTTACCAAGCCAGAAAGTTTTAACAGAGATCGATCCTGAGGCGGAGATAAGTTTTCCTTTTCCACTATCCTTTCTGCTTTCTTTCACTGTCTTTTCTTACCGTTCTTTCCACGGCGAGAGAAGGAGAGAGAGAGAGAGAGAGAGAGAGAGAGAGAGAGAGAGAGAGAGAGAGAGAGAGAGAGTTGGTCGTTCTTTTATTCTGAATCAGGGAAGTTTCAACTTCTTTTCTAATTTTCTTTTTTTTTTGTCGGTAAGCAAGTTCGAACTTGTAATTTTTTTTTATCGAAGCTATACTGAAGTCATTTTCCTTTCTCTTGTCTTCGTATAGTTTTGTTTTTAAAGAAAAATGTAGGTATACACAAAGAATGTAAACAATTTTTATTTTCAATTTTCATTTAAATAATGAAATTTTATTCTATATATATATATATGACAAAAGTATAATTTTGAATATAATATATATGTCATTTTCAATTTTTATTATACAGAGACTCAAGTTCTTTTTCTACAAATGCTTCTCTTAAATTTCAACGATGTGGAGAAGGGCGAAATCTTAAATGTGAATCCCCTTTTCTCGTGTGCGCGCAAGTGAAAATGTTGCCGTTATTCGTACTCGAAAAATGTCTCCGTAATATTTGCTGAAGTATAAGGAAGAAAAGGTTCGGCCGCCGATTCATATATTCCATTGGTTTGAAGCAAGAGAGAGAGAGAGAGAGAGAGAGAGAGAGAGAGAGAGAGAATTCTATGTTAATGTAGAAGCATAAACTATGAGCTAGAGGCTAGACAGGCTCATGACTGGCTTTACCAGGAAGCAGCTGTATCTAATGTCGAAGTCGCTTCCTTGGCGTAAATCTCACCTAAAGAGAAGAATTTTCCCAACCTATTTTCAACCTTAAATTTAAGGTGTGCCCGTAAATTTTCCTATATAAATTTAAAACAAAATTCGTTCTCTTCTATATATACATTCCAGCATGATTTTGAATATTTCTTTTGTACAGATATTTTAGATGACAGAAGGAATGAAAAAAAAAAAAAAAAAAAATTCACTTTACATTAAGGTAGAAAAGTAAAATACTCATTTCCTAAAATAAAAGTCAAATCTAATATTTTAAAAAATGTCTCTCTATAATTATTATAAAAAGATTTCGCCGCTGTCTCAAGTATGAGTCATTGCATGGCAAATGTATCCAACATACGTTTTTTACAAAGTTAAGGTTAGTTTGGGTTACTTTTCTGGGAACTTGCGGCTATATTCTCTGTCAAAATTCATATAAATTTTAAGGTTATGTTCGTTTGTTTGTAGATGGGAGGTATTTCCCGAAAAAATTTAAGTTAAGTTTGAGGTTATGTTCGTTTCTTGGTTATAGATAGAATTTCCCGCAAAAATTTGAACTAAAAAGGTCTAAAAGATTCAAGGTCATAGATCAAACATAACCTAAAAATTCAAGGTCATATATCATATCACAGAAAATTAAAAGGCATTAAAATAAGCTGCAACGCTTATTATTTTAATCCAATTTTTCTTATTTTAATACCAAAATGGATTACAAAATAAGCAAAATTGGATTAAAATAAGAAGCGTTGCAGCTTATTTTAATGCCTTTAAATTTCTGTGCTAGCGTGATTTTATAATTCAATGTTCAAAAGCTTTATTAAATTCGAAAATTAAATTAAAAACAAAAATTGTGACTTACAAATATTCTAAAGCCAAAATTAATAATGCTAAAAATATTTAATTCTAATCCTTCAATACACAGAAAAAACCTGAATTCAAATTGAGTATAGATTCTATACTCAATTTGATTCGCAACAAAAATGAAACTGGTTGTTTCATTTCGAGTTCTAAGGTAAAAGTATCAAAATGAAACAGGCAAGTTTCATTTTGAGAAAAAGAAAAATGGAAAAATATTGTGAAATAACGAATAATTTTGCACAAAAACATGAAATATAATAATTACAAAGAAGTAAATAACACGCTAGACTTAATATATTTGATTAAAAATTGCTTGTAATCGCGTAATAAAATAATAAAGGAAATATGTTTTTAGGTTAGAAAAATGAAAACATGTGTTTTGACAACAGGAACGGTACTGCCAACTTAAATAATAGCGGTAAATTTAAAAACTTATGAAATTAATTATTATCTACGTAAATAATAATAAATAATTTTTATTTAAAAACTTCTAAATATTCGTACTGGTCAAAATAATCTTTCTGGTGTTGTTGAAATATTAGAAACAATAATTGAAATACAAAATTACTCTGCTTATGATGCCAACTTAGAAATCTGAAATTCCAGCCAATATCATTTTGAATAACATGAAGTTTGTCCCATACTCATTTCGATACCCAAAAGAAAATGAGTTGCAACAAAAATGAATCCAAGTTTTTTCTGTGTAATAATCGAACTGAATTAATATTGTTGAGTAAATTTTAAAATGATCCTAATGACACTAATTATTTGAGAGACAAGTATCAACTATATAGAGCAAAATGATGATATTGATTGATTGTTATTGATGCTAATTTCTAGTGTCAATTTGATGTTTAATTATAACCATATGTCGAGATATTACGATCACGAAACCATTATCATTACACAGTAATATATATATATATATATATACTAGGGGGCTTAACCCCCTATTTAAATTTACTAAAAACATTAAATATTATTTTGATTAAATTTATATTTAATAAAAAGTTTTTAAATTTGAACAACAGAAATTTATTTATATTTTAATATGAACATAAACTACCCCCACAGCACCGGATATTTAAGGATATCCCTGGGACATCCTGGGGATATCCATTTGCTTGTGGCGGTTTGGATATCCCTCGGACATCCCTCGGATATCCTGGGACATCCCTGGGATATCCCAGGGATATCCAAACCGCCGCAAGGCAATGGATATCCCCAGGATGTCTTAGGGATATCCTTAAATATCCGATGCTGTGAGGGATATTTTAACTTCCCTAATAACACAAGATATCTTTGGATATATTGATAATATCCCGCAGATATTCTAGGGATGTCCTATGGATATCAAAAGGATCTCTTAAGGATATCCAAAAAATCGGCGGTTTGGATATCCTTTGGATCTCCCATGGATATCTGAGGATGTCTTCTGGATATCTCTATAGACTTTCATAAATGTCCTCCAGATATCCCATAGATATTGTCAGGATATCCCACAGATATCATCAGGATATCCCATAGATATCTTCAGCATATCCCATAGATATTTTCAGGATATTCTCAGTATATCTTCTGGATGTCAAGAAGATATTCTCAGGATACTGTTTTTAAAGTCATTATGAGACTACAAGTGAGAATATTCTGTGAATTAAATTTTATATAAATAAAATAAAATGCAACTTGTTTTTCGAGAAAGTTGTTTAATTTGAAAAATTATTAACTAATTTTTTTCTCATTCGTGATTCATTCCTTTATTCATATGCTTAATAATATTGTCAGAAAATAAATTGGCTTTAAACAATATAAATTCTTCCCCGCAAATAACGACTAACTATTAATATTAATTATTCATTAAGTGCATGAGTTTTTTTTAAAAACTTTGAAAAATGCGTTTTAAATCTTCATTTAAAATAAATTAGAAGCTCATAAGATTTTTCTTTTTATTATATTATTATTCATTATATTAGCTTAACAATTTTAACCTTTAAAAATATATGTTGAGATATTAAATATCCTGTGAATATCCTAAGAATATCCCACGGACATCCTGAGGATATTCCATGGATATCCTGCGATATAATATCCAATAGATATTTTGTGAATGTCTTAGGGATATCCTGTGTATATCCTATGGATGTACTGTTGATGTCCAACAGACCAAGATATCCTGGGTACCATTCTAGGATATCGACCATTGATATGGATATCCTATGGATATATCCTAGGGATATCCTTTTGTTATGAGGGTTGCATCCGTTAACTAAATTTTCATCTATTCTGCAATTGAAAAATTAATTATGGACCGAATAAGTTTTTATATGTTTTTAAAAATTAATTTACCCAATTTCTTTAAATAAAATTTATTATTTCATTTTAAAGAATTTGTTTCTAAGATGCACCACGGATGACGTCCTTCTAACCTATGACCCTAATTTTTGGGTAATGTCAGATTTTTTTCTATAACTTTGACCAAATATTGAGGTTATGTTAGCCTACACACCTATGACCTTCAACGTAAATTTAAAATTATGTTCTCTTTTGACCTATGACCTTTAAATTTTTAAAGAGAGGGTCATATCTTGACCACTGATAATAATTTTGAGGTTATGTCCGTCTCTACTCCATCGAAAACTTTGTTTTTTGACATATGTCCTTGATTTTTGAAGTTATGTTCGTTTTAATCTATGATTCTGTCGTTTGACCTTGAGTATTGATGTTATGTTAATTTTTAACTTATGTTTTTGATATATATATACAGTACAATATCTGAAATTTTCGAGACAAATTCTGAACGGTACGCGAGTTTTAATGCTTCGCAAGTTGAACTGTAGGCGAGTACTGTGAGCTTCCGCGTAGCGTCGAAGTTCTCGCCTAGAGTTCATTCTTGAATCAGCAACAGCGGCGGCGTTATCTTTTTATAATATAGTAATGATATATTTATTTACCTATATTACAAAATGATATCGCTGTCGCTGCTGTTTCAAGACTCTGAATATAGCCGCAATTTCTCAACCTCATACCCCTTCGTTGAGGAAGGAAGGAGGTGGATTGCCCGCCAAAAGTGACATAAATTTAGATGTTATATTATTTTGGCGGGAAACGACCAAGAAACAAACATAACCTTAAAATTTAGTTAAAATTTTGGCGGGAAGTGACAAAAAAAAACGAACATAACCTCGAATGTAAATCAAATTTTGTCAGGAAATCTCCCTTAACCAAGTAACAAACATAACTTCAAATTTTAGGTTTAAAATTTTTGACAGAAATACTCTTAATATAGCCCATAACATAACCTCACATGTAGGTCAAATTTTAAAGGAAAATTAACATCTACCAAGAAATGAAAAATCTTACAACCCATGGAGGACCGAACCCAGATCCCTTGTTGCGCGAGCCATGTACTCTGACCACACAGCTACATTGAATTAAAGATATTTTACCTAATATACTGATTCTAGAATATTAATATTTTACTACCTTCTGTTGATGATAGTATAATAACTATTAATTAGTTTTAATTTAATCTAATAATATACTTTATAATCCTTTTAATATAATTTATTTAAAAAAAAAAAAAATCATAAAATATATGATTAGATCTTCTAAATATTTCAGAAATGGGTCAATTTCTGCACGGAAATCTTTATTTTACTTAAAAAAAGCATGTCCCGTATAATTTTTCTTTTTTTTTTCTTTTTGCTTGAGAAGGAGAATAAAAAAGAAGAAGGCAATAGGATTCGCAGTTCCAAAAGAAACTTGGACGAATCTAAAAATTGGACGGCTTCTTGGGACGCTTACGAGGTCTGGACGTGTGCGGATTACGATGAATCCTGCAATCCAATGTCTGCTTTTGAGTCTACAGTGGAAAGGGGGGGTTTTTTTTTTTAGAGGGCAACCAATGGAAGTCAGAAGAAGAATTTCGTATCGGATATATCGACTGGAAGCAGCTTTGGAAGAAGCGGTATAAAAAAAAGAAAGTAAAAAAAATAAAGAACGGGATGAGGACCAAGGACCTAGTATGCTGACAGATAGGTTTGAGGAGAAAACTTTTTATTTCAGAATAAAAGTGACGAAGAAAATACATGTGAGATTGTCATTTTTATAATTATTATTAGGTGGATTAGAAACAAAAATGTTTTTATAGATCATTGCCGAATATCAGAAATACAACTGATGACATTGATGATTATTACCATTCCATTTGTTATCCTAACGATTCTATAAAGCCAATATTTTGATCATTATTCTAGATGCTATAAATTGATGACAATAAATAAAACACATTATCGATATAATAAATATTGTTTTTATTATCACAATTTGATTAAAATGAAAAAAAAATTTATTTGTTTGAAATACTTCAAATTATTTGAAAAATATTTAATTGGTTCAAATACTTTTTATTTGGATCAAAAAAACATGTATTTGATTCAAATAACTTGAATTATTTGAATCGCATTTATTTGAATCAAATAAATCGTATTTGGTTCAATTAAATAATTAATTGAATTAAATAAATGAATTTATTTAATACAAATAATAAGTTACTTGAAACTATTCATTCATTTATTTCACTCAAATATTTTGTTTATTTGATACAAATAAAAAATATTTGACACAATAAATTTATGTAATTGATTCAAATAAACTCAATTATTTAATACAAATAATTCGTTATTTAATACTAATACACTATTTTATCAAGACAAATAAAAAAATATTTCAATCAATTCAATACAATAACTTTATTTAACTGATTCAAATCAAATAAATGGAATATTCAAAGTTAATAAATAATTATTTAAATCAATTATGAAAATTATTCCATTCAAATAAATATTTACTAGACATAAGTATTTTATTTTATCGTATCAAATAAATAGTTATTTGAATCAAATACAAAATATTCAAATCAAATAAATGGAATATTTAAAGCTAATAAATAATTATTTGAATCAATTATGAAAATTATTTTATTCAATACTGCATGTTTTTTGATTGAAATAAATATTTGTTTGCATTAATAAAATATTTTTCTTGAAACAACTAAAAATTTTCTTGAATCAAATATTCTATTATTTGTCATAAGTAATGTGTTGGAGCTATATTAAAATATTGCCAATTATTTTAATTTTGATAGCTGCGAGTGATTTTAATTTATTTATTTGAGTAAGAATTTAATTTAGAAATGGAAGAATTAGTAAATAAATATGTTATTTATTCATTTCAAATTTTGTTTTATTTGAATCATACAAATCTTACATTTTATGCAAATAAATTTTTATTTTATTTGATCCAAATACACAATTTATTTGCATAAAATGTAAGATTTTTTTGATTCAAATAAATCAAAATTTAAATTGAATAAATAACATATTTATTTACTAATTCTTCCATTTCTAAATAAAATTCTTACTCAAATAAATAAATTAAAAAATATGTCAATATTTTTTTAATTAATGATTAAACGCAAACCTGAGAAATAAGTAAATCTAACGCATGGGCGGAATGGAACCTACGGCCTACGGATTATGAGTCTAACACTTTACCAACTACGCTACGCACGCTACGTGCCCGCGTGAAAAACGAACTATGGGAAAAAGCTATCAAAAGCTGGCAAAAGATGGGAGAAGATTTTCGCCATTGTTTTTAAGTTTTATCCCATACTTTAAAGAATTGCAAAAAGCTCACAAACCATTGCTTATGAGCCTTTCCCATACTTTTTTTTAATATCATATAATATTGCTAAAATCTTGCCAAAGTATTGCAAAAATATGGGGATAAAATAAAGTCAATTTTTCTCGTTATTTTAGCTTTAAAAATCTGATTTTTAAAGTATTGCAAAAATATGGGAAAAAGATTTTGAAAGGAAAAATCAATTTTCCTCTATTTTTCAACTTTAAAAATTGGATTTTTAAAGTATTGCAAAAATATGGGAAAAAGATTTTGAAAGGAAAAATCAATTTTCCTCTATTTTTTAACTTTAAAAATTGGATTTTTAAAGTATTGCAAAAATATAGGAAAAAGATTTTGAAAGGAAAAATCAATTTTCCTCTATTTTTCAACTTTAAAAATTGGATTTTTAACTTATTGCAAAAATATGGGAAAAAGATTGGAAAGAAAAAACCAATTTTCGTCTATTTTTCAACTTTAAAAATTTGATCTTTAAAGTATTGCAAAAATATGGGAAAAAGATTTTGAAAGGAAAAATCAATTTTCCTGTATTTTTTAACTTTAAAAATTTGATTTTTAAAGTATTGCAAAAATATGGGAAAAAGATTGGAAAGAAAAAATCAATTTTCCTCTATTTTTCAACTTTAAAAATTTGATTTTTAAAGTATTGCAAAAATATGGGAAAAAGATTTTGAAAGAAAAAATAATTTTTCCTCTAATTTTCAACTTTAAAAATTTGATTTTTAAAGTTTTTTCCTCTATATTTCAATTTTAAAAATTTGAGTTTTAAAGTATTGCAAAAATATGGGAAAAAGATTTTGAAAGGAAAAATCAATTTTCCTCTAATTTTCAATTTTAAAATTTTGATTTCTAAAGTATTGCAAAAATATGGGAAAAAGATTTTGAAAGAAAAAGTCAATTTTCCTCTATTTTTCAACTTTAAAAATTGGAGTTTTAAAGTTGAAAAATAGAGGAAAATTGATTTTTTCTTTCAAAATCTTTTTCCCATATTTTTGCAATACTTTAAAACTCAAATTTTTAAAATTGAAAAATAGAGGAAAATACTTTAAAAATCAAATTTTTAAAATTGAAAATTAGAGGAAAATTGATTTTTCCTTTCAAAATCTTTTTCCCATATTTTTGCAATACTTTAAAAATCAAATTTTTAAAATTGAAAATTGATGGAAAAGTGATTTTTCCTTTCAAAATCTTTTTCCCATATTTTTGCAATACTTTAAAAATTAAATTTTTAAAGTTGAAAAATAGAGGAAAATTGGTTTTTTCTTTCCAATCTTTTTCCCATATTTTTGCAATAGTTTAAAAATCCAATTTTTAAAGTTGAAAAATAGAGGAAAATTGATTATTTCTTTTAAAATCTTATTCCCATATTTTTGCAATACTTAAAAAATCAGATTTTTAAAGCTAAAATAACGAGAAAAATTGATTAATTTTGTTCGTATATTTTTGCCAGGTTTTAGCAATACTTTAAAAATCTGATTTTTAAAGATGAAAAAATGATAAAAATAAATTTTTGCTTTCTTAATCTTTTTCCCATTGTTTTGCAATGATTTTCAGAAAAAAATGAGAAAAATAAGAAGTAAGTTAGAAAAAATTGACTTTATTTTATCCCCATATTTTTGCAATACTTTGGCAAGATTTTAGCAATGTTATATGATATTAAAAAAAAGTATGGGAAAGGCTCATAAGCAATGGTTTGTGAGTTTTTTGCAATTCTTTAAAGTATGGGATAAAACTTAAAAACAATGGCGAAAATCTTCTCCCATCTTTTGCCAGCTTTTGATAGCTTTTTCCCATAGTTCGTTTTTCACGCGGGTGAAAACAAATGTTAACTTCTTGATGTCATTTAAACTTGCAAAAGACCTAACTCAGAAAAGTGCTTAACATTATTTAGTTAAAATTAAGATATTAAATTATATTTTCCAATTAAATGCAATTAATAAAATATAATTAATTATATGTGCGATTCCAGGTAAGATTTTGACTTTTTCGGAGTAGGTTAACCGATTGCAATGAAACTTTGGAATTTTGTTATATATAGTAAGACTAATCTTTAACGTAAATTTCAGCTTAAAATATTTGTTAGTTTACGAGATTTGCAATAATAACAAAAAATTTTAAACTGCTATATCTTCCGTTCTAATAATCGGATTGAGGTCTACTTTTTTTTTAAATGTCAAGGAAAATGAGAGGAATATATCTCTTTCAGAACAATTTTTTATAATTTTACAACTAAAAAAATTATTAAATAATAATTGAATAAATTTCACGCGACAATCTAAAATTCAATCACTTAAACGCTAAAATGATCTTAACTGTGTTTTCTTTAATGTTCCAAAGGAATCCAATTGTAAATGCAAGTTTAACTTATTTTATTTTAATAATTTACGAGTATAAACAATTGCGATTTCTGCTAGTTGACGTGCAGACGACATTGCGCACGCAGCATTCTCACGTAGCCAATTTAGTCCACGAATCACGTTAGTTGGCTACGTGAGAATGCTGCGTGCGCAATGTCGTCTGCACGTCAACTAGCAGAAATCGCAATTGTTTATACTCGTAAATTATTAAAATAAAATAAGTTAAACTTGCATTTACAATTGGATTCCTTTGGAACATTAAAGAAAACACAGTTAAGATCATTTTAGCGTTTAAGTGATTGAATTTTAGATTGTCGCGTGAAATTTATTCAATTATTATTTAATAATTTTTTTAGTTGTAAAATTATAAAAAATTGTTCTGAAAGAGATATATTCCTCTCATTTTCCTTGACATTTAAAAAAAAAGTAGACCTCAATCCGATTATTAGAACGGAAGATATAGCAGTTTAAAATTTTTTGTTATTATTGCAAATCTCGTAAACTAACAAATATTTTAAGCTGAAATTTACGTTAAATATTAGTCTTACTATATATAACAAAATTCCAAAGTTTCATTGCAATTGGTTAACCTACTCCGAAAAAGTCAAAATCTCACCTGGAATCGCACATATGCTTCATAATTATTATCATGAATCATCCCAGATGAATTTTCAAAAAAAGTGTAAATATATTTTTATTAAAACATAATATATACATATTTCATTGATTTCAAATTTCGGAAGTTTCACTTGCAGTTGTCAAAATTAAAATAATTGGCAATATTTTAATATGGCTCCAACACATTACTTATGACAAATAATCGAATATTTGATTCAAGAAAATTTTTAGTTGTTTCAAGAAAAATATTTTATTAATGCAAATAAATATTTATTTGAATCAAAAAACATGCAGTATTGAATGAAATAATTTTCATAATTGATTCAAATAATTATTTATTAGCTTTGAATATTCCATTTATTTGATTTGAATATTTTGTATTTGATTCAAATAACTATTTATTTGATACAATAATATAAAATACTTAGGTTTAGTAAATGTGTATTTGATTCAAATACATAATTATTGGATAATTGACAAGTAAATGATGTATTTGGATCAAATACTTTTTATTTGATCTAAATAAATTTTTTTTTTCAGTGTAATATTAATAATTATTTCAAAATGATAAGATCATAATTGAAAATATTTCTTTATAATTATGGGAAATTTTGTAAATATATAATGACAATATAATGAAAAGCAAATGTTTAATAATGGAAAGCTAGAGGAAATGATGTTATTGATTTCAGATTGAATCACACTGACTAGTAAGATTATTAAGCAAACAGGTTCTTCGATTACTACCTTCACCTAAACATACGTCGCTTTATGGAGCCCTATACCAATTCGTGTTTACTGAGTATACGCTGTTACGATTCGGGATATGCTCTTGAGCTAAAGTAAGTAACATATACATATACCCCCACGCGTGTACCATATATATATATATAAAGGAGGATCAATACATTTTTGATTTATCATTCACGTGAAAATGTAAAGCAGAAACTGTCATGTTTTCATTTCCCCATATGTAACAAATGATATATGAGAGATTCTTTTTCAATCGCCCCAGCCCAAAAAGTCAATGTTCTGGGATTGGCTTCAGACTTTGGTAAATTGTTGTCCTATATGATAGTAATAAATCCCTAAAATATAAACTCATTAAAAAAATATTTGTAGAAAGTAGAGGGGGTTGAAGTTTTGACGTTAAGGGTAACATTGTCATTTTCAAATCCGTATAACTATGACAAAAGTTAATGTATTTTAATTTATCTATAATGAATTTTATTGCATTTTTCACGTACTTTTCAAAAATGTATACGAAATTTAAAAAAAAAATTTTTAACCCCTTTTTTTTCAAAATCAACCCTTATTTTTCGATTTTCACCCCTTCGGGTATTTTTTTTTTTTTTTTTTTTATTTTCATTGGAAAGCTGAGGTTTTTTCCGATGAGCTATGTAAATATGAAAATGGGACAACAATAATTTTGTGAGTAACAGAATATTAAAGTAGGCGGTGCCGATAAGGGGTGTACCTGGAGATCATCTTTGAGGATTTAGATAGGCACCGCCTAATTTAATATTATGTTTCTCACAAAATTATTGTTGTCCCATTTTCATATTTACATAGCTCATGGGAAAAAACCTCAGCTTTCTAATGAAAATAAAAAAAAAACAAAAAAAAATTCCCGAAGGGGTGAAAATCGAAAAATAAGGGTTGATTTTGAAAAAAAAGGGGTCAAAAAATTTTTTTTTTAAATTTTGTATACATTTTTGAAAAGTACGTGAAAAATGCAATAAAATTCATTATAGATAAATTAAAATCCATTAACTTTTGTCATAGTTAAACGGGTTTGAAAATGACAATGTTACCCTTAACGTCAAAACTTCAACCCCCTCTACTTTCTACAAATATTTTTTTAATGAGTTTATATTTTAGGGATTTATTACTATCATATAGGACAACAATTTACCAAAGTATGAAGCCAATCCCAGAACATTGACTTTTTGGGCTGGGGCGATTGAAAAAGAATCTCTCATATATATATATATATATATTACACGGAGAAAAAATAATTGTTGTGGTTACTAAAAATTAAGTCCACACAACAATTCCGGATTGTCAATATAGGTTCTATTTGTTTTTGGGACAAATAAAATTGTTATTAAAACTATTCGGATTGTTCGGTGAACAAACGGAATTGTTTGATGAACAAAGAAAATTATTATGGAACAGTTGAAATAATAAAACTAAATTATTAAATCGTCAATACAATTTGTTGTATTAAAGCTTTTATCCGTCTAATACAATTTGTTTAGTTTTTTCGCCTTTTAAAATAATAGCAGATTTCCATGGTGTCATATCACTAGTTTCATTTACATTAAAATCTATGGAACATTTAGCTTCTGAATCAAATTCTTTGACCTAAAACCAAAAAATTATTTTGAGTTAAAATTTGTTGTTAAATAATATTTAATATACATTTTGTATTTTTTAAAGTGAGGTTATGTTCAATATTAACCGAATATAACTTACCGATAAACGATGAAATTATCTCTTCATCAATTCGAATCACAGTTTTCTTGTGTGTATCAAATTGATACAAGAATTAAGATCAACTCATGCAACGTTTTGAATTAATATAAGGTATCAAATTGATCTAAATATTTAGATCATTTTCAAGAAATGATCCAGAATATGGGATCATTTTTTGATACCTGAATTGGTATCAAAGTATAACTGTCATGCCTGGCATGATCTTATTGACAACTTCATTAATTAATTTATTCACTGCACTGAATATTAAGATATTAAAAATACTTTTATTATGAATTTTAAGAAAGAGAGAAGCGAAAACTTATAAATTGCGAGCAATTAAATAAGAAAAAAATTTATTTCGAAATAAAATGAAATACACTAACCTTTATTTATATTTATCACATAAGATTTAAGTTAAGTTCACAATCACAACACTTGAAAATTTTTAATTATTTATATGGTTCAAATAATTATCAATAATTTATATGTTATAAATGAACAAAATTTAAGCAATGCACGCTTGATAAATATTTCTAATGCGTTGTCAATTAATGCAATTAATAATTTCCTATTACACAATATCATAATCGACATATATATGACATTTGTAAACAAACAGGCTTGGGAAACAAGAGCCCAAAATATGTTCGTCCAAAGCAGAGTTGGGTAGGATTCTGTTTCACGATTAAGGTTAACGCACATGTAATTTTGAAATAGGGAAAAACTGAATAATTATTTTTTAATAGTTTTGTTAAAAATAATTTAAACTGTAAAAATAATGAAAAAAATTCAAATGTTGAGATCTTTTTTCAGACAAATGAAAATTCTATTAATTAGAAATTCTGATAAGAGTGTCGAACGGTGTCTTGATCAAAAACATGAAAAACTATAGTCTGTTTCACGTTCACCTCTTAATTGCAATGTTTTAACTAATGAAATTTAATGTTTAATGTTAAAATTAAATGTTTAATGTTAATTTAAATTTAATGTTTCAATCAATGAAACTAAAATATACTTTTATAAAGAGGTTGAGAACCTTTTCGTGATAACTGAGCGCTCATAGCGAGAATTTGGAAAATGCATACACTTTCTGAAAATTATTGTTGGACATAATTTCAATCCTACCCAACTCTGCTTTGGACGAAAATATTTTGGGCTCTTGTTTCCCAACCCTGTTTGTTTACAAATGTCATATATGTCGATTATGATATTGTGTAATAGGAAATTATTAATTGCATTAATTGACAACGTATTAGAAATATTTATCAAGCGTGCATTGCTTAAATTTTGTTCATTTATAATATATAAATTATTGATAATTATTTAAACCATATAAATAATTAAAAATTTTCAAGTGTTGTGATTGTGAACTTAACTTAAATCTTATGTGATAAATATAAATAAAGGTTAGTGTATTTCATTTTATTTCGAAATAAATTTTTTCTTATTTAATTGCTCGCAATTTATAAGTTTTCGCTTCTCTCTTTCTTCAAAATTCATAATAAAAGTATTTTTAATATCTTAATATTTAGTGCAGTGAATAAATTAATTAATAAATTTGTCAATAAGAGCATGCCAGCCATGACAGTTATATTTTGATACCAATTCAGGTATCAAAAAATGATCCCATATTCTGGATCATTTCTTCACCGAAAAAACGGTATTCTAGTTTTAAGATTTATTATTTTCTTAAAAAAATATTCTTAAAAATATTCTTAAAATATTCTAGTTTTAAGAATGTTATATTCTTACATAAATATTCTTAAGCAGATTCTAACTTTAAGAATATTTTCTATGTACTAAATCTTCTTCGTCTTAAAACAAGAATATGTGCTAGAATTGACGTGCTGCTAGCTTGTTCGCGTCGCCATTGACTAACGAGTCGTCGTGCGCGTCGGAGTGTTTTTTTTTTTTTTTGACAATCATAGTGGAAAATGGAAGAAGTTACCGTTTAAGTTTGTATAATTTTAGCGTAATAATTTTATCGAATTTTTTACCAAAGAGTACCTTTATTAGTATTTGTACTTATAAGAAAATTATCTGCGCATAAAGACTGAAATTACTGTAAACTTTAAATGTATTGTTCTCTACAATTGTAATAATTGTTGTTTAGTTTTAATTTTTCACGTTTAAAAATTTATAAAAAAAATATTATTGCGTTTCTTAATCGTATCTACGTAATTTAAGTTTTTGTGATCCCAAATTGAAAAAAATGTTCGACAATTGGTTAACATTGTCTTTAAGTATTAAAATTGTGTTCTTTTTTGAAAACTTTAATAAGAGTAATATTTTTAAAATAAAAATGCTGTACTTTTTCTTTATTTGAAATTATGTATATTATGGTTTAAAATTAAGTATTTACTATTCTTAAATTAAGTTTATAGTATTCTTAAAACTGCTAAAAGTATATTTCTTGATATAAGAAGAAAATATACTTATTTTAAGATTATATTCTAAAAAAGTTATTCTAAGAAAATATTCTTAATATAATAAGATTCTATTCTTAATTTAAGAATATATTCGTGGCGCCTATTTAAGTCTCGCATATTCTTAAAATAAGTTGAAAATTCTTAAAATTAGAATATCGTTTTTTCGGTGTTGAAAATGATCCAAATATTTAGATCAATTTGATACCTTATATCGAATCAAAACGTTGCATTCCAAAATGATACCATCAAGTTTACAGTGATTGTAATATCAACAAATTCACTGACAACAATCCAAAAATTGTTTGCACAACAATCCCATTTTTCTCCGTGTATATTTATATAAAATTTATCTGAAAATGACCAATCTCAGTATGAAACCCATATCGGATCCGCATAATTCGGATTCGCGCTTAAATCGGATTTTTTCGGTCCCTTGAATTCCAATATGGATTTCAATGTAATATGAGGATATTAAAATTTTCTGGAAAATTTTTATTTATAACAATTTTGACCTCTTGAAGTCACATGAATTCTTATATCAAGAAAACAGAAAGCCCAGGGGACTTTAAGGATTTTAAGCATTTAACGTTTAACGTAACAACTTTATCCACAACTATAGTGGAAGAAGAACGATGGAAGAGAGGTGTATACATACATACAGTAAGAATGATTGACTATAAACCAGCTCACAAGTGCGACGGAGACACTCTTATGCGCAGTTCCATGTGCGTCTCTCTCGCACTCACGCTTACCTATGATCAGTTTGAAATCATTCTTACGGTAGAAAAGAGATAACGTGAGACGAAGCAGAACCCATAATTTTTAAGTTAATCGTTGTCCGTTAGAAAAACGAGGCATCAGGGCGTTTCGCGGATATAAAAAGAATCCTTCATCTTACCCCTCTGACCTACCTAATCATACGGTTCTATCCTTAGGGATTAATTTCTCAAGGTTCATATATATATATACAAGAGAAAAAGAGACTTATTTCCCATATAGTACATGTAGATCCTCAGAAGCATGCTACGAATTTTCCGCTCACGAAAGATACGAGCTATCCCTTGCTCTTAAGGCAGAGGAGCTATTCGAAAACTTAATAGGGAATGTACGATTTAGTGAGGATTTAAATAGTGAATTTCCTCAACATATCAAGAGACATGAAGATTTTAGAATTCAAAATTTTTAGATGCATGAATCTCCCATAAAAATCATTAGCTAGAAATTTCATTTATATGAATTTCATTTGACGAAATTTTCTTTTTAGACGAATTTTTATTTCGCAAATTAGCATATGAGTTACTATCTTTGTAAACGAAATTTTGTTCAACATATCCCAATGGGAAACTGCCACGAGTAACCATTGGCGTATTAATTGGCCCAATGATGGGAGCCAATAAAAAAACCGTATATATACGCATGCGCTTTTATACTTACACAGCGACTAAAAATGTGATTTTTTTATGCTAAAAAACAATAAAAAATACAAAATTTATAATTAATAATTATTACAATTATTGTTTGACAACATTTAAAAAGTAACACTTGATAAGAGAACGACTATTCAAATTTCGCGCCAAATTGTTTTTAGGTTATGACCAAGTTCAGCAGTACTGTAAACGTGAAAAAAAAATAATAGCAATTTTTTTATATGAAATTTGACATCGTATTATAAAAATGTAAAATATTATTAAATTATGAGTCTTTTGCAACATTTGTAAACGTTATTTAACGCAAAAAATATATATTTACAAAGTATGAAGCAAAATATTATTATTGAAATAATTATTCGGTTCTTAATAATAGGTGTCCCACTGTTAAACACAAACCTTCAAAACAAGAAAAATGTATCAAGTTTCAAAAACTTCAAATTTTTTTATTTCATCACAATATAATCTTAATATAATATGTGCATTGTGTAGAAAAGAGTTCAAACTTTATGTTAATACAAAAAAGTGTTCAAAAATATATAAAATTGACTCATAAATATGTCTTTGAAAAAAAAGTGTCCCACTGTTTGTCACTCTCCCCTATATATATATACGAGATTATACATACACATATATTAAACATTTGATGGTATTATACCATATATGTTTATACACAGCAAATTTGAGATTTAAGGTATTGGAGCCTGAGAGAGAGAGAGAGAGAGAGAGCGGGGGGGGGGCGAAACATTATTAATTTGGTCTCAAGGGTACCACTAATATTCATTTGCCCCTCATGTGTTGCTTAGGGACGTATATGTATAGGGTGGAACCACCATCGCGAGGTTTGGACTCGTTTTGATGTTTTTTTTAACAGGAAAAACGTACATTGCGACTCGAGTAAATAACTCAATATCGATTCTACCTAGCGTCCACGGGGATATACGAATCCCTTTTACATCGTTTGTCACTTCGCACCGAGAAAAAAAAATATTTCTTTTTTTTGGTAGACTTTATCAATTTTATTTTTGTAGAAAAAGAATTATATTTTTTTTTTATAGTAAATATTTTCTAATAAAATCAAAAAGTAAAATTGCATAATTTTTAATTTAAATTGTAGAATATTAAACTTAAATTATTGTTTTTATTTTTTTTTAAATGAGAGAGAGAGAGAGAGAGAGAGAGAGAGAGAGAGAGAGAGAGAGAAAGAGAGAAGCCGCACTTTTTGTGTTGAGCTCTTTAGAAAATGCTTTAGCGAAGACAGAACGATGCACGGTTGTGTTTACGGCTGACGATGTAATTTACGCTGGAAGCTAGAGAGACGCACGCGTGTAGAATAAAGGGAAAAGCGGTCTAAGGGCGAAATAAAGCTAGCGAACAGATGCAAGGAGGCAGTACCTCCGCGACTCGTAAAACTTTTACGGTGCAATCTTAACCCCTGGTCCTTGCAACTGCTTGCTCATTTTTTTCCTACCATCGTTAAACACCCTCACCTCCCCCCACCACTCAACCCTAACTCTATTCGACTATCCATTCCCTTCCAAGAATTGAGGGACGCTTCCTGGACGCTTCTGCCATCTGACGGCGGTATGACGTAATGAACCTGTTATTATATTACTTTTCGGCTTTTCGTTTTGCAATCGCATTTTTGTATTGATTGAAAGTTTTTAAAATTCTCGAGAAAAGCCGTAGTGAAAATATAAGTGGAATCTCTTTTTGGTTCTGAATAAACTCAAAAAAAAACTCCAAAACCACCGCCTAAACTCTTAATCAGAAATGGTGAAACACAGAAAAAAAGGTGGGTAACAAGTTGTAAAGATAGAGGACAAAAGTCGTTAGGATACAGGGTAAAGGATAAATTTGTGATGGATAAAAATGTTACTAAAATATTACTAGAAAAATGGATGTCATATTTGAGTAAAGTGTCTAATTTTAATAAAAATATTAGTAATTTTACACTTAACTTATTAAATCCACAAATTTTATATAAATAACTAATTGCACGTGGAAATATTTTGCCTATAATTATTGTCTATTAATAAAAATATCTTTGACTAATACAACTGACAGCTGACGACAGTGCGTAAATAATCAGAACTGGGAAATTACAACTCAACGTCTGTATTGTTGCACGAAAGCAGAGTTGGGTAGTAACTGAATTTTTTGTGCATATTAGGCTGTGTCAGTTCATCGAGATATTTCGAGTTCAAGGTATGACGTCAGAGGCCTGGAGAGACAACAAACAGACGACACAATGTTATTCTTACGGGGAAGAAAATTTGTTTCCACTTTCATCAATTTTATTCATACCTTAAAAACGGAAAACGCTTGTTGACATCTAATAAAATTAAAATGTGCGTTAATAATTAATTTTGTTATATATTTGATTCAATTGCATTGATAGATTCTCTGAATTCGTGATAAAATATAAATATTGAGGTTAGGGGTGTTTGTTTACTAACTTGAAATCTGTTACTGCTGCGGTAATAGGCCAAAAATTAAAAAACACCACTCGATTAATTAAATCTTGGCTTAAAAAGAAATTTATATTTCTAAAATTGTTTAATAATGTTAAATTGTAAAATGTGATTAGTAAACAAACTTTTCTAACCTCAATATTTATATTTTATCACGAATTCAGAGAATCTATCAATGCAATTGAATCAAATATATAACAAAATTAATTATTAACGCACATTTTAATTTTATTAGATGTCAACAAGCGTTTTCCGTTTTTAAGGTATGAATAAAATTGATGAAAGTGGAAACAAATTTTCTTCCCCGTAAGAATAACATAGTGTCGTCTGTTTGTTGTCCCTCCAGACCTTTGACGTCATATCTTGAACTCGAAATATCTCGATGGACTGACACAGCCTAATATGCACAAAAAATTCAGTCACTACCCAACTCTGCTTTCGTGTAACAATACAGACGTTGAGTTGTAATTTCCCAGTTCTGATTATTTACGCACTGTCGTCAGCTGTCAGTTGTATTAGTCAAAGATATTTTTATTAATAGACAATAATTATAGGCAAAATATTTCCACGTGCAATTAGTTATTTATATAAAATTTGTGGATTTAATAAGTTAAGTGTAAAATTACTAATATTTTTATTAAAATTAGACAGTTTACTCAAATATGACATCCATTTTTCTAGTAATATTTTAGTAACATTTTTATCCATCACAAATTTATCCTTTACCCTGTATCCTAACGACTTTTGTCCTCTATCTTTACAACTTGTTACCCACCTTTTTTTCTGTGAATTGGCCCTAAGCTCCATTTTCCATGTGACGTTAACCCTTTAATCTACAAGTCTCCTTTTTTCGTGATTTCATTTTTCTTTCTATAATCTCGAATGAACGAAATACATTCGTGACCCACATTTTCAATGCGGCCTTGCGAACACTGCTTGAAAAGCGAATCGGAGTAACGTGTGTTTTACAAAAAAAAAAAATATTTTTTTTCTATTGACACGAAAATAAATAAAATTTCGTATTTTAAACTTTGATAATATTCCATCATACAATATTATTAATTCACTATTATTAATAATATAAAGATAGTTTTCGAAAAACATTTATTAATTGCCATGTACAAATTTCTAGACAGCGTGGCGACCTCTTTTAAAGACGATATACACTTATCAGTTGTATACTGTTTGACCGACGAAAGGCATGAGAGAAATTTCAAATTCTTGCCGAATACATTTCGTTTTCAATATTATTGATTTTTCAAATCCAGAAATATTAACTAAGCTTGGTCGGTAATCCTGGAAGTACCACTTCCACGAAAAAAAGTTTTTATATATGAGTTAAAATTCCTGAAATGGATCACCCGTATTAAAGATGTACTGTATTTGCTTAGACATATAGAAAATCAAAACATTATTATGAGTTGAAAAACTGCCTCAAAGGATTTTTACAAAAAAAATTAAATTTCTTAAAGTTATAAACAATTGAAGTTTTTTGTAGTCTTAAATTAAAAAATAAATATCTTAGAACTAAGTGAACGGATCTTTATAAAAATTGTTATACTTATACAGAAAATGATAGAGTTTTAGTTGAAAATTTGAAAATTTTCGATTTTTAATAATTGTTATTGCAAAATTAATTGTTTGTTCAAAAAATAAACCATGTTCTCGTAGTCGTAGAAAGTTGATCCAAAAAGTTTATTGGAAAGGGAATTTCATAAGGACTCGGAAACCGTTTTAAAATTTCGTGGACCTAGTTCGCCACCATCATCAGGTCACTAATTAAAATCAATAAATAAACATCACATCAATAAATAAAATTTGATAAATAAAATTTGATTTTATTTATCAAATTTATTTCACATTAATTTTATTTATTGATGTGATGTTTATTTATTGGTTTTAATTAGTGACCTGATGATGGTGGCGAACTAGACCACCGAAACGTTGTCTTAAAATTTTTAAAAAGTGAAAGATTGTTTTTTCTTTTACCTTACATCTTTCAAAAAATCGAAAAACTAATTTATTAATTTTCAAAGAATTAAAATAAGTAATATTAAGTTAAAATAATTTACTTGAAGTTTTTCGAGTTGGAAAGGCATTTTTAAATATTAAATTTAAAGCTACTTGGAAGTTCTAAAATAGCCTTAAACTCATATATAATTGTTTTTTGAAAAAATTAAGTTTAAACTACTCAGGGATAGTTTTTGGATCATTTTTGAATATCTAATTCAGAGCTATTTAAGAGCCCTAAATTGGCCCTAAATTTCTAAATACTTGTTTCTTTAAAAAATTAAGTTTGAACTACTCTGGGGTAGTTTTTAAAGTTGTTGCATCATTTTTGAACACCCAATGTAGTTCCATTCAAGAGCCCTAAATTAGCCTTAAATGCGTATGTGTTTGTTTTTGAAAATATTGAGTTTTAACTAGTTGATGGTAGTTTTTGTGGTTGACTATCTATCAGTTACTTGGCTGGGGTGGTTGGGGTGCACTTTTAAAAAGTGAATTTAGTGCTATTGAAGAACCCTAATTTAGCTTTTAATTCCTATATGATTATTGTTTGATTAAATCGAGTTTAAATAATTGGGGATGTTTTTTTGTATTAAGGGGTGGTTTTTAAAAATTTTTAATAGTCCCAGTTGAGAGCCCTAAATAAGCCCTAAATTCCTATGGAAGAAATTTTGAAAAATATTTAGGTTCTATATAGTGTGGTACTTCCAGCTTGACGTCAAGCTAGCAGTACCAAGGGTTATTTTAAATAGGTAAAGGGCCCTAAATTTTTGCATGTGGTACTAAATTAGCCCTGATTGAGCCCTAAATGTTGGCATATATAAAAACTTTTTTTGTGAAAGTCATACTTCCAGGATTACCAACCTTACTAAGTTTTTGTTGAAATTTAACTATTGAAATAATAAGAGTTATTAAATTATCAAATTAACTACTATTAACTAATATTAACTATTAACTATTAACTAATAATTAACTACTAAATTAATTAAAAATTATTTTTTTTTATTTTCCACTAAACACATAATTACTCTAAAACGCGTTTTTAAAAAACTTCGGATTTTCACTAAAAATAGTTTTGAGATAATGCGTACCTATTGAAATAAACATTTTTATGCACAGACTTATTTTACATAAAAAAAAATCAGAAACTGGTCCACTCATGACTACATTCCCCTACATATATAAAAGTATGTTATGAATGTTATGTAATAAAATAATTTTGTTTGACGTAGCATAAAAGCAATTCAGAAAAATTGCACATTCATATTTTATACATATTACTTCATTTGTCAACATTGCAATAATATTATATCCAACGTAAATTATTTGTTGAAATATAAAATTAATACATTTCATTTAAAATTTGAAAAAAAAACATTTCTTTATTATATATAAATTTTTAAATCTATTAAAAACAATACAATACACAGTTTAACTATCTAAGTAGGATCGTCATGGTAACGTTTAAGAGTGAGAGAAATAAAGAATGTTCTTATTTCTTTCACTCTTGTACGTTACTATTGCGACCCTCTACTTTGAAAGTTGAACTGTGGCTGTACCTTTACTTTGTTTAAGGGTTCCCTTAAGATAATCTTAACTACCCAACTATGTCAACTGACCTACTTCATACTTCATATCGTCTCTTGTTTTCTCATTCTTCTTGGTGTCAAATATTTTTTTTCATTCGTTTGCTTTAATTCTATGTAATAGTATTTTATTTAATGATTTAAAAAGTGTTGTAAATAATTAAAAATGAATTTAAAATTTTATGTCGATAGAAATGTGGCATTTACAAAGCTATTTTATTAAAAATTATTAAATTTTATGCGAAATATGACAACATAACCTAAAAACTTTCAATCCAATTTAAAATTGTCTAAACAGTTATATATTAAATTTTTCATTAATAGGAAATTACTCATTAAAACGAATTCCTATTCAAAATATTACATTCCGATTGAAATATATATGCGTATATATTGTTAAGAATTTTCTATTAAAAATTTTTATAAGGAAACATATTAACTAGTAGGCTAATTAAGGAAAAGGAGAAAATAAAATTTACAAATAATTTTTCTATATTCGATCTTTCATCGCATATCATCGCTGATAAAAAAAAAGCACAGAAGCTTTTCTTTCTCTTTCATTCTCTGCTTCTTTCACTCTCTCCAATGAAGTGCGGAGAGTGCGCATCGCATTCCCTTTCTGGCATTTGTTTACTATATGTATATGTATGTATATATATATATGTGCTCGCCATTTCTCACACTTTCGCGTGCAACACTGTTGATGCCACGCGAGACATTTAACCGGTCATGAGGAAATTTTAACATGAAGCAAAAAAAAGAATGGCAACAACTTACCGAGTAAGAGTCTTCAAGATAGGATCAATTTATTTCCACTCGTAGTATATGCACTGGATGATAATTGAAAATCGCGCACGAAACACAACCGCACACAGCATCCACATTCCACCATAGAGAATCTGCGACCGCGCCGCACACGCGGTACGAATTCACATCCGCGTTACAAAATAGTTCACCCCTGACACAACTTTATAATAAACAATATGATTTTAAATTATGTTATCTTATAATATTTATAGTTCTTTAATTAAATTTTAGAGTAATAACTACTAAAAAAAAAGATGATTATCTTTAATATACAAACTATTGCGATATTTAAAACGTTGCAAAATAATATTTAAAATATTAAAAGTGTAAACGAAATACCAAAGAAAATTGACAAATTCAGACAATTTTTAGCGTTGGTTTACCTACTGCAATTCAACAAATCTTATACAAACTAACTTTATATTGCAGCTGTGCAATATTATTGTGTTCAATAATAATTTATATTTGATTTTAATTAAAAACATAATTATGTAAATATAGTTTAAAATCTACCAAATAATATATATGGCTCATTTCATTTAAATTGTCATATTCAGCTTCCAGAAAAGTTGAGTTGGAAAATTTTGATTTTAAGGTTGAAACTAATTTTTTTATACAGTTTAACATGTTAAATTAACAAAATAAATAGTGGTCACAAAATTAAAGTCATATATTTCTTATGGCAGACGGTTTTTTTTTTGGCAGAAATCGTCATATCTTATAAAAAATTTTTTCTGTCAATTTTTGATAAAATAATACTAAACATAATTTGATTTGACTGGTGATAAATATACTGAAGTTTTTGGGGTCGCTGAATCCGAAATTGAAGTCAGATTTAAAATATTCAAAATGGCCGAACCAAAATAGCGACCATGAAAATTTAGAAGTTGATTCGATTCGCTTGAAACTCGTTACTTAGGGGTTTTTTAGGTTGCTAATTACAAATATCACGTCAGATTTTCAAAATTTAAAATGGTGGATCCAAAATGGCGACCCAATATGGCGGATAATTTCAAGACTGATGCGATTCGGTCGAAATTTGTTTCTCGGGGGTTTTCAGGGTCGCTGAATTCGAATTTGATGACAGATGAACCCAAAAATCTTAAATACGATGAAATCAAATTTTTTTGAAAGCTCTGTTTGGAACCTTATTAGGCCTATAAGTGATTTTTAACTGGACTGCGAAGGGGTTAAAAATTATATAGGCAAAATGCAAAATTTATGTCCTTAAACATTATGAACATAAAACGAATAAACATCTATTCATTTTGCCGAAAGAATTAAAATAAAAATTTTTTGGGGTGGGTTATAACTCCATTTTATGGAAAAAATTAGGGGGGAGGGTTGCGTGTACGGGTCATGTAGTACACGATTTATGCTATAATATAAAACTTTTTTGAAGTTTTTACCACGTCAGGTTAAAGAGAAAAATCATATTAAACACCCATAAAAACATGTTTCTTGGGGGTTTTTACCCCCACTTTTTTCAAAATCCTGACATGCTAGGCAATTTTAAGATCCGTGATCGTGTTCAGCGCCCAAAAATACATTAGAAACCATTCTGATATCAAGATAAAAGAAAAAAGTTTTATTTTGTAGGCCTCTGTAATTTATTACGTTTACTGAAGCCATATATACAAATTTGAATTACACTTATGACCATTACACTGTAGACATTTTGCTTGTTTTTCGCTTATAAAATGAAAACGGTTATACTTATATCGACGGGATTGGTCTCATTCGAAAGAGAATCCAAAAATACATTAAATTCCATACCGATATAAAATTCAAAATATTTTCTAACCATTTTCAAGGCGTTACACTGTTGACAGAAATTCAATTACGAAAGTGTTTCGGCTTTATCTGCCTCCATGACAAACGAGCAAATTTATACTTATATCGTTTTCGTTTTTTCACACACTTCGTTATTGTGTTCTGCTGCTTATGCGATGGTAAAGAAATTTTTTTGCTCATAAGGTAATTTAAATAGCAGGTAAAAGTAGGAAATTCTGCCGGCAAAACGTAAAAATACAAAAGTGAGGGACACGTCATTTTCATTTTCTGGAAATTGTATAAAATAAAGTTTAATTACCAACACTTGATTTTCCTTAAATATAGAACTAATACTTCAAGAAACATATTTTTAATCTGGTTTAAACACTATATTTTCAACATTTCATTCATTTGAACATTGAAAATGTCTCCGGGGACGCATTACACTTATGACATTTTGCCTGCTTTTTGTTCTGCCAATATTATGAAAATCACTTTTATGTCCTTGTAAGTGGAAAAATTATTGAAAATTATTGCTTTTTACTATATAAACAAATTAATTTCAAGTAAGGTTATATCAAATAATTTTTTTTGGCAAGGGAAACGAATATGACAATTTAAATGAAATGAGTCATATATTTTTACATTAAATATATTATATACATTAAATCAACTAGAAAGTATGATTTAAACAAATTTAAATATTTTCAACTGTATAGCAATACTAAAATAAGGTTGAATTATATGCGTATAATACATTTGTTTAAAAAATATCGTATAAAAATATACAAAAGTATTTAATCTGAAAAATTATTTTATTGGTGCAAATTTAATTAATTTATAATTTCAAAATATAAAAAATATATCATATACCATACTTTTACCTACATTAAAAATACAATCGTCAAAAAAAACTCAAATTATAATAACTATCAAAAACTTTATGAAATTTTTGAAAAACCACCATAAAAAACCCGTGTGGAAAATTGTCAATGGCCCCGTGAGGGGCACTCGTGGATTGCCCTCGTGCCGCATGGAAACCATAGGGGCAATCCACGTGGAGCCCTCAAAGGCGTGACATGCTTTCCCTCATGGATACCCTCATGGAAAATTTATTATATTTTATTTATAAATTTTATAAATTTATATTATAAAAGTTAATTAATAATAAATAAGCTTAAGTTATGAATAAATAACATATTTATTTAATAATTATTCAATTTTTAATTAAATTCTTACTCAAATTGAATTTATTAATTAACGTTCTAATTAATTAACTGTCGGATATAATTAAAAGTAATAATAAATTAATATTAATTAAAAAATTAAAAAATATGTAATTTATGCATACTATTAACGGATATTTTCATTTTTCAACTAATTCATACATAGAATTAATGATTAAACGCAAACCTGAGAAATAAATAAATCTAACGCATGGGGGGAATCGAACCTACGACCTACGGACTATGAGTCTAACGCTTTACCAACTACGCTACGCACGCTACTTCAAAACGAATGCTAACTTCTTGATGCTATTTAAACTTCAAAAATACCTAACAAAGAAAAGTGCTTAACATCATTTAGTTAAATTTAAGATATTAAATTATATTTTCCAATCAAATGCAATTTATAAAATATAATTAATTATATGCTTTATGATTATTATCATGAATCATCTCAGGTGAATTTTCAAAAAAAGTGTAAATATATTTTTATTAAAAACGCGTTTTTCGTTGTTTTGAATCATTGGAAACATTCATTTCTTGTTGATAAAAAAATATTTGATTTTTGGACTTAGAAAATTTTGCTAATCGATCATGAGGGCGATCCATGCGGGCCCCTACGGTGGCCCTCATCTATTTTGCCATAAGTGTGAGTGTTATTTTCAAAAAAGTGTAAATATATTTTTATTAAAAACGCGTTTTTCGTTGTTCTGAATCATTGGAAACATTCATTTTGTGTTGATGAAAAAATATTTGAATTTTGAACTTAGAAAAATTTTTGAGCAGGGCACCGTGAGGGCAAATAGCAAGGGCCCTGCTGGAGCCTTGGTGTATTTCCATAACTTTGTACATAGATTTTTAAAAAATGTCACCCAATGTTTATTTCAAGTGCTTTAAAATGTTATTTAATGCATTCTGAAGTAAACATTTATTATACAAAAAAAAATTTTTTTTTTAACTTAGACAAATTTTTGAGCAGGGCACCGTGAGGGTAAAGACCAGGCACCCTGCTGGTGCCCTTGTGGTTTTCCAAAACTTGGTACTTAGATTTTTTTTAAATGTCACCTAATGTTTATTTCAACTGCTTTAAAATGTTATTTAATGCATTCTGAACTAAACATTTTTTGGTAAAAAAAAATTTTTGTTTTTGGACTTAGACAAATTTTTGAGCAGGGCACCGTGAGGGCAAATAGCGGGGGCCCTGCTGGTGCCCGCATGGATTTTCCACTTGGGACCCTGCCGGGGGCACCTATCACGCATGGGACGAACGGGGCGTTTTCCACACGGGAATAGTTAATATTAACAAATTATTAAATAAACTATTGATTACCATTTTTTGCTTCCTCGTGGAGGAAGCTTTGTAGTCCTTTCGTTTGTAAAAATTTTCAAAGTGTCGGAAACAAATTTTTCTTTATATAGAAACATGTTATATGAGATCCTGATCAATTGTCCGGATGTGTGTGTGTGGATCCCTTTTTTGTTTAGAAGATAACTTAATCTTAATGGATTTAGATAAAATTTGGTAGGCGCATTTATCATATTAATATCTCAAATCTGACCAAAGAATGTTAAAAAATACCCAAAAAAAAAATTTTATCGTCTTTTTTCCTAAATTTTTTTTTTAACCGAAAAAATTTTTAAATAGAAAAATTTAAAATGATATATATAATAAAATCGTATTCCTTACGTCAAGACAAATCGATCAGTATATATAAAGTATAGTTTTAATTTAAATTTAAAGAATTAATAATAGTTAAAAAATCAAAAATTCACACTTTGGCTATAAAATTTTGTGATTATTTAAATTTAAGTTTATAGATGAAATAATTGTATTCCTTACATGAAAATGAATCGATTGGTATAGGTATATAAAATTTACATTTGAGGTAAATTTTATAAATTAATAAAAGGTAAAAAATAGAAAATACACATTTTAGCTGAAAAATTTGATATTTATTTAAATTCAAGTTTAAATATAAAATAATTGTGTTCCTTGTATTAAAACGAATCGATATAATTGTAAATAATTATAAATTATATATTATTTTTCATTAATATTTAGAAATTTCGGATAAAATATGAATTTTTGATTTTTTAACTTCCATTAATTCTTTAAATTTAACTCAAATGTATAGGTACTCTAATGTTTATATTATTATATTATTTTTGTATGTTTATTTCAATGTTAATGCTTTCTCCACAAGGAAGGAAATTTTTTTGCTGATCGTAAAGAGGAAGCAAAATGTTCATGTAATGAACATCCAAATTTACAACTTGTTAATCCCTCTTCAAGAACTAGTTCAAAGCAGAAATGATTTGATTGATTTTTGACAATTTTAGAACAAAATTACTGGTGCTTATTTTTGGAGAAATCAAAGGAATACATTTTTGATTAGTATCATTTTTTACCATACTATTAGAATATATTTATACTACTATAAAAAGTTTATTCGAAAATGAAATGGAAATTAATAAAAAACTTACATTTTTCAATAAAGATTTAATGGTCCCTGCATCAGAAGATATCAAAGTAATGAGCAGAATGCCAAACAAAATGGAAAATATTTGAAAATTGTTCATTTTGTTTGTTATACAATGTCTTGTACTAAGATGATATTTGTCGTGTTTGCTTTTGGTTTATATACGAAAATCCTGCTTTGTTCTTCAAAAATTTGATATAACTTTTTAAATACACGGAGAAAAAAGGATTGTTGTGACAACTAAAAATTAAGTCCGCACAAAAATTCCAGTTTGCTAATATAGAACTAGCAAATCTATTTGTTGTGGAGACAAAAAAAATTTGTTAAAGCGAGATTGTTATAAAAACTATTCCGATTTGTTCGGTGAACAAGCAGAATTGTTTTCAGCAATATACCTGGATTGTTAGTTTGACAAAATAATTTGTTGTACTAACGAAGCGTTGATCAAATAAATTTTTCTCACCTTAATTAATATTTTTTTAGAAATAATAAAATTAATTGATAATTAAGTACAAAATTTATTAAAACTTTTTTCTTTACAATTATAAAACATTATTTTAGTACATTAAATAACAAAAATTAAGAATTACAGCCGAGTACTCGGCCGAGTATCACAATGAAGTCTATACTTGGTTATGTTTAACACTATTTAAACACGTACCAATATAATCAGACACAGTCTACTCATCAAGTCCCCATTTTAACAACAATTCCCGCACTTTTGCCTCCTCTCCTGGGAGCATTTTCACTTCACTATATAATAAAAACTTAAGTTAAAATAAATAAATAGAGAGGCACAAGTGCCCTAATCGCGAGACCGACGCGCAAGTAAAGATGAACACGTGACATTGAGCAGTAAACCTGTCAGCTCAACAAATCCGAATTGTTCCATCAGCAATCGCATGATGCGCTACCAGAAGTTTGTTACTATAACAGTACGGATTTGCAGACTGAACAAGTTAAACGTAGCAAATTCGTATAATCGTTAAAACAAGACACATTTGTATTGACAACAATCCGAATTGTCATTTCAACATTCCGAATTCTAGCAACAACAAATCTGTCAACAACAATCCAAAAATTGTTATCGCAACAATATCTTTTTTCTCCGTGTAATTTATTTTATTCTCCAAATTCGAAATATCGTGACATTAAAAAAATTGATTGGGCACACATTATTCAAAATGAAATGATAGATTGTTTAGACAATCAAATGTTAATTCATAAAATTAAGGCAAGCTCTTTTTTTCTTGCATATTTGATACAACTCAAAATATTAAGAAAATAGAATCAATTTATAGCAATCGTGTCTATTGAGACGGTTAATCACTTCTAAATTTTATTTATTCTAACGAAAAATTCTTTTTATAAATAATGTTTCATTCTTTTTAAGTTTCTGAAGAGGATGGCTGTGCCATTGAAACGTAAAGAATAGTGTTTTATTTAATCCTTGACTCGGAATGATCGACATCATCTTCTTATATTATTAGAATCAATTGAGTTTAGTACTTAGGTATGTTAAAATCCTAAGAAAAGAAACTGGACAAGCATTTTACTTTGAAATTTACGAAATTTTCTCGATTGGGACAGACTATTATTCCATAGGCATCAGCAATTAGCGAATATCTTTTTCATTGTTCTCTTTTTTATAATATCAAGAATGACCTACATTATTGGAATTATATTACCGAAAAGAAAAATTTTCATGCATAAAATTTAATTAAAAAATGTCTTTAAAAAATATTTTTAAGTATTCAATAGATGGAAAAATAAAAATTATTATTCTCATTGATATGTAGTAATTTTCATAAGATAAAAGTAGTAAGTAGGCAACTTTGGCCCAAATTCAATCAGTAATTTATTTAATTGCCTAGTTATTAAGCTAATTGCCTGAAGAGTCTTCGGCAAATAGAAAATTGACGAATATTCTATAGCAGACTCTATAACTATAGTTAATTGATTATGAACATTAGAAATAGTTTATTGATGAAAATGCAACACTGGAGGAAAATTGTATTGTATCAAGAAAACCCATTTACTTATCTGTATTTGATTCATCATTTTCTTGATCGAAGAATATTTTACTAGTTTGAAGTAAATGAAAATTAGTGAATCAAATACTAGCTCTTTTTACAAAATTTGAAAATGTTTTTATAAAATTTCATATTTATTTTCTTTCCGTGCCGAAGATATAAAAATAATAAACAGAAAGCTAAGCAATATTGAAAATATCTAAAACTTATTCCAAATTCAGAAAATTGTGACATTTCAATTTTCATTTATATAATGATAAACATGTATAAATAATTACTGACTATTTAATTTTTTACATTTTCCATGGATTACTCTTCAAACGGAAAAGAAATTTGATAAAATAACATCAATATACATTTGACTTCTAATTTCCATGAATTTGTGAGAATTTCATGTCAATAATAATTATAATAATATTATAATAATTCATATTACTCACGTCAGCGTTACGTATTTATAAATAAATAAACACAAATAATAAAATAATTTGAATTACATGCTTTAAACCAAATAAAAAGAATAAATACAAAAATAGTAATTTAATCAAGATTTAAAATTTTTATAACCCGTGTGGAAAATTGGCAATGGCCCCGTGAGGGGCACTCGTGGATTGCCCTCGTGCATACAATTTGTCAATAAAAAATATCAGCTTTTGTCAATATTAAATCAAATATTTTCTAAGCCAAAAATGCGTACTTTTTACTTTCTCATCATAATGAGAAGGTATTACATTTGGGCGATTTTGAGCCTTCTTCAATTCCAGTAAATCTCCACGTTTTGAAACTTTCTGAAGCCAAAAAATAGGTTTCACGAAAATGTTTGTCTGTATGTATGTCTGTAGACAAATTTTGTCCGACGATAACTCGAACAAATTTTAATAAATCGACTTCAAATTTGGTGTACATTTTAAGTATACCGAAATTTCGCCTAAGTTCGTTAAAAACAACAAAACTATTCAAATTTTGAGTTTTTAAAAATTTCAAAAATTCGCATTTTTTAAAAAACAAATTTTTTCAATTTTTTTTCGAAAAAAAAGAGTAAAAATAAACACTTTTTTTCTTTGACAATTTTTAATAGCGATTAAATCAAAAAAGTTATACCTCTTTTTTTAATAAAAAGACAAAAACGGATGAAAAATGGGTAAAATGCAGGGCAAAATTACTTTATTTTGAAAAAACATGTATTATTTGTGTTTAAACCACCTTAAATTAACACAAATAACATTAACTTATTAATAAATTTACGAATTTTTTTTTTTAAGTCCAACCATTATTTTCCATTTCTAACATTGCAATTGTTTTCGAAAAATCCCTTAATCTAAAATAGTTCATATTTTGCTTGTTGTATCAGAATTGCATAAGTTTTCGATTAGTATCTACCGACTTGGGATAACTTTATTTATTTGTTAAATATTTTTTTTATTTACATTAATCAATTGATGGTCTACATCAAATTACTAAACCAACCCTCAGACGGTAGTTCTATAATAATAATCAAAACCGTTGAAAAGTGAAAAAATTAAAAGTTGAAAATTAACTTGTTTACATTCTCCATATTTTAGTCTCTTAAAATTGTACACTCTTCCACTTTAAAGTAATCAACATTTAAAATTTTTTAATGAACCCTTTTCTTTTGCTATTGCATTATTCTAATTTTCGAGCGATATTAATTCGAAGCGGAAAAACTTATTAAAAAAAAAAGTTGGTTGGTTGATTTTTGTTAATTACAAAGACCTGTACAATCTAATTAATGCTTCTACGTTTTTTGAACGTGAGAGACAAACGAAGCGCGAATCAATATCGGAATTAAAATTTTGTGCAATAACATTTATTAATAAGAGGAACAAATGCTTATGTTGCATAACTTTGTTACAAAAGACGATTACAAAATATATATGTTCTGTATAACGTATCGAAATGATTTATATTTGCGTTTATTTTATTTCACAAGTTTTTCTTACCTCATTGCACCTGTTCCACTCTTTAAAAATTAATTGCATAATTTAACGATATTTTAAATATTTTGAGTATATAGGTGAAGGTCAATCAAAAATATTAAATTTATTAAATTTTAATAATTAGTAATTATGCATTTGGTTTAGAATTTAATTATACAAAACTATAAAATATTATTCTGTGTATTTTTGAACAGTGGTAAAAAAAATTTTAACACTTTCGAAACAACATTATTATTAAATTATTGTCGTTAATTAACTTTATTGTCAAATTTTTAATTATAATTACAAAAAATTTTTAATGTTGATTAAGTTACTACTTTTTTTTTTTTTTTTTTTTTTAATTTATTCTATAGATTTAATGTATAGATTTCAGTAAATTAAGAACTTCATATAGGTTAATCTATTAATTTAAATGCGAGAAATAAGTATTTTTACCAAACAAAATAAAATTTACATTAAAAAAAATTTTTTGTCAAAAAAATACATTTTTCAAAATTTTAACTAATTGTAAAAAAAAATCTTGTGGATATATTCGAAAATCCATGTGTCAGAATTTAGGTATTAACGACTACAATAAACATACAAAATTTCAGGGCAAACAGTCAAAACGTTTCTGAGATATTTGAACACAATTTTTTGTGACATAGTCACACATACACATACACATACACACATCTGGACATTTACTCAAAACTTCATATATATTTTATTCTAGAAATGAAAATGTATTTAAGTCAAGTTAAATATTGAAAACTTTTAGAAATTTATAACAATAAATTCTATTATTTCTTGCAATAAGGTGTATACTAATGGAATCTAGAATTGCATTTTAATTTTAATTTTAATTTTAAACTTAACAGGAACAACGATTATTTTGACAATGGTTATAGAAACTGCCTTGCAGCTATAACATACATACCAAAAATCGTCAATGGCATTTTTTCGTTTTAAAACAACATGACTGTCTTCACCAATTTTATCGTCAAATTTTTAATTATAATTAATTATTTTAATTATAAAAATTTTAAATCTTGATTAAATTACTATTTTTGTATTTATTCTTTTTATTTAGTTTAAAGCATGTAATTCAAATTATTTTATTATTTGTGTTTATTTATTTATAATTACGTAACGATGACGTGAGTAATATGAATTATTATATATGATTATTATAATTATTATTGACATGAAATTCTCACATACATATTCAACTTTTCTCTCTGTGAGTATATTTTTTCAATTTGACAAATATCGAATTTCCAGATATGAAGTTTTCATTTTTCAATTGTTTTTCAGTTATCATACAATTGTTATTTCAGACATTTTATAGCCAGGAAATTTTTTTTTCCATTTTTTTAATTGATTAACATTATGTATAGTAGAACTATTTTCGAGTTTCCATTCTATGTTCTGTCGATAAAGTAGGTAGCTCGAAATTTGAAATAGAATTTTTTACTACTAGGACAAATTATAAATCAACAATTTTTATTATTTCCTCAGTTATTTCGAATTTTCCCTAGTAATAAAAATTTTATTTCAAATTTCGCGCCCGTTTCTACTTTACCGACAGAACATAGATTGGAAACTCGAAAATAATTCTAATTAAAGATTGCAGAAAAAAAAATTTTTCTATGTATAATATGTCATATGTCTATATAAAATAAATAATAGTATAAAAGTATATTTATTTAGGTATTAATTGTGTAACTACATCAGAATCGTGAATATAAGGAATTTATTTGACTAGATTGATTTGCGAGCGTGCTGTAGTCAATTAAAAAATTTATTTATTATATTACAAGAAAAGCTTAAGAACAATTAAAAATAAAATAAACCAAAAAACTATAAATCCTAAAAACAAGAGAGAAATATAAAAATATTTAAAATACTCATAACCTATACAAAAGTAATAATATATTAATAAAGATCAATAAAACATATAATAATGTGATAAAATAATTAGTAAAATCAGATTACATAGAATATGGCCATATCTCTATCTAATCTAATTCGAGAAGGGATTTACTGGTTAAAGAAGTGTACACTTGATCACTTATTAGACTATAATATTACACGTGTTTTCCCTGTTGAAAATTCCTATGTGAGAACACATATGGGATCCCATCCAGAATCTCTTGTAAGTTCTTATGTGGGTTCCCATACAGGATCTTATGTGTGAACCTGTATGGGAACCCACATAAGAACTCACAAGAGATTCTGGATGGGATCCCATATGTGTTCTCACATAGGAATTTTCAACAGGGTTACTTATAGCAAAATATTATTATCATTATATTAACTAACGTAATAACACATTATTAGTCGATTATTACAAGAAGAGTGTACGCACTTGAATAAGCGTGAAGTTACATGTTGATGTAAATGCAAAAAGAAAAACTGAAAATAATGAGAGTGAAAGGGATAGTGATATATCCCTGTTTCTTTCACTCTCATTATTTTAGGTTTTGCATTCTGCATTTGCATCAACATGTAACTTCATAGCAAATGAGTAAATTCCTTCTCAATCTAATTTATGTTAAATTTTTATTTTACCTAGGCGTCATTTGTGCTAACCTTCCTGCAAACTAATTCTTCTTTGCTTTAAACGACACTTGAACAATATCTTTTCAGGCATACACTACAGAATAATTGACATGAAATGATTGACATTCGTTTCTAAACGCAAAACATGAGAAAATAAAATTAAAGACATATTTGTGACATTTTATCTCATAATATATGTTTATTCATTATCCCTATTTTCATAAACCTGTGGAACATTCTGTCCAACAGGTCCAGGAGGTCCAACAGGTCCAGGAGGTCCAGGAGGTCCTGGCACTCCAGGATCTCCTTTCTCTCCAGTAGATCCTGTTTCACCAGCTCCCACTGGTTCAGAAGGTCCTGCTTTACCATCAACTCTTGCTTGACCATCATTTCCTGCTGCTCCAGCAGGTCCTGGTGGTACTCCTGCTGGTTTAACAGTCGATTGTTCCGAACAACAATACCAACTAGCGTCAGAACAGTCCATCGAAGAACTGTCCATCGAAGAACTGTCAGAGCTGCTACTCTCACTAGAATTACATGTTTATAATAAGACATTATTCAATAAAAAAGATTGCAAATTTTTTAGGAAAAGCCCTCCCCACATAATTATTCAAAACAACAACCATTTAGGTTATCATTTGAATCAACGACTACTAACGCAATCCCTAATAGAAATTTGTCATAGCACTATTAGAATTCGTCAAGTTACTGGGGAGTTTTTCTTGTGCCGGATGATTCTAACTAAAATTGCAAATTACTGTATGGTGACTGACCAACAGTCTTGAAATTAATTCAAGTTAAACTTGATATTTCCACGACTCAAAGCTATCCAGTTTTTTTAATGGCACTGTCCAGTGCTGCTCGAAATTATATTCTTATATCATTGTTATGGCGGTGGCGCTACAATAAGTCTAGTAACTGGACAGTTGTGCTAGGATTTTGTGTATTGACATTTCGCTTGCTTGCTTGGTGTAAAAAAATTACAACTTGTTTATAAAAATTAATTATTTAATAAATTAATAATATTAATATTCCTTTCTTAAAAAAGACAGTGCATACAAAACACATGAAAATGTATCGTAATACCTCGGTGGTCGAAAAAATTAAATGTAAGAAAAAATGAACTTTGCTTTCAAGAGCATATAAATCAATATTCATTTTATGAAAATCACCGTAAATTATTGTTCCACATATATATTTTTTACATAACTTACTTAATTGCAATAAATATACACTTGCAAAGCATTATTTGTTGTAAATGTTTGCAGCTGTCATGAATCAGAGACGAACGTATTAATTTAATTAGTTTTTTAAAAGTCATATTGACAAATATAATTATCAAGTTGTGCTGGATAATAACTTGATGACAAAATTGTGACATGACATTCGAGATTTTAACGAGCTGACTAGTAAAGTAACTAGACAAATTCAAGCACGACAGGCCAGTTCTTTTATTATAGCTAGGACAAATTTCTACTATAGGGATGCTTTAATGGGTTAGTCGCAGTCAGATGATCGAAAAATGCATGTTTTTTGGCGATTTTTCTCTAAAAATTTGTCCACTACAAAGTTCACACTTTTATTACTATTTTATTACAGAATATAAATAATTAAAAGAAACACAGCTATTTCGCTGGAAGATGATCTTTGGAAAGGTTTTTGGGGTGATCACAACCATTTCTCATATTTTTAGTTTACTAGTTCCTACGCTATTTGATTGTAGCTTTTTTAAAAAATATTTATTTTTAATAAAATATCTATGATCAAGCAGCGAGTTTTGATATATTAAAGAAGCCTGCACAATATAAAATAATTCGGTCAAGCTAAGCGGTTCTCGACAAATCGTGGTCACTGCTTTCTAAAACATAATTCCGAGAAAAACGCGTTTAAAGTTTTAACTTTAATGTAAATGATCATTGCGCAGCTCGACAAAAATTTATACTGAATGCACTATTATTTGGCGGAAGTTTTTGAAAATTTTAAGAATGGTAACTAATTAAACAGTCTAGAAAAATATCATTGTTTCAAAGATTACCAAAGTAGCACGTAATATTATAGTAATATTAACCGATAATATTACCATTAAGAAATTTTTATACTCAATCGTTCTGAATCATGTTCAATTGACTTTTTCTAGAAGAGTTTTTAAAATTATAACTGCGACTAACACCTTAAAAACGATTTATAAAAGATGATATTAAAATAAAATTGAATATTTCAATTTTCTCAAGTACTTATCAGATTTCTTTATGAACAAATACATAATGGTAAATAAAATTTTTCTCAATTTTTATTTTGAAAAAATAAAATTTCTTTATCTAAACTAAAGCAAAAAAGTTTTAGAACAGACCTAAAGAAAATATGTAATATGTTAAACACAACTATTTTTTAATCTTTTTTTTATTTTTCAAAACAACACATTTTTTATTTGTTAATATAATTCGCTTTACTTATAAAAAGCAAACATTTTAATTTAAAAACTGAAAAAAAATTTTTTTTTAAAATTTTTTCAACAAAAAGTTTTATCAGGCACACTCTGAAACATTTTACAAAATCTCAATATATTTTCAGGAATGTATTAAAAAAAATAAATAAAAATATATAAAAATGAAAGCAATCCTATAAAATTTAGATTATTTTTTTTTAGTTCTAACTAAAAAAAAAAACTTTGCCTTATAATTTTCACAAAAAAAAAAAATTATTTAAATTAAAAAGTTTAATTACCAATCTGGTGAGCGTTTGACTAACAATTTTGAATATAGATCCTGAAAATAAAAAACAATGTACAATTAATATTAAGATTGAAGATTAATTTTTTTGAATGAATTAATGATAATTAAAATTTTGAATTTTAAATATACGATACAACATTATCTGATTTAAAACGTTGCAAAATAATATTTAAAATATTAAAAGTGTAAACGAAATACCAAAGAAAATTGACAAATTCAGACAATTTTTAGCGTTGGTTTACTGCAATTCAACAAATCTTATACAAACTAACTTTATATTGCAGCTGTGCAATATTATTGTGTTCAATAATAATTTATATTTGATTTTAATTAAAAACATAATTATGTAAATATAGTTTAAAATCTACCAAATAATATATATATTTTTACATTAAATATATTATTTACATTAAATCAACTAGAAAATATGTTTTAAACAAATTTAAATATTTTCAACTTTATATCAATACTAAAATAAGGTTGAATTATATATGTATAATATATTTGTTTAAAAAATATCGTATAAAAATATACAAAAGTATTTAATCTGCGAACATTTATTTTATTCGTGCAAATTTAATTAATTTATAATTTCAAAATATAAAAATATATCAGATAGCATACATTTACCTACATTAAAAATACAATCGTCAAAGACCACTCAAATTATAATAACTATCAAAAACTTTATGAAATTTTTGAAAAACCACCATAAAAAATAGTTTATATTAACAAATTATTAAATAAACTATTGATTATCATTTTTTAATCCCTCTTCAAGAACTAGTTCAAAGCAGAAATGATTTGATTGATTTTTGACAATTTTATAAGAAAATTATTATTGGTGCTTTATGGAGTTTTTACTGTTAGTTTCGTGGGTTTTTAAGCAACTTTTAAATATTTTCCAATTTAAAAAAAAAATCATATACAGGTATATTTTTTCACTTTGGGATAACTTTGGAGAAATCAAAGGAATACATTTTAGACCATACTAGAATATATTTATACTACTATAAAAAGTTTATTCGAAAATGAAATGGAAATTAATAAAAAACTTACATTTTTCAATAAAGATTTAATGGTCCCTGCATCAGAAGATATCAAAGTAATGAGCAGAATGCCAAACAAAATGGAAAATATTTGAAAATTGTTCATTTTGTTTGTTATACAATGTCTTGTACTAAGATGATATTTGTCGTGTTTGCTTTCGGTTTATATACGAAAATCCTTCTTTGTTTTTCAAAAATTTGATAATAACTTTTTAAATAATTTATTTTATTCTCCAATTTCAAAACATCGTCACATTAAAAAAATTGATTAGCACACATTATTTCAATTATGATTATGAATTTATATGATAAGCATGTACACGAATATAATTACATTTTAATTTTGTACATTTTTAATTCGTTAACCAGTATAGAGAAAGTAATCTTGATTAAATAACGTCAATATACAAATTGACGATTCAAAATGAAATGATAGATTGTTTAGACAATCAAATGTTAATTCATAAAATTAAGGCAAGCTCTTTTTTTCTTGCATATTTGATACAACTCAAAATATTAAGAAAATAGAATCAATTTATAGCAATCGTGTCTATTGAGACGGTTAATCACTTCTAAATTTTATTTATTCTAACGAAAAATTCTTTTTATAAATAATGTTTCATTCTTTTTAAGTTTCTGAAGAGGATGGCTCTGCCATTGAAACGTAAAGAATAGTGTTTTATTTAATCCTTTACTCGGAATGATCGACATCATCTTCTTATATTATTAGAATCAATTGAGTTTAGTACTTAGGTATGTTAAAATCCTAAGAAAAGAAACTGGACAAGCATTTTACTTTGAAATTAACGAAATTTTCTCGATTGGGACAGACTATTATTCCATAGGCATCAGCAATTAGCGAATACCTTTTTCATTGTTCTCTTTGTTATAATATCAAGAATGACCTACATTATTGGAATGTTCGATAACACATTTTTTAAATAAAGTAAACTAAAGAAAAAAGAATCACGCACGACGAATGCCAATGTGTTTAAAAATTTCGTATATAATGAAAACATTGATTAATATTATCATCAACAAGTGTGATTTATATTACCGAAAAGAAAAATTTTCATGCATAAAATTTAATTAAAAAATGTCTTTAAAAAATATTTTTAAGTATTCAATAGATGGAAAAATAAAAATTATTATTCTCATTGATATGTAGTAATTTTCATAAGATAAAAGTAGTAAGTAGGCAACTTTGGCCCAAATTCAATCAGTAATTTATTTAATTGCCTAGTTATTAAGCTAATTGCCTGAAGAGTCTTCGGCAAATAGAAAATTGACGAATATTCTATAGCAGACTCTATAACTATAGTTAATTGATTATGAACATTAGAAATAGTTTATTGATGAAAATGCAACACTGGAGGAAAATTGTATTGTATCAAGAAAACCCATTTACTTATCTGTATTTGATTCATCATTTTCTTGATCGAAGAATATTTTACTAGTTTGAAGTAAATGAAAATTAGTGAATCAAATACTAGCTCTTTTTACAAAATTTGAAAATGTTTTTATAAAATTTCATATTTATTTTCTTTCCGTGCCGAAGATATAAAAATAATAAACATAAAGCTAAGCAATATTGAAAATATCTAAAACTTATTCCAAATTCAGAAAATTGTGACATTTCAATTTTCATTTATATAATGATAAACATGTATAAATAATTACTGACTATTTAATTTTTTACATTTTCCATGGATTACTCTTCAAACGGAAAAGAAATTTGATAAAATAACATCAATATACATTTGACTTCTAATTTCCATGAATATGTATGTGAGAATTTCATGTTAATATTAATTATAATAATCATATAAAATAATTCATATTACTCACGTCACCGTTACGTATTTATAAATAAATAAACAGAAATAATAAAATAATTTGAATTACATGCTTTAAATTAAATAAAAAGAAAACCGCTGCCAAGTTGAAGTATGTATTTTTGTGTTCATTCCATGAACACTTTGCTTCCTCATGGAGATATTTTGCGATCAGTTTACGATTTTTTATTTATATTTATTTATATAATAATAAGTAAAAAATTAAACTAAAAATTAAAATAAAATAATGTGTGTATAACTTTATATTTAAAAATGATTGGTATTTAGCCAATTTCATGCAAACAGGTTTTTATCAATATTATTTATTTTTAAAATGTCAATAACTTTGGATAAAGTAATCGTAAACTGTTCGTTAATAGGTCAAAAGATGCGTCTTGAAAATCTCTACAAAATGAGACTAAGAAAACTGTAGGTGTCATAACATTTTTTTAAAGTTATAAGCAAAAAACGATTTTTTATGATTTTTAAAATGTAAATAACTTTGGATAAAATGATAGCAGATTGTTCGTCAATAGCTCAAAAAATGCGTCTTAAAAAACTCTACAAAATTAAGTAAAAACATCCCAACTTTCAAAACATGTGTTTTAAGTTATGGGCAAAAAACGATTTTTCAAAACTTTTAAAAGTCAAAAAAAATATAGTTAATATGTATTAATTTGTCCCAAAGTTTTCTCATTTTATGTCCCCAAGTGAGATCTACAATTTAAAAAAAAATTCAGCCCTAAAGCTTTTATAGAATTTGAGATATTTATGAAAATGTAATGTATATACACACACACACACACACATACGGAATGACATTTTCTAAAAATGTCATTTTTGGATTCCTGAGGTCAAAAAACATAAAGATATGTCAAAAAAATGAGTTCGAAAAATTTCGCGAAAACAATACTTCCTCCATGAGGAAGCAATAAATACAAAAATAGTAAGTTAATCAAGATTTAAAATTTTTATAATTAATATAATTAATTATAATTAAAAATTTAACAATAAAGTTAATTAACGTCAATAATTTAATAATAATGTTATTTTGAAAGTATTAAAAAAATTTTTGCAATGTTCAAGAATATACAGTATAATCTGTGGTATCGACAAAAACCTTTTTACACAAAACACATTATTCTGCTGTAGAGTGCAATCCCTATACGAGATACGTATGAAAAAGTAAAAAAAAAATTTAACTATCCTTGCACTAGTACCGGGGCAAGGATAGTTAAAAGAATCCGAATGCTAAAATTGTCATAGAAAATGTTTTGAACATTTTCTGAATATCAATTACATATTGCATTAAAATTCGTCTGAACTAAAATCTGAGGTTTAACCAATTTTCTTCAGATGATCACCACATTCTTGGTCAATAAGCTTCGTTTTCCGTATATAATTACGTACCATTATGTATACAAACCTAAAAGGAACAATTAAACATTTTTTGCTTTCTCGTGGAGGAAGCTTTGTAAGTCCTTTCGTTTATAAAATTTTTAAACATAGTGAAAACAGATTTCTTTCTATTTAGAAACATGTTATATGAGATCCTGATTAATTGTCCGGATGTGTGTGTGTGTATCGTTTTTGTGAACACGATATCTTTAACAGGTTTTAATGGATTTGGATAAAATTTGGTATGCTTATTTATCACATTAATCTCTCAAAAATGACGAGAGGATTTTTAAAAATACAAATAATAATTTTTTAAAAAACAAATTTTTTCAATTTTTTTTCGATAAAAAAGAGTAAAAATAAACACTTTTTTCCTTTGACAATTTTTAATAGCGATTAAATCAAAAAAGTTATACCTCTTTTTTTAATAAAAAGACAAAAACGGATGAAAAATGGGTAAAATGCAGGGCAAAATTACTTTATTTTGAAAAAACGTGTGCAACTATATGTATTATTTGTGTTTAAACCACCTTAAATTAACACAAATAACATTAACTTACTAATAAATTTACGAATTTTTTTTTTTTAAGTCCAACCATTATTTTCCATTTCTAACATTGCAATTGTTTTCGAAAAATCCCTTAATCTAAAATAGTTCATATTTTGCTTGTTGTATCAGAATTACATAAGTTTTCGATTAGTATCTACCGACTTGGGATAACTTTATTTATTTGTTAAATATTTTTTTTATTTACATTAATCAATTGATGGTCTACATTAAATTACTAAACCAACCCTCAGACGGTAGTTCTATAATAATAATCAAAACCGTTGAAAAGTGAAAAAATTAAAAGTTGAAAATTAACTTGTTTACATTCTCCATTTTAGTCTCTTAAAATTGTACACTCTTCCACTCTAAAGTAATCAACATTTAAAATTTTTTAATGAACCCTTTTCTTTTGCTATTGCATTTTTCTAATTTTCGAGCGTGAAACGCGAGTGGCATGATGAGAATGTTATCCTTATTCTCTAAATCTGAATTAGTAAAAAAGTTTACTAATTTGAATTAGTAACTCACTTTTTGCTTCTCAATTAGTAAAATTTTACTAATTGTTAGTAAAAGTTACTAATAATTAGTAAAATTTTACTAATTGAGAAGCAAAAAGTGAGTCACTAATTCAAATTAGTAAACTTTTAAGTTAAAAAGTGAAAAAATGCTTAAATTTCATTTGAATTTCTTGAAAAAGTTTATATTCTTAACGTTTTTATTTTTGCGGCGTGTAAAATATCACTTCAGCTACTATGGAAATATCTAACAGACATATTTTGTCAACAAATTTTCACTATCCCATTAGTGTGCCTCCACTAAAACTAAAACTACGAAGGTTTGATTGAGTGATAGAACTTTTTAAAAAAATTCAATTGAAAGTCTTCTTATGAAAATATCTATTACGGCGTTGGATAAAAATAAAAGTTCAATGCATTTCTTAAAAGGTGATGAAAAAACAACAATCTTAAGACCTTTTCCAATGATGTGCCTCTAATTGTATTCCTGTGGCAACAATTTAAAGATGATAATAAAAATCGAGATTTAATTTAAATTTATACATTTTTGAAAGGCACAACTGCATTTTTGCTTTAAACAGATCAATCTATGGTATGATCGAAACATTTTCATACATATAATTGAACACAAAAACGCCGCTTAATGATTTTGAGTGAAATAAATTTTATTAAGTTAAGAATATGCTGAAAACACTTTTTTGGAGTCTTTACCACCTCTTTTCTCAAAATCCTGACGTGCTAAGCAAATTTGGGTGCCAGAATCGTGTTCAGAGGACGAAAATACTTTGGAAACCACTCCGATATCAAAAATAAAAAAAGTTGAATTTTTCAATTTTATATGTAATTTATTAACATTAAAGAGTTTAAAGAGTTAAACATTGACGGCGTGAGCTAAAAATGAATCGCGCATAAAAATTTGTAGTGCTAAAATGTACTTAAACATGTATACAAAGTGACATCAATGTACCTGCAAATTAAAAAAAGAAATTTTTTTTTCTTGAAAGTTAAAAGTTTCGTGGATTTGCCCATATTGTAATTCAAATTATTTTATTATTTGTGTTTATTTATTTATAAATACGTAACGGTGACGTGAGTAATATGAATTATTTTATATGATTATTATAATTAATATTAACATGAAATTCTCACATACATATTCATGGAAATTAGAAGTCAAATGTATATAGATGTTATTTTATCAAATTTCTTTTCCGTTTGAAGAGTAATCCATGGAAAATGTAAAAAATTAAATAGTCAGTAATTATTTATACATGTTTATCATTATATAAATAAAAATTGAAATGTCACAATTTTCTGAATTTGGAATAAGTTTTAGATATTTTCAATATTGCTTAGCTTTATGTTTATTATTTTTATATCTTCTACACGGAAAGAAAATAAATATGAAATTTTATAAAAACATTTTCAAATTTTGTAAAAAGAGCTAGTATTTGATTCACTAATTTTCATTTACTTCAAACTAGTAAAATATTCTTCGATCAAGAAAATGATGAATCAAATACAGATAAGTAAATGGGTTTTCTTGATACAATACAATTTTCCTCCAGTGTTGCATTTTCATCAATAAACTATTTCTAATGTTCATAATCAATTAACTATAGTTATAGAATCTGCTATAGAATATTCGTCAATTTTCTATTTGCCGAAGACTCTTCAGGCAATTAGCTTAATAACTAGGCAATTAAATAAATTACTGATTGAATTTGGGCCAAAGTTGCCTACTTACTACTTTTATCTTATGAAAATTACTACATATCAATGAGAATAATAATTTTTATTTTTCCATCTATTGAATACTTAAAAATATTTTTTAAAGACATTTTTTAATTAAATTTTATGCATGAAAATTTTTCTTTTCGGTAATATAAATCACACTTGTTGATGATAATATTAATCAATGTTTTCATTATATACGAAATTTTTAAACACATTGGCATTCGTCGTGCGTGATTCTTTTTTCTTTAGTTTACTTTATTTAAAAAATGTGTTATCGAACCCGTGTGGAAAAATGTTGGGGAAGTCTAGAGTCCAATGATTTCCCGATCAGCAATAAACAAGACCGTCTAGTGTAGACGGTCTGATTGGGGCCTCACCATGGACTAATCAGACGGTCTTATTTGAAAATGTTTCAAGTCAAATATGTCCGTCTTGTAAGTCGCTGCGTAGACCGTCCTGATTTGCCAATGACCGTACCTAAACGCTACTTTATTTATTTTTTTACTAATTGTATTGCTTTCTAATGAAAAATAATAATTTCCTTAACATATTTAAGTATATAAAAATAATAATATTAATAATTTTATTATATTTATATCATTTATGTCATTATTTTTTATCATCAATATAATAATTATTTATATTATATTATTTTTTGTTATCATTATATTATCATTAAATTATTATTTATTAATTATCTATGAAATATATATATATATATATATTTTTAAAAAAATGCAGTGAAATTTTTTTGAAGTATATATTGTATATATATATAGATGTAATATAATCAGAGATAATCAATTAATAAAAATTTAATGAAAATAATAATAAAAATAAATTATATATTTTATAAAAAAAAATAATAACAATAATAATGATATAAATATAATAAAATTATTAATATTATTATTATTTTTATATACTTAAGTACATTAAGGAAATTAATATTTTGTAAAAGAAAATAATATAATTAACAAGAAAAACATTAAATTCAATAGAGAAAATGTTTTTTTATTGCTTTCTTAACATTTTCTTATTATATTAAGTATTTTATATATAAGCGCGCTTTTTTCGACCTATAAGAGAGTTGTCGTAGCGCAAGCGCAGTTGCATTTAAGTAGCCATTGGCAACTCTGGTTGCAACGCCTATCCGTCTTGTAAGTTACTGCCAAGACCGTCTATACTTTGTCTAGACTGCTAAGATTTGTTGGTTATGTTAAAAAAACTGCAGTGACAACTTATGACATTTATTATAGTGCTTATAAAAACAATCCATGGTATGAAGTATTTTATAAAAGAGATATAATTTTATTATATTCTTTAAGTTTTTAATTTTATTAATATTATCCCAGAAATTTACTCTCAAGTAAATTTACTCTTATTTACAATCAACAAAATTGTAACAAAACAATTAGAAAAGAAAAATCCTTTTCTTTAAATATTAGTCAACTGCAACTCGAGAAAGAAAGGTTTTATTTGAATCTGTTAAAAACTTTTATTCTTTTTAACTTTAATAAAAAAAATTTCTTGTTTTTATAATTTCAGAAACTTTTTTTGAAATTTTTTTTAATATTCAAATAATAGGTTATAATTGACAATATGATAAAATAAATATTTATTTGCAGTAAATAAATATTACTTGAGTTAATTATAAATTATCTTTGTTTAAATTCCAAAATTATTGATTCAATTACAGTTTACTTGGTTCAAAAAATATTTATTTGATGTTGTTCCTTATGACTGACACTTTGTAACAAATTTTCATAGCCTCCCTTGGTCGAGCGCGCCTAGGCGCAGCTCCCATACGGTAGCAGGCGCAATTGGTGAAAAAACAATATGGTCATGGGTTCAAATCTCGGTGGTCGACTTACAAGATAATTCCGTAAATATGTGGAAAATACTTTTTTTTTATTTACTCCGCATTGTTTACATTATATTAAAACAAAATATAAAGGTTTCGTATTTTTTATATAATAATTTTTATTTATTTTTAATTAAGCTAATTTAGATTTTACTAGCGCTGCTGCTTAGACCATGAATAGCCCGTCTGATCAGACCATGTCATGGATGAATCGTCACCATTCTGAGTAGCGCCATGATGAGACGGTCTATTCAGTACCTAGATAGACAGCAGACGGTCTAGCAAGGACCCTGTCAGTTCCCCAACATTTTTCCACACGGGAACATTCCAATAATGTAGGTAATTCTTGATATTATAACAAAGAGAACAATGAAAAAGGTATTCGCTAATTGATGATGCCTATGGAATAATAGTCTGTCCCAATCGAGAAAATTTCGTTAATTTCAAAGTAAAATGCTTGTCCAGTTTCTTTTCACAGGATTTTACAGTACCTAAGTACTAAACTCAATTAATTCTATTTTCTTAATATTTTGAGTTGTATCAAACACTCAGAGAAATGATATATTTGTCTCCAAGCCTACTAACTCATTTATTTGTTGCAAATATATTTTATTTCATTGAAATAAAAAATTTATTTGAGCCAAAGAAAAATTTATTTCTTACAAATAAAATTTTTATTTACGCCAAATAAATAAGTTAGTAGGCTCCGAGACAAATATACGTTTAATTCACTCAAATATATTTCATTTGATTCAAATAAATCATTTCTCTGGGTGAATATGCAAGAAAAAAAGAGCTTGCCTTAATTTCATGATTTAACATTTGATACAACTTGCCTACACTGAAAAAAAAAAATTTATTTGATTCAAATACTTCAAATTATTTGAAAAATATTTAATTGGTTCAAATACTTTTTATTTGGATCAAAAAATATGTATTTGATTCAAATAACTTGAATTATTATTGAATCGCATTTATTTGAACCAAATAAATCGTATTTGGTTCAATTAAATAATTAATTGAATTGAATAAATGAATTTATTTAATACAAATAATGAGTTACTTGAAACTATTCATTCATTTATTTCACTCAAATATTTCGTTTATTTGATACAAATAAAAAGTATTTGACACAATAAATTTATGTAATTGATTCAAATAAACATATATATAATTAATTATATTTTATTAATTGCATTTAATTGGAAAATATAATTTAATATCTTAATTTTAATTAAATAATGTTAAGCACTTTTCTGAGTTAGGTCTTTTGCAAGTTTAAATGACTTCAAGAAGTTAACATTTGCTTTCACGTAGCGTGCGTAGCATAGTTGGTAAAGCGTTAGACTCATAATCCGTAGGTCATAGGTTCGATTCCCCCCATGCGTTAGATTTATTTGTTTCTCAGGTTTGCGTTTAATCATTAATTCTATGTATGAATTAGTTGAAAAATGAAAATATGCGATCATAGTATGCAGAAATTACATATTTTTTAATTTATTTATTTGAGTAAGATTTTAATTTAGAAATGGAAGAATTAGTAAATAAATAAGTTATTTATTCAATTCAAATTTTGATTTATTTGAATCAAAAAATTCTTACATTTTATGCAAATAAATAATGTATTTAGATCAAATAAAATAATAATTACCGCAATTAAAGAGGTTTTAGTTTCAATTCAAAGAATTACTTATGACAAATAATCGAATATTTGATTCAAGAAAATTTTTAGTTGTTTCAAGAAAAATATTTTATTAATGCAAATAAATATTTATTTGAATCAAAAAACATGCAGTATTGACACTTTTAAACAAAATAATAGTAGTAACACAGTATAAATTCCTTGGGCTATGCCTTGTTTGACCGTTTCAAAACCCAAGAATTTTCCACCTGGGCTAACCCTGCTAGGCCCCACCTAGAAGCTGCACGGATAGAAAAAGTTTGCTGTAACAGCGAACTATTTGCTGTCACAGCAAATTACGTTAGCTAATATAGGAACAGCGAACAAATTTGCTGTGTGGTCAAAAAAGTTTGCTGTAACAGTAAATTTTTAAAAATTAAGACTGGTATTGATTATCACAGCAAACTTTTTCGTTGTAATATAGCAAAAAAATTAGCTGTGGTTACTAATTTTGATAGATCTGTTGCAAAAAAATGTAATGTTTGTAAAATAAAAATAATATAAACAATTTTTGCATTATTCCATTTTTTAATTGATGTGAAATATTGAAATATAATAAGATGAATGTTGTAAATGACAAGTGCAACATAAGCATTTACATATGTATTACGTCTTTATGTTATTTCACTAAATTATAATATCAATACTTTTTATCATTTTATATATTTTTGATGACTCAAATAAAAATTAAAAACTCTCTTTTTTATTGCGATATATAGGATTGCATCTATATCTTTATTGATTTTAATTTTTAAGTTTAAATCAAACATAAAATTTTTAAACATTTTTTTTGCTTAAGTGAAATAAAATATATTTGTGAATTATGTAATTATATATATATATATATATATATTATTCAAACAAAAATATCATATTTTTAAACTAATGTATAGAAGATATTTTCTATTTATTATAATGTTAAAAATCAAATCAAAAAGGGAGGTCAATCAATTGAATCGTTTTTAAATATTCTTCAACTTGTTCATAATAATTGAGTGTGACAATGCAATAATCAGAGCGTGCATGCATCCGAGCGCTCGTCTGATTATTCCATTGGCACGCTCAATTTTAAAGTTAAATAAAGATTATTTAATAATTAATGCAAAAACGGCATATTTTTCAAAATTTCTCAATTTCAAAATGTTAATAACTCTGAATAAAGTAACATTAGGATATTCGCGAATTTTTGGATTCCTGAAGTCGAAAAATTTAAAGATATCACAATGCAAGAGGGGGGTAGAAGAGTAGGGAGTGGAGGGGGGACTTGCGGCTATATTCAGAGTCTTGAAACAGCGGCGGCAGCATGAGTCAAAAATTTTGAACGTTCATATGAATGAAATTTTTTTTGCAATTTCTTTAAGTACGAATTTTATTACAAAATATTGTTCAAAATATCTAAAAAGAAGTTATTAATTTAATTATTGTTTTAGTTACTGTTTTATTTTACATAGTCATCATAATTTTTAATAATTTATAGATGGGAAAAAATATTTCGTTCATATGAACGTTCAAAACTTTCGGCTAATGCGGCGGCGATATCTTTTTGTAATATAGGTATATATATATATATATATGTTACGGGCAATGTGCGGGAGGCGGGCAATGTCCGAGAATGCCCGGGCATTGTCGACAATGCCCAAAATCAGTGGGCATTGTCGACATTGCCCACTTATTTTTAAAAACGTTTACAAAAGGTTGACAATGCCCGGTCATTGTTGACAATGCCCGGGCATTTTCGACATTGCCCACTAATTTTTGGGCAATGTTGTTTATTATAAATAAGTAACATGTTATTAGAAAATAATGCCCGAAATATTTATTTTCACTGTCACTGTTAATAGGTCTAATTAATTTCTTGTTTCCGTTCACGGAAATTGTGTCGTATTTTTTTAAAAATCTGTAACTCCTCGAATCCTTTTTTTCGCATAACTTTAATTGGTCCACTTTTTTAATGTAACTTTCATATTCCTCACAAGACATGTAAGCACAATTGTCTGTCCGTTTTTTTGACAGCAAAATAATTTGTTGTACTAACAAAGCGTTGATCAAATAAATTTTTCTCACCTTAATTAATATTTTTGTAGAAATAATAAAATTAATTGATAATTAAGTACAAAATTTATTAAAACTTTTTTCTTTACAATTATAAAACATTATTTTAGTACATTAAATATTAAAAATTAAGAATTACAGCCGAGTATCACAATGAAGTCTATACTTATGTTTGATATCGTAAAATGACGAAAAGTCCTCCTTTTGGGGCACACAAAATGATTGCAAATAAATCCATTGAATTGACTGCACAAATAAAAATTCTTCAGAATTTAGTAAACAGCGTTAAATTGATTATATTATTCAATTATTCAGTTTTAACAAGTGATGAAATATTTACTTATATTACAAATTATTTTTTATTAAAAAATTTTATGCATTTCAACATTGCCCAAAATGGACTGGGCAATGTCGACATTGCCCAGAAAACAGAATTTTATAAATAATTTTCGACATTGACCGAAAAAACCAGGGCAATGTCGACAATGCCCACTGATTTTGGGCATTGTCGACAGTGCCCGGGCATTCTCGGACATTGCCCGCCTCCCGCACATTGCCCGTAACATATATATATATATATAAATTAAGTACAAAAATTTAATTTAGTAAAATTAGGTTTCAATGAGAACTAAGCAATAACGTAATAAAATACTAAGTAAATACTAATTGAATTTCTTAATTTAATAATATTGCACATTTACTATACTACTTTAACAAAAAAAAATTTCGTGCTGTAGATTGATTTTCCAAAAATTTAATATTTTTTTTCATAGAATACACAGTTATTTTAATTATAATTTATTTATTATGTCACAAGAAAACCATAAGAACAGCAATTAAAAATAGAATAAACGAAAAAACTATAAATCCTATAAACAAGAGAGAAATATAAAAATATTTAAAATACTTATAACCTATCCAAAACTAATAATAATAAAGAATATAAAACATATAATAATTAGTAAAATCATAATACATATAGAATATGGCCTTATCTGTATCTAATCTAATTCGAGGGGGAATTTACTTGTTAAAGAAGTGTACACTTGACCACTCATTAGGCTATAATGTTACACCTATTATCAATATTATTATACACTTACTACAAAATATTAATGATTATTACATCGATATAAGTAAATTTCCCCTCAATCTAATTTTAATTTATATTAAACTTTATTTTTTTTTTAACCTAATCGTCATTTGGGCTAATCTTTCTGTAAACTAAATTGCTTGTGATGCAGATAATTTTTTAATTATATCTGATATTTCATTTTCTAATGTTTTTACGTCTTTTTTTGCATTATCTAACTTTTCTACATTTTTCTTGTTATTTTCCAGTATAGTAATCAATTCATTAACGTAATAACCATGCACGGTCACACTATCATCCAGATTTGCGTTTGGTGGACGTAGTGCATGTACTTGAATTAATACCTCGTCTAATTTTCTTGCGTCATTATTTACAACATTTTGCGCATCCAGTTCTATTTTCTTATTGACAACTAATTCGTCTTGTTTTTCTTTTAACTCTTTTTTTATGCTTTCTACACTCTCTTTTGCTGGTCCTGGTGCTAAAGTCGTTTCTTCCTTATCACAGCAAAGTTCTACAGAATATTGAGAACTATCCTCACAACTGTCAGAACTGCTACTGTCAGAACTGCTACTGTCAGAACTGCTACTGTCACTAGAATTACATATTTATAATGAGACATTATATTAAATAAAAAATGTTCCAAATTTTTTAGGCAGAGTCCTCCCCGCATAATTATTCAAAACAACAACCATTTATGTTATCATTTGAATTAACGAGTACTAACGGAACGCTTTAAGGGATTAGTCGCAGTCAGATAATCGAAAAACGCTTTTTTTTGGTAATTTTTCTCTAAACATTTGTCCATTAAAAATTCTACACTTTTATTAAAATTTAATTTAAAGTAATATATCAATTATTAAAAGAAACAGCGATTTTGTAGTAAGGTGATCTTTGAAAACCTAAAGAAAATAATTTATACAAAAATTTTATATTCGTTTTTTTATTTTTCAAAACAAGACATTTTGTGTATGTTAAGATCATTCACTTTACTTATAAAAAGCAATCATTTTCATTTAAAAACAAAAAAAATGTTTTTAACAAATTTGTTGTATTTCAAAAAATAAATAGAAATATATAAAAATAAAAGCAATTATATAAAATATAGATTATTCTTTTTTAGTTCTTACTAAAAAAAAACTTTGCCTTATAATTTTCACAAAAAAAAAATTATTTAAATTAAAAAGTTTAATTACCTATCTGGTGAGCGTTTGACTAACAATTTTGAATATAGATCCTGAAAATAAAAAACAATGTACAATTAATATTAAGATTGAAAATTAATTTTTTTGTATGAATTAATGATAAAGTAAATTAATTAAAAATTTGAATTTTAAATATACGATACAACATTATCTGATTTAAAACGTTGCAAAATAATATTTAAAATATTAAAAGTGTAAACGAAATACCAAAGAAAATTGACAAATTCAGACAATTTTTAGCGTTGGTTATGTAAATTATGTAAATATAGTTTAAAATCTACCAAATAATATATATTTTTCCATTAAATATATTATTTACATTAAATCAACTAGAAAATATGTTTTAAACAAATTTAAATATTTTCAACTTTATATCAATACTAAAATAAGGTTGAATTATATATGTATAATATATTTGTTTAAAAAATATCGTATAAAAATATACAAAAGTGTTTAATCTGCGAACATTTATTTTATTCGTGCAAATTTAATTAATTTATAATTTCAAAATATAAAAATATATCAGATAGCATACATTTACCTACATTAAAAATACAATCGTCAAAGACCACTCAAATTATAATAACTATCAAAAACTTTATGAAATTTTTAAAAAACCACCATAAAAAATAGTTTATATTAACAAATAATTAAATAAATTATTGATTATCATTTTTTAATCCCTCTTCAAGAACTAGTTCAAAGCAGAAATGATTTGATTGATTTTTGACAATTTTATAAGAAAATTATTATTGGTGCTTTGTGGTGTTTTTACTGTTAGTTTCGTGGGTTTTTAAGCAACTTTTAAATATTTTCCAATTTAAAAAAAAAATCATATACAGGTATATTTTTTCACTTTGGGATAACTTTGGAGAAATCAAAGGAATACATTTTAGACCATACTAGAATATATTTATACTACTATAAAAAGTTTATTCGAAAATGAAATGGAAATTAATAAAAAACTTACATTTTTCAATAAAGATTTAATGGTCCCTGCATCAGAAGATATCAAAGTAATGAGCAGAATGCCAAACAAAATGGAAAATATTTGAAAATTGTTCATTTTGTTTGTTATACAATGTCTTGTACTAAGATGATATTTGTCTTTGTTTGCTTTCGGTTTATATACGAAAATCCTTCTTTGTTCTTCAAAAATTTGATAATAACTTTTTAAATAATTTATTTTATTCTCCAAATTCGAAACATCGTGACATTAAAAAAATTGATTAGGCACACATTATTTCAATTATGCGATTATGAATTTATATGATAAGCATGTACACGAATATAATTACTTTTTAATTTTGTACATTTTTATATACAAATTGACTCATAATTTCCATGAATATGTGAATGAAGAATTTCTTATCAATATATATTACAAAAGGGCCAATAAAATATTAGAGCCCAACGATTCAAAATGAAATGATAGATTGTTTAGACAACCAAATGTTAATTCATAAAAATAAGGCAAGCTCTTTTTTTCTTGCATATTTGATACAACTCAAAATATTAAGAAAATAGAATCAATTGAATTTAGTACTTAGGTACTGTAAAATCCTGTGAAAAGAAACTGGACAAGCATTTTACTTTGAAATTAACGAAATTTTCTCGATTGGGACAGACTATTATTCCATAGGCATCAGCAATTAGCGAATATCTTTTTCATTGTTCTCTTTGTTATAATATCAAGAATGACCTACATTATTGGAATGTTCGATAACACATTTTTTAAATAAAGTAAACTAAAGAAAAAAGAATCACTCACGACGAATGCCAATGTGTTTAAAAATTTCGTATAATGAACACATTGATTAATATTATCATCATCAATAAGTGTGATTTATATTACCGAAAAGAAAAATTTTCATTTATAAAATTTAATTAAAAAATGCCTTTGAAAAATATTTTTAAGTATTCAATAGATGGAAAAATAAAAATCATTATTCTCATTGATATGTAGTAATTTTCATAAGATAAAAGTAGTAAGTAGGCAACATTGGCCCAAATTCAATCAGTAATTTATTTAATTGCCTAGTTATTAAGCTAATTGCCTGAAGAGTCTTCGGCAAATAGAAAATTTATAAATACGTAACGGTGACGTGAGTAATATGAATTATTTTATATGATTATTATAATTAATATTAACATGAAATTCTCACATACATATTCATGGAAATTAGAAGTCAAATGTATATAGATGTTATTTTATCAAATTTCTTTTCCGTTTGAAGAGTAATCCATGGAAAATGTAAAAAATTAAATAGTCAGTAATTATTTATACATGTTTATCATTATATAAATAAAAATTGAAATGTCACAATTTTCTGAATTTGGAATAAGTTTTAGATATTTTCAATATTGCTTAGCTTTATGTTTATTATTTTTATATCTTCTACACGGAAAGAAAATAAATATGAAATTTTATAAAAACATTTTCAAATTTTGTAAAAAGAGCTAGTATTTGATTCACTAATTTTCATTTACTTCAAACTAGTAAAATATTCTTCGATCAAGAAAATGATGAATCAAATACAGATAAGTAAATGGGTTTTCTTGATACAATACAATTTTCCTCCAGTGTTGCATTTTCATCAATAAACTATTTCTAATGTTCATAATCAATTAACTATAGTTATAGAATCTGCTATAGAATATTCGTCAATTTTCTATTTGCCGAAGACTCTTCAGGCAATTAGCTTAATAACTAGGCAATTAAATAAATTACTGATTGAATTTGGGCCAAAGTTGCCTACTTACTACTTTTATCTTATGAAAATTACTACATATCAATGAGAATAATAATTTTTATTTTTCCATCTATTGAATACTTAAAAATATTTTTTAAAGACATTTTTTAATTAAATTTTATGCATGAAAATTTTTCTTTTCGATAATATAAATCACACTTGTTGATGATAATATTAATCAATGTTTTCATTATACGAAATTTTTGAACACATTGTCATTCGTCGTGCGTGATTCTTTTTTGTTTGGTTTACTTTATTTAAAAAATGTGTTATCAAACATTCCAATAATGTAGGTCATTCTTGATATTATAACAAAGAGAACAATGAAAAAGGTATTCGCTAATTGCTGATGCCTATGGAATAATAGTCTGTCCCAATCGAGAAAATTTCGTTAATTTTAAAATCAAATGCTTCTCCATCAGTTTCTTTTCTTAGGATTTTAACATACCTAAGTACTAAACTCAACTGATCCTTTTCCTTAATATCTTGAGTTGTACCTATCAAACATGCAAGATACAAGAGCTTGCCTTAATTTCATGAATTAACATTTGATACAACTTGCCTATGTCCAAACAATGATCATTTCATTTTAAATCGTTGGATTTAAATATTAAATTGACCCTTTTGTAATTGTATAAAAATTTCAAAAAAATAAATTTTTCAAATATTGAAAAAATTGTAAAAAAAATCTTGTGGACATGTTCGGAAATCCTTGTTGCAGATTTTAGATATTAACGACTACAATAAACCTACGAAATTTCTGTACAATCCATCACAACGTTTCTGAGATTATTTGTACATAATAATTTGTGACATACACACACATCTAGACATTTATTAACACATTCAACATTTATTAAGGAAAAAAAAATATTTTTCATTTTTTAAATTAATTAATTTATATTTTTAATAATTATTTAAGACAAAATTTTAAATTAACCAAAGTATTTTCATTTATATAAACAATTTTAGTGGATCAATTCAATTTAAAAATTTTTAAATGTTATTTTATATTTAATTTATAAAAATAAATTTTAGTTTCTATTTTTAATTCAATTTGACTACATTGAATTTGAATTTAAAATACTTTGAATTTAATTTTATTTAGAAATATTACAAATTTTTTAATGATTACCTAAAGAATTTAACAATAATTTAATTGACAAAAATAATTGCAAATCATGAACCTGATTTTAATTTTCATATTTTACTTTGAAATTTTATTATTTAAATTTCGATTTATTATCTAAATCTATCTCTAATTTAAAATTGACCATCTGTTCATTCATTTTCATTCGAAAATTTTACCTGGGGTTTACATTTTGTATGTATAACGCAAAATGTGAGAAAATAGTTAAATTTTTCAAAAATTTATAGAAATTTTTTTTTCAAATCATGAAATAAAAAGTAGAAATTTAACTTCAATAAATAAATGCTAAAAAAATTTAACAATTAATAAGAAATTCTTCATATATACATATTCATGGATGTTATGAGTCAATTGTACATATTGATAATAATTATTATCAAAATTTTATTCCATTTGTTGTGTTGTGAATTTAAACATTTATAAAATTAAAGAGTAATTGTATTCATATATGTATATATATTAATTATATATTAATTTTATTCTTTTAATTTTGAGAATAAAAACAAAATGTTTTGAAAGTTATTAACAAATTTTTGAAAAAAGAAGAATTTTCGTTTATAAACCGAGAGCAAACACCACAAAATGCCGTCAAAATACGAGACGTGCAAACAAAATGAATAATTTTCAATTTTTTTCTATATTGTTTAGAATTTTTATAATTACTTTCATATCTTTTTATCCACAGCCCAAAAAAAATATTTATTAAAAAATGTAAGTTTTTATTATTTCCTACAGTTTCTTTTCGAATAATCACTTTGTCTTATACAGAGTGGTCTAAAAAAAATATCGAAAGTCAAAAATATTTTATTCTGACCCCGTAAAGTTGTTCAAAGGTGAAAAAAATACCTGTATTGTTTTTAATTGGAAAATATTTAGAGTTTGCTAATATTTTACATATATTATATATATGTAAATTATTAAAATTATTTATAGATTTTTTAATTTTTAGACAAATAATAGTTTAACAATTTGTGTGCGATATTTTTGTTTTTAACAACATTTAAAAATGATAAATATATAAGGAAATATTTAAAAATCATGTATCTCTTGTCATTTGATTAGATTAATAAGTTTTAAAATATCATTATCTTAAAAAAGATGTTTTTAAAATAATTTATTTCACTCAAATTGATATAATAGTTTATATATTGAATATAAGATTAAGATAAAATTTAAGTTTTTTTAAAAATCAGATTCAATTTTCGAGTTAAATTATTAAAATCAATGATAACATTAACATATATATATATATATAATGAGTACAATTTCAACAAGCAATTATAATTTGTGCAAGATTTTAATTCTAATAAATTATGGCTAACAATTATTGTCTAAATTTGTCATTTCTCATTGGTATTTTTATTACACTTTCAATATGTTCAAATATATATTGCAACGTTTTAAATCAAAAAATGTTACACGTACGTTTTATTTATTTAATTTTTTTGAATTAATTTATTGTCATTTTAATTTATAGAAAATAAATTATTTTTAATATTCATTTAATATTAATTGTACTTTTTTCTTTATTTTTAGAGGCAACATTCAAAATTAATAGTCAAACGGCAAATAATTACAAATACAAATGGTATATTTCGCATATTTAATTACTTAATATTAACAATTTCTTTTTCATTCAGTAAATTTTGAAATACAAAACAAAAAAATATGCAATATAATGAGTCGACAAAAATATATATAATAAAAATATTGAATTAAAATTTTGTTAAATAAGAAAACGTATGAAATAACTAGTAAATGCTTATGTTGCACTTGTCATTTGCAACTTTCAACGTGTTATATTTCACATCATATTACAAAATACAATGAATCAACAAACTTGTTTATTTATTATTCTTATTTCCCAAGGCTTCATAACAATTCATTTTTTCTTTATAATTTTTTATAAATTATTGTCTGACAAATTAAAAAAAAATTATTTTATATACATATAATTTTATATTTTTATACATTAAAAATAATTACAAAAAATAGGTCGGTACATTTTATATATATTTATTTTTTAAAATAAATGATTTGTTGTTTTTTAAAATTAAATTAATTACAACTAATTTATTAATACTAACTTCCATTAATAAATTAGTTGCTGTTATTTGAATTTTAGAAGATTTATTAATTCATTTTTTTATTCAAAAACAAAAATATATTAGCAATTTTTTTAAAGTTTTCTAATTTCATTTTCAATATAAATAACAGAATTATAACTAAATCGAAAAATACGATCCATATAACAGACGAAAAATCTCTAACTGAACCAATATAATTGAATATGAAAATAAATAATTTTAAAAAAAGTTTTACAACAAAAATTAACTTGTACCTAAAGTAAATAAATTGTACAATAGATAATTAATTATAAAAGAATTGAACTTCTTCAAACAATGAATATTTTTATACAATTGAATTTTTAAAATAAAAAAAAATTCAATTAAAAAAAATTTTTATTACATACCAAAATATTTTTAATAAATTTACATTTTAGACAATTGATTTGTATTGTGAATATGTAAATTAATATTGTAAATTAATTTAGAAATGATTTTTAAATATTTGTTAAAAATAAAAAAAAGTGAAAAATTTTTTAAGATTGCTTTTTTTTTAATTGAAAGAAAAAATAATAGATATATAAATATTTAAAATTTTGTATTTAGTTGATAATTCTTTATAGTTTATTTTCGAAATAAAACTTTTCTTAATTATTTGTTTAAAATAAACAAATTAATTAAATTTTTAAACAAATTCACAAATAAATAAAAATAAAATTGAAAAAATGTGAACAACAATTTTGTGAAATTATTTCTGCATACCTATAATTAAAAATATTTATGTTTTTAATTTTAAAGAACAATTAAAATATGTTTCATATATAATTAATTTTTTATTAATTATGTTTAAAATATAATTGTGAAAATATTCCAATTTCAATTAATTGAAAAATAATAATTTTAATTAAATTTTAGATATTATCTATTTAAAATATATAAATAACAATTTTATGATTATTTTATTTACTTAACAATTTAAATAAATTAACAATGCCTTTGCGCACGTATAGTTTGCTAGTAAAAAAATAAATAATAAAAAAGTTAACGGATTTAAAAATATTTTATAAATATTTTTAAAAATGTATTATTAAAAAAATTATAATGTATATTGATTATTAATTTTGCTTTAAATTTTATTTTCCAGATAATACAAATGAGACATGTTGCTTAATAAATTGTAAATTAGATAATAATAATAATAATCATCATCATCATCGACACTGTTGGTAAATAAAAATATCGTAATTTAAATATAATTAAATGTTAGATAGATTTCCAAAACAATAGTATGTATAACAATTAAATAAATATTGTTTAAACAATCTAACTATTTTTAACTATTTTTTCTTCTTCTACACAATTATAGCCATAGTTCCGAAGAAAAAAGCAATGACTGTAGTGGATCTTTAACTAGTTCTGACTTTAGTTCTGAACATATTTCTGGCCCTAGTTCAGAGTGTGATTCTAGTTCAGAATCTGATCCTAGTTTAGAATCTGATCCTAATTGTGACTCATCTAGCGATTCTTCTCCAGAGCATCATCATCATCATCATCATCATCATCATCATCATCATCATCATCATCATTGTAACAATCATTGTAATAAAAGTTATTGTCATGATAATAAGAATTGTAAATGTGACGACGAAAATAGTAAAAAATGTCAAAATTCTTCAGAAAACTGTAAGGTTAAGGTTAAGATCGTTTCAAGACTCTGAATATAGCCTCAAGTCCCCCCTCCCTTTTCTTCCACCCCCCCCCCTTCTCTTGACTTGCGGCTATATTCAGAGTCTTGGAACAGCGGCGGCGGCGTTGGCGATATCTTTTTGTAATATAGGTATATATATATACTAGGGGGCTATGCCCCCTGCGCGCTTCGCGCGCCAACCCCCATCCCCCCTCCTCTCTTCCCCTCCTTTTCCCCACCACCACCCTAAATTTAAAGGTTATGTTCGTTTCAAGACTCTGAATATAGCCGCAAGTCCCCCCTCTCCCTTCTCTTCTACCCCCCCTTCTCTTGACTTGCGGCTATATTCAGAGTCTTGGAACAGCGGCTTCGCGCGCCAACCCCCATCCCCCCTCCTCTCTTCCCCTCCTTTTCCCCTCCCCCCACCCTAAATTTAATGGTTAAGATCGTTTCAAGACTCTGAATATAGCCGAAAGTCCCCCCCCCTCTCCCTTCTCTTCTCCCCCCCTTCTCTTGACTTGCGGTTATATTCAGAGTCTTGGAACAGCGGCGGCGTTGGCGGCGATATCTTTTTGTAATATAGGTAGATATATATAGATATAGATATCATTTTATTTGTTTATTTTATTTATATTATATTTATTATTTATATACTCAACTTAAATGTAGGAATAAATTTATTATATTCTAACTTTGTACAAAGAATGTGCAAAATATTGTAATAGGTACATATATAATTTTATTTCGTAGTGAGCGTAATAATTATGTAGAGTAAAAAAAAATAAACTACTTTACCTCTCATTCTGTATTAATCAAATTTTTATTTTTCCACAATTTCAAATTTCATAAGACTAGTGTTAAGTGATTATGTTGACATTCTGAATATTTTTTCTTCCTCTTATATAGAGGAAACATTATTTTTTAATACAAATTATATATCATTTTTATTATAAATCAATTAATTTGTGTCTAATTATTTAATTTTAGAAATTTTAAAGTAAAAATAAATAAATTTTTCAAATTTTAAATATGTTATCTACTAAACGGGAAAGATTTTTGATTAAATTTATTATAAAATTGATTAAAATGAAAAATATAAAATTAATTAAATATTAATTTAATTATATTTATATTACAAAATTATTTTTGTCAATTAAATTATTGTTAAATTCTTTAATCATTAAAAAATTTGTAATATTTCTAAATAAAATTAAATTCAAAGTATTTTAAAATCAAATTCAATGTAGTCAAATTGAATTAAAAATAGAAACTAAAATTTATTTTTATAAATTAAATATAAAATAACATTTAAAAAATTTTTAATTGAATTGATGCACTAAAATTGTTTATATAAATGAAAATACTTTGGTTAATTTAAAATTTTGTCTTAAATAATTATTAAAAATATAAATTAATTAATTTAAAAACTGAAAAATATTTTTTTTTCCTTAATAAATGTTGAATGTGTTAATAAATGTCTAGATGTGTGTGTATGTCACAAATTATTATGTACAAATAATCTCAGAAACGTTGTGACGGATTGTACAGAAATTTCGTAGGTTTATTGTAGTCGTTAATATCTAAAATCTGCAACAAGGATTTCCGAATATGTCCACAAGATTTTTTTTACAATTTTTTCAATATTTGAAAAATTTATTTTTTTGAAATTTTTATACAATTACAAAAGGGTCAATTTAATATTTAAATCCAACGATTTAAAATGAAATGATCATTGTTTGGACATAGGCAAGTTGTATCAAATGTTAATTCATGAAATTAAGGCAAGCTCTTGTATCTTGCATGTTTGATAGGTACAACTCAAGATATTAAGGAAAAGGATCAGTTGAGTTTAGTACTTAGGTATGTTAAAATCCTAAGAAAAGAAACTGATGGAGAAGCATTTGATTTTAAAATTAACGAAATTTTCTCGATTGGGACAGACTATTATTCCATAGGCATCAGCAATTAGCGAATACCTTTTTCATTGTTCTCTTTGTTATAATATCAAGAATGACCTACATTATTGGAATGTTTGATAACACATTTTTTAAATAAAGTAAACCAAACAAAAAAGAATCACGCACGACGAATGACAATGTGTTCAAAAATTTCGTATAATGAAAACATTGATTAATATTATCATCAACAAGTGTGATTTATATTATCGAAAAGAAAAATTTTCATGCATAAAATTTAATTAAAAAATGTCTTTAAAAAATATTTTTAAGTATTCAATAGATGGAAAAATAAAAATTATTATTCTCATTGATATGTAGTAATTTTCATAAGATAAAAGTAGTAAGTAGGCAACTTTGGCCCAAATTCAATCAGTAATTTATTTAATTGCCTAGTTATTAAGCTAATTGCCTGAAGAGTCTTCGGCAAATAGAAAATTGACGAATATTCTATAGCAGATTCTATAACTATAGTTAATTGATTATGAACATTAGAAATAGTTTATTGATGAAAATGCAACACTGGAGGAAAATTGTATTGTATCAAGAAAACCCATTTACTTATCTGTATTTGATTCATCATTTTCTTGATCGAAGAATATTTTACTAGTTTGAAGTAAATGAAAATTAGTGAATCAAATACTAGCTCTTTTTACAAAATTTGAAAATGTTTTTATAAAATTTCATATTTATTTTCTTTCCGTGTAGAAGATATAAAAATAATAAACATAAAGCTAAGCAATATTGAAAATATCTAAAACTTATTCCAAATTCAGAAAATTGTGACATTTCAATTTTTATTTATATAATGATAAACATGTATAAATAATTACTGACTATTTAATTTTTTACATTTTCCATGGATTACTCTTCAAACGGAAAAGAAATTTGATAAAATAACATCTATATACATTTGACTTCTAATTTCCATGAATATGTATGTGAGAATTTCATGTTAATATTAATTATAATAATCATATAAAATAATTCATATTACTCACGTCACCGTTACGTATTTATAAATTTTCTATTTGCCGAAGACTCTTCAGGCAATTAGCTTAATAACTAGGCAATTAAATAAATTACTGATTGAATTTGGGCCAATGTTGCCTACTTACTACTTTTATCTTATGAAAATTACTACATATCAATGAGAATAATGATTTTTATTTTTCCATCTATTGAATACTTAAAAATATTTTTCAAAGGCATTTTTTAATTAAATTTTATAAATGAAAATTTTTCTTTTCGGTAATATAAATCACACTTATTGATGATGATAATATTAATCAATGTGTTCATTATACGAAATTTTTAAACACATTGGCATTCGTCGTGAGTGATTCTTTTTTCTTTAGTTTACTTTATTTAAAAAATGTGTTATCGAACATTCCAATAATGTAGGTCATTCTTGATATTATAACAAAGAGAACAATGAAAAAGATATTCGCTAATTGCTGATGCCTATGGAATAATAGTCTGTCCCAATCGAGAAAATTTCGTTAATTTCAAAGTAAAATGCTTGTCCAGTTTCTTTTCACAGGATTTTACAGTACCTAAGTACTAAATTCAATTGATTCTATTTTCTTAATATTTTGAGTTGTATCAAATATGCAAGAAAAAAAGAGCTTGCCTTATTTTTATGAATTAACATTTGGTTGTCTAAACAATCTATCATTTCATTTTGAATCGTTGGGCTCTAATATTTTATTGGCCCTTTTGTAATATATATTGATAAGAAATTCTTCATTCACATATTCATGGAAATTATGAGTCAATTTGTATATAAAAATGTACAAAATTAAAAAGTAATTATATTCGTGTACATGCTTATCATATAAATTCATAATCGCATAATTGAAATAATGTGTGCCTAATCAATTTTTTTAATGTCACGATGTTTCGAATTTGGAGAATAAAATAAATTATTTAAAAAGTTATTATCAAATTTTTGAAGAACAAAGAAGGATTTTCGTATATAAACCGAAAGCAAACAAAGACAAATATCATCTTAGTACAAGACATTGTATAACAAACAAAATGAACAATTTTCAAATATTTTCCATTTTGTTTGGCATTCTGCTCATTACTTTGATATCTTCTGATGCAGGGACCATTAAATCTTTATTGAAAAATGTAAGTTTTTTATTAATTTCCATTTCATTTTCGAATAAACTTTTTATAGTAGTATAAATATATTCTAGTATGGTCTAAAATGTATTCCTTTGATTTCTCCAAAGTTATCCCAAAGTGAAAAAATATACCTGTATATGATTTTTTTTTTAAATTGGAAAATATTTAAAAGTTGCTTAAAAACCCACGAAACTAACAGTAAAAACACCACAAAGCACCAATAATAATTTTCTTATAAAATTGTCAAAAATCAATCAAATCATTTCTGCTTTGAACTAGTTCTTGAAGAGGGATTAAAAAATGATAATCAATAATTTATTTAATTATTTGTTAATATAAACTATTTTTTATGGTGGTTTTTTAAAAATTTCATAAAGTTTTTGATAGTTATTATAATTTGAGTGGTCTTTGACGATTGTATTTTTAATGTAGGTAAATGTATGCTATCTGATATATTTTTATATTTTGAAATTATAAATTAATTAAATTTGCACGAATAAAATAAATGTTCGCAGATTAAACACTTTTGTATATTTTTATACGATATTTTTTAAACAAATATATTATACATATATAATTCAACCTTATTTTAGTATTGATATAAAGTTGAAAATATTTAAATTTGTTTAAAACATATTTTCTAGTTGATTTAATGTAAATAATATATTTAATGGAAAAATATATATTATTTGGTAGATTTTAAACTATATTTACATAATTTACATAACCAACGCTAAAAATTGTCTGAATTTGTCAATTTTCTTTGGTATTTCGTTTACACTTTTAATATTTTAAATATTATTTTGCAACGTTTTAAATAAATAAATAATAATAAAATAATTTGAATTACATGCTTTAAATTAAATAAAAAGAAAACCGCTGCCAAGTTGAAGTATGTATTTTTGTGTTCATTCCATGAACACTTTGCTTCCTCATGGAGATATTTTGCGATCAGTTTACGATTTTTTATTTATATTTATTTATATAATAATAAGTAAAAAATTAAACTAAAAATTAAAATAAAATAATGTGTGTATAACTTTATATTTAAAAATGATTGGTATTTAGCCAATTTCATGCAAACAGGTTTTTATCAATATTATTTATTTTTAAAATGTCAATAACTTTGGATAAAGTAATCGTAAACTGTTCGTTAATAGGTCAAAAGATGCGTCTTGAAAATCTCTACAAAATGAGACTAAGAAAACTGTAGGTGTCATAACATTTTTTTAAAGTTATAAGCAAAAAACGATTTTTTATGATTTTTAAAATGTAAATAACTTTGGATAAAATGATAGCAGATTGTTCGTCAATAGCTCAAAAAATGCGTCTTAAAAAACTCTACAAAATTAAGTAAAAACATCCCAACTTTCAAAACATGTGTTTTAAGTTATGGGCAAAAAACGATTTTTCAAAACTTTTAAAAGTCAAAAAAAATATAGTTAATATGTATTAATTTGTCCCAAAGTTTTCTCATTTTATGTCCCCAAGTGAGATCTACAATTTAAAAAAAAATTCAGCCCTAAAGCTTTTATAGAATTTGAGATATTTATGAAAATGTAATGTATATACACACACACACACATACGGAATGACATTTTCTAAAAATGTCATTTTTGGATTCCTGAGGTCAAAAAACATAAAGATATGTCAAAAAAATGAGTTCGAAAAATTTCGCGAAAACAATACTTCCTCCATGAGGAAGCAATAAATACAAAAATAGTAAGTTAATCAAGATTTAAAATTTTTATAATTAATATAATTAATTATAATTAAAAATTTAACAATAAAGTTAATTAACGTCAATAATTTAATAATAATGTTATTTTGAAAGTATTAAAAAAATTTTTGCAATGTTCAAGAATATACAGTATAATCTGTGGTATCGACAAAAACCTTTTTACACAAAACACATTATTCTGCTGTAGAGTGCAATCCCTATACGAGATACGTATGAAAAAGTAAAAAAAAAATTTAACTATCCTTGCACTAGTACCGGGGCAAGGATAGTTAAAAGAATCCGAATGCTAAAATTGTCATAGAAAATGTTTTGAACATTTTCTGAATATCAATTACATATTGCATTAAAATTCGTCTGAACTAAAATCTGAGGTTTAACCAATTTTCTTCAGATGATCACCAATTTCTTGGTCAATAAGCTTCGTTTTCCGTATATAATTACGTACCATTATGTATACAAACCTAAAAGGAACAATTAAACATTTTTTGCTTTCTCGTGGAGGAAGCTTTGTAAGTCCTTTCGTTTATAAAATTTTTAAACATAGTGAAAACAGATTTCTTTCTATTTAGAAACATGTTATATGAGATCCTGATTAATTGTCCGGATGTGTGTGTGTGTATCGTTTTTGTGAACACGATATCTTTAACAGGTTTTAATGGATTTGGATAAAATTTGGTATGCTTATTTATCACATTAATCTCTCAAAAATGACGAGAGGATTTTTAAAAATACAAATAATAATTTTTTAAAAAACAAATTTTTTCAATTTTTTTTCGATAAAAAAGAGTAAAAATAAACACTTTTTTCCTTTGACAATTTTTAATAGCGATTAAATCAAAAAAGTTATACCTCTTTTTTTAATAAAAAGACAAAAACGGATGAAAAATGGGTAAAATGCAGGGCAAAATTACTTTATTTTGAAAAAACGTGTGCAACTATATGTATTATTTGTGTTTAAACCACCTTAAATTAACACAAATAACATTAACTTACTAATAAATTTACGAATTTTTTTTTTTTAAGTCCAACCATTATTTTCCATTTCTAACATTGCAATTGTTTTCGAAAAATCCCTTAATCTAAAATAGTTCATATTTTGCTTGTTGTATCAGAATTACATAAGTTTTCGATTAGTATCTACCGACTTGGGATAACTTTATTTATTTGTTAAATATTTTTTTTATTTACATTAATCAATTGATGGTCTACATTAAATTACTAAACCAACCCTCAGACGGTAGTTCTATAATAATAATCAAAACCGTTGAAAAGTGAAAAAATTAAAAGTTGAAAATTAACTTGTTTACATTCTCCATTTTAGTCTCTTAAAATTGTACACTCTTTCACTCTAAAGTAATCAACATTTAAAATTTTTTAATGAACCCTTTTCTTTTGCTATTGCATTTTTCTAATTTTCGAGCGTGAAACGCGAGTGGCATGATGAGAATGTTATCCTTATTCTCTAAATCTGAATTAGTAAAAAAGTTTACTAATTTGAATTAGTAACTCACTTTTTGCTTCTCAATTAGTAAAATTTTACTAATTGTTAGTAAAAGTTACTAATAATTAGTAAAATTTTACTAATTGAGAAGCAAAAAGTGAGTCACTAATTCAAATTAGTAAACTTTTTTACTAATTCAGATTTAGAGAGTAAAGTTGAAGTACTTTAAGAAAATGAAAATTAATTTTGCAAAACCAAAAATTTCACTTATATCAATTGTACAAAAAATCTTAGGAGTAAAAACATGAGGGCGAATCGATCCTCATATAAAATTTAATTTTTTTGTTGCTTTGAAAATTCATTTACTATAAATTTTTTTTTTTTAATGTATTAAAATTTTCGATTAATTTTTTCGTTTACTCAAGCGATATTAATTCGAAGCGGAATAACATATTAAAAAAAAAGTTGGTTGGTTGATTTTTGTTAATTACAAAGACCTGTACAATCTAATTAACGCTTCTACGTTTTTTGAACGTGAGAGACAAACGAAGCGCGCATAAATATCGGAATTAAAATTTTGTGCAATAACATTTATTAATAAGATGAACAAATGCTTATGTTGCATTAATAATAACTTTGTTACAAAAGACGATTACAAAATATATATGTTCTGTATAACGTAGCGAAATGATTTATATTTGCGTTTATTTTATTTCACAAGATTTTCTTACCTCATTGCACCTGTTCCACTCTTTAAAAATTAATTGCATGATTTAACGATATTATAAATATTTTGAGTATATAGGTGAAGGTCAATCAAAAATATTAAATTTTAATAATTAGTAATTATGCATTTGGTTTAGAATTTAATTATACAAAACTATAAAATATTATTCTGTGTATTTTTGAACATTGGTAAAAAAAATTTTAACACTTTCGAAACAACATTATTATTAAATTATTGTCGTTAATTAACTTTATTGTCAAATTTTTAATTATAATTACAAAAATTTTTAATGTTGATTAAGTTACTTTTTTTTGAATTTATTCGCTATAGATTTAATCTATATAGATTTCAGTAAAATAAGAACTTTATTTAGGTTAATCAATTAATTTAAATGCGAGAAATAAGTATTTTTACCAAACAAAATAAAATTTACATTAAAAAAAATTTTTTGTCAAAAAATACATTTTTCAAAATTTTAACAATTGTAAATGAAATCTTGTGGATATATTCGGAAATCCATGTGTCAGAATTTAGGTATTAACGACTGCAATAAACATACAAAATTTCAGGACAAACAGTCAAAACGTTTCTGAGATATTTGAACACAATATTTTGTAACATAGTCACACACACACACACACACATACACACATCTGGACATTTACTCAAAACTTCATTATATAATAATATATTTTTTTTTCTAGAAATGAAAATGTATGTAAGTCAAGTCAAATATTGAAAACTTTTAGAAAATTATAACAATAAATTTTGTTATTTCTTGCAAAAATCGTCAATGGCATTTTTTCGTTTTAAAACAACATGACTGTCTTCACCAATTTTATCGTCAAATTTTTAATTATAATTAATTATATTAATTATAAAAATTTTAAATCTTGATTAAGTTACTATTTTTGTATTTATTCTTTTTATTTAGTTTAAAGCATGTAATTCATATTATTTTATTATTTGTGTTTATTTATTTATAATTACGTAACGATGACGTGAGTAATATGAATTATTATATATGATTATTATAATTATTATTGACATGAAATTCTCACATACATATTCAACTTTTCTCTCTGTGAGTATATTTTTTTCAATTTGACAAATATCGAATTTCCGGACATGAAGTTTTCATTTTGCAATTGTTTTTCAGTTATAAAATTTGCGGTTAGTAGAAATTTGATACAATTGTTATTTCAGACATTTTATAGCCAGGAAATTTTTTTTTCCATTTTTTTAATTGATTAACATTATGTATAGTAGAACTATTTTCGAGTTTCCATTCTATGTTCTGTCGATAAAGTAGGTAGCTCGAAATTTGAAATAGAATTTTTACTACTAGGAAAAATTATAAATCAACAATTTTTATTATTTCCTCAGTTATTTCGAATTTTCCCTAGTAATAAAAATTTCATTTCAAATTTCGCACCCGTTTCTACTTTACCGACAGAACATAGATTGGAAACTTGAAAATAATTCTAATTAAAGATTGCAGAAAAAAATTTTTCTATGTATAAAATGTCTATATAAAATAAATAATAGTATAAAAGTATATATTTAGGTATTAATTGTGTAACTACATCAGAATCGTGAATATAAGGAATTTATTGGACTAGATTGATTTGCGAGTGTGCTGTAGTCAATTAAAAAATTTATTTATTATATTACAAGAAAAGCTTAAGAACAATTAAAAATAAAATAAACCAAAAAACTATAAATCCTAAAAACAAGAGAGAAATATAAAAATATTTAAAATACTCATAACCTATACAAAAGTAATAATATATTAATAAAGATCAATAAAACATATAATAATGTGATAAAATAATTAGTAAAATCAGATTACATAGAATATGGCCATATCTCTATCTAATCTAATTCGAGAAGGGATTTACTGGTTAAAGAAGTGTACACTTGATCACTTATTAGACTATAATATTACACGTGTTTTCCCTGTTGAAAATTCCTATGTGAGAACACATATGGGATCCCATCCAGAATCTCTTGTAAGTTCTTATGTGGGTTCCCATACAGGATCTTATGTGTGAACCTGTATGGGAACCCACATAAGAACTCACAAGAGATTCTGGATGGGATCCCATATGTGTTCTCACATAGGAATTTTCAACAGGGTTACTTATAGCAAAATATTATTATCATTATATTAACTAACGTAATAACACATTATTAGTCGATTATTACAAGAAGAGTGTACGCACTTGAATAAGCGTGAAGTTACATGTTGATGTAAATGCAAAAAGAAAAACTGAAAATAATGAGAGTGAAAGGGATAGTGATATATCCCTGTTTCTTTCACTCTCATTATTTTAGGTTTTGCATTCTGCATTTGCATCAACATGTAACTTCATAGCAAATGAGTAAATTCCTTCTCAATCTAATTTATGTTAAATTTTTATTTTACCTAGGCGTCATTTGTGCTAACCTTCCTGCAAACTAATTCTTCTTTGCTTTAAACGACACTTGAACAATATCTTTTCAGGCATAAACTACAGAATAATTGACATGAAATGATTGACATTCGTTTCTAAACGCAAAACATGAGAAAATAAAATTAAAGACATATTTGTGACATTTTATCTCATAATATATGTTTATTCATTATCCCCATTTTCATAAACCTGTGGAACATTCTGTCCAACAGGTCCAGGAGGTCCAACAGGTCCAGGAGGTCCAGGAGGTCCTGGCACTCCAGGATCTCCTTTCTCTCCAGTAGATCCTGTTTCACCAGCTCCCACTGGTTCAGAAGGTCTTGCTTTACCATTAACTCTTGCTTGACCATCATTTCCTGCTGCTCCAGCAGGTCCTGGTGGTACTCCTGCTGGTTTAACAGTCGATTGTTCCGAACAACAATACCAACTAGCGTCAGAACAGTCCATCGAAGAACTGTCCATCGAAGAACTGTCAGAGCTGCTACTCTCACTAGAATTACATGTTTATAATAAGACATTATTCAATAAAAAAGATTGCAAATTTTTTAGGAAAAGCCCTCCCCACATAATTATTCAAAACAACAACCATTTAGGTTATCATTTGAATCAACGACTACTAACGCAATCCCTAATAGAAATTTGTCATAGCACTATTAGAATTCGTCAAGTTACTGGGGAGTTTTTCTTGTGCCGGATGATTCTAACTAAAATTGCAAATTACTGTAGGGTGACTGGCCAACAGTCTTTAAATTAATTCAAGTTAAACTTGATATTTCCACGACTCAAAGCTATCCAGTTTTTTTAATGGCACTGTCCAGTGCTGCTCGAAATTATATTCTTATATCATTGTTATGGCGGTGGCGCTACAATAACACAGAAAATTAAAAGGCATTAAAATAAGCTGCAACGCTTCTTATTTTAATCCAATTTTGCTTATTTTAATACCAAAATGGATTAAAATAAGCAAAATTGGATTAAAATAAGAAGCGTTGCAGCTTATTTTAATGCCTTTTAATTTTCTGTGAAGTCTAGTAACTGGACAGTTGTGCTAGGATTTTGTGTATTGACATTTCGCTTGCTTGCTTGGTGTAAAAAAATTACAACTTGTTTATAAAAATTAATTATTTAATAAATTAATAATATTAATATTCCTTTCTTAAAAAAGACAGTGCATACAAAACACATGAAAATGTATCGTAATACCTCGGTGGTCGAAAAAATTAAATGTAAGAAAAAATGAACTTTGCTTTCAAGAGCATATAAATCAATATTCATTTTATGAAAATCACCGTAAATTATTGTTCCACATATATATTTTTTACATAACTTACTTAATTGCAATAAATATACACTTGCAAAGCATTATTTGTTGTAAATGTTTGCAGCTGTCATGAATCAGAGACGAATGTATTAATTTAATTAGTTTTTTAAAAGTCATATTGACAAATATAATTATCAAGTTGTGCTGGATAATAACTTGATGAAAAAATTGTGACATGACATTCGAGATTTTAACGAGCTGACTAGTAAAGTAACTAGACAAATTCAAGCACGACAGGCCAGTTCTTTTATTATAGCTAGGACAAATTTCTACTATAGGGATGCTTTAATGGGTTAGTCGCAGTCAGATGATCGAAAAATGCATGTTTTTGGCGATTTTTCTCTAAAAATTTGTCCACTACAAAGTTCACACTTTTATTACTATTTTATTACAGAATATAAATAATTAAAAGAAACACAGCTATTTCGCTGGAAGATGATCTTTGGAAAGGTTTTTGGGGTGACCACAACCATTTCTCATATTTTTAGTTTACTAGTTCCTACGCTATTTGATTGTAGCTTTTTTAAAAAATATTTATTTTTAATAAAATATCTATGATCAAGCAGCGAGTTTTGATATATTAAAGAAGCCTGCACAATATAAAATAATTCGGTCAAGCTAAGCGGTTCTCGACAAATCGTGGTCACTGCTTTCTAAAACATAATTCCGAGAAAAACGCGTTTAAAGTTTTAACTTTAATGTAAATGATCATTGCGCAGCTCGACAAAAATGTACTGAATGCACTATTATTTGGCGGAAGTTTTTGAAAATTTTAAGAATGGTAACTAATTAAACAGTCTAGAAAAATATCATTGTTTCAAAGATTACCAAAGTAGCACGTAATATTATAGTAATATTAACCGATAATATTACCATTAAGAAATTTTTATACTCAATCGTTCTGAATCATGTTCAATTGACTTTTTCTAGAAGAGTTTTTAAAATTATAACTGCGACTAACCCCTTAAAAACGATTTATAAAAGATGATATTAAAATAAAATTGAATATTTCAATTTTCTCAAGTACTTATCAGATTTCTTTATGAACAAATACATAATGGTAAATAAAATTTTTCTCAATTTTTATTTTGAAAAAATAAAATTTCTTTATCTAAACTAAAGCAAAAAAGTTTTAGAACAGACCTAAAGAAAATATGTAATATGTTAAACACAACTATTTTTTAATCTTTTTTTTATTTTTCAAAACAACACATTTTTTATTTGTTAATATAATTCGCTTTACTTATAAAAAGCAAACATTTTAATTTAAAAACTGAAAAAAATTTTTTTTTTTTAATTTTTTCAACAAAAAGTTTTATCAGGCACACTCTGAAACATTTTACAAAATCTCAATATATTTTCAGGAATGTATTAAAAAAAATAAATAAAAATATATAAAAATGAAAGCAATCCTATAAAATTTAGATTATTTTTTTTTAGTTCTAACTAAAAAAAAAAACTTTGCCTTATAATTTTCACAAAAAAAAAAAATTATTTAAATTAAAAAGTTTAATTACCAATCTGGTGAGCGTTTGACTAACAATTTTGAATATAGATCCTGAAAATAAAAAACAATGTACAATTAATATTAAGATTGAAGATTAATTTTTTTGAATGAATTAATGATAATTAAAATTTTGAATTTTAAATATACGATACAACATTATCTGATTTAAAACGTTGCAAAATAATACTTAAAATATTAAAAGTGTAAACGAAATACCAAAGAAAATTGACAAATTCAGACAATTTTTAGCGTTGGTTTACTGCAATTCAACAAATCTTATACAAACTAACTTTATATTGCACACGGAGAGAAAAGGAGTAGTGAGACTTACTAGACAGAAATAGTCAAAGCCGAATAATAGGGCTAACTGATTAACTAGTTCCCGTAACTAAACGAATAGTTAGAATTACTATGCCAACTAGTTAAAAAAACTATGGTGTTTAGTTGACGTCAAAATAGTTTCTCTTACTAGGCATCCAGTTCGACGTACTAGACTGCATAGTACAATGCGATCATAGTATTTCCAACTATTTCGTTTAGTAGGTGTTACTAATTATTAAGATATAATAACTATGCCCTAGTAGTCAATGACATTATCATCAATTTTTTATCACAAAAACATGTTAAAAAGGTTACATAATGACTAATTATTAAGTTAATTAAATAATAAGACAATACGAACCCATTTTATTTTTTACTTATTATTTATTTATAATAGATAAATATATATAATAAATAATGAATTAATTAAATTTTAGTATTATTCTACACTGATAAAATAAAATTAATGTTTATTTATAAAATTATTTTATTTAAAGAAGCTAAATATTTAATTGTTTTTTAAATTCATTTAAATTCTCTTAAATAAAATAAATCTAAAAATAATTATTAATAAAATTATTATTGTAATATAATACGTGAATTGATATAATTTATTATTTATTATAAGAAATACCTTATTTTAATATAGTTATGGAATATATATTAAATATATAATATTTATTTTGTTTATAACACACTATACCTTAAACACTACAGTATATATATGGTATATAATATATATATAGTATATAAGTATATACTCTGTTCCACGATAGAACATCTGGTTTGTCTTAGGCTGGCCGTGGCCAGTTATAAAGGTTTTTAGTTACAAAAGGGACAATTTTATGAGTTTTTCCTTTCCCACTTTTTTCTAAACGATTTATGATGGCAAAAAATTTGAGAAACTATTCGGATGAAAATAAGTATAGCAAATATTCCAACGTTTTCAATATTGTCAAAAGAATTCCCATAGAAAAGTCCTCTCAAGCGTCAGTTGCTCTCGAGCATTTGCCTGGTTCGAGTTAAAACCGTTCGTGATTTTTTTTATTTTTAAAAGTGAAACTATCAAAATTTATCAATTTCGAAATTTATTTTATTATGAATAACATCTTTAATTGTTGTATTTGTCTAATAACATGCTAAAATTTGTTCTACGTACGCAAAGCGTCGAAATTGTGAAATGTGTGTTTAAATAATTTTAAAACTAATAATTTATAAGACATATAGTGATCATTTTTATTAAACTGTGTTAATTTTCAATATATAGTGAAACATTTTGTGTCCGTTATTAATTGAATTAATAAAGTGTACTATTATAGTTAAAACTATTTGAAATATTTTGATTTGTTTTATGTAGTAAAACTATATTATAAATGTAAATAAAAATATGTAAGGAAAAATTTGTTAAGTGATTCAATTGCAAAAATGTTAACATTGGATACAATAAATTATATAATTATAATTAACTTCTTTTTTTAATACCATAAAACTACATATTTAGTATGATTAAACAGAGTAGTGTGTTTCACTCAAACAATTAGTTAAACTAACTAAATAACGTAGTGTATTTTACTAAGAAAATTAGTAAACCTGACTATTGGAATTACTGTGTTTTACTAAGCCAATTAGTTAAACTAACTAAAGATCATAGTATGTATTACTTATTAAATGAGTTAGCCTAACTAATGAGATTAGTGCGTTTGACTACACTAATTAGTTAAACTAACTAAAGAGTATAGTATGTTTTAATACGCTAATTAGTTAAACTAACTAAAGAGCGTAGTAGGTTTTACTACGCCACTTAGTAAAACTAACTAAATAGATTAGTGCGTCTGACTACACCACTATGACTAGAGCGTTTAGTAAGTGTAACTACGCTGCTTAGTGCGCCCATATTTCACTACGCCGAATAGTAAGTCTAACTAGATATTCAGTTAGGCTAACTATTCCTTTTTCTCCGTGCAGCTGTGCAATATTATTGTGTTCAATAATAATTTATATTTGATTTTAATTAAAAACATAATTATGTAAATATAGTTTAAAATCTACCAAATAATATATATATTTTTACATTAAATATATTATTTACATTAAATCAACTAGAAAATATGTTTTAAACAAATTTAAATATTTTCAACTTTATATCAATACTAAAATAAGGTTGAATTATATATGTATAATATATTTGTTTAAAAAATATCGTATAAAAATATACAAAAGTATTTAATCTGCGAACATTTATTTTATTCGTGCAAATTTAATTAATTTATAATTTCAAAATATAAAAATATATCAGATAGCATACATTTACCTACATTAAAAATACAATCGTCAAAGACCACTCAAATTATAATAACTATCAAAAACTTTATGAAATTTTTGAAAAACCACCATAAAAAATAGTTTATATTAACAAATTATTAAATAAACTATTGATTATCATTTTTTAATCCCTCTTCAAGAACTAGTTCAAAGCAGAAATGATTTGATTGATTTTTGACAATTTTATAAGAAAATTATTATTGGTGCTTTATGGAGTTTTTACTGTTAGTTTCGTGGGTTTTTAAGCAACTTTTAAATATTTTCCAATTTAAAAAAAAAATCATATACAGGTATATTTTTTCACTTTGGGATAACTTTGGAGAAATCAAAGGAATACATTTTAGACCATACTAGAATATATTTATACTACTATAAAAAGTTTATTCGAAAATGAAATGGAAATTAATAAAAAACTTACATTTTTCAATAAAGATTTAATGGTCCCTGCATCAGAAGATATCAAAGTAATGAGCAGAATGCCAAACAAAATGGAAAATATTTGAAAATTGTTCATTTTGTTTGTTATACAATGTCTTGTACTAAGATGATATTTGTCGTGTTTGCTTTCGGTTTATATACGAAAATCCTTCTTTGTTTTTCAAAAATTTGATAATAACTTTTTAAATAATTTATTTTATTCTCCAATTTCAAAACATCGTCACATTAAAAAAATTGATTAGGCACACATTATTTCAATTATGATTATGAATTTATATGATAAGCATGTACACGAATATAATTACATTTTAATTTTGTACATTTTTAATTCGTTAACCAGTATAGAGAAAGTAATCTTGATTAAATAACGTCAATATACAAATTGACGATTCAAAATGAAATGATAGATTGTTTAGACAATCAAATGTTAATTCATAAAATTAAGGCAAGCTCTTTTTTTCTTGCATATTTGATACAACTCAAAATATTAAGAAAATAGAATCAATTTATAGCAATCGTGTCTATTGAGACGGTTAATCACTTCTAAATTTTATTTATTCTAACGAAAAATTCTTTTTATAAATAATGTTTCATTCTTTTTAAGTTTCTGAAGAGGATGGCTGTGCCATTGAAACGTAAAGAATAGTGTTTTATTTAATCCTTTACTCGGAATGATCGATATCATCTTATATCATTAGAATCAATTGAGTTTAGTAGTTAGGTATGTTAAAATCCTAAGAAAAGAAACTGGACAAGCATTTTACTTTGAAATTAACGAAATTTTCTCGATTGGGACAGACTATTATTCCATAGGCATCAGCAATTAGCGAATACCTTTTTCATTGTTCTCTTTGTTATAATATCAAGAATGACCTACATTATTGGAATGTTCGATAACACATTTTTTAAATAAAGTAAACTAAACAAAAAAGAATCACTCACGACGAATGCCAATGTGTTTAAAAATTTCGTATAATGAAAACATTGATTAATATTATCATCAACAAGTGTGATTTATATTACCGAAAAGAAAAATTTTCATGCATAAAATTTAATTAAAAAATATCTTTAAAAAATATTTTTAAGTATTCAATAGATGGAAAAATAAAAATTATTATTCTCATTGATATGTAGTAATTTTCATAAGATAAAAGTAGTAAGTAGGCAACTTTGGCCCAAATTCAATCAGTAATTTATTTAATTGCCTAGTTATTAAGCTAATTGCCTGAAGAGTCTTCGGCAAATAGAAAATTGACGAATATTCTATAGCAGACTCTATAACTATAGTTAATTGATTATGAACATTAGAAATAGTTTATTGATGAAAATGCAACACTGGAGGAAAATTGTATTGTATCAAGAAAACCCATTTACTTATCTGTATTTGATTCATCATTTTCTTGATCGAAGAATATTTTACTAGTTTGAAGTAAATGAAAATTAGTGAATCAAATACTAGCTTTTTTTACTAAATTTGAAAATGTTTTTATAAAATTTCATATTTATTTTCTTTCCGTGTAGAAGATATAAAAATAATAAACAGAAAGCTAAGCAATATTGAAAATATCAAAAATTTATTCCAAATTCAGAAAATTTTGACATTTCAATTTTCATTTATATAATGATAAACATGTATTAATAATTACTTACTACAATAATGGTTATATGTATATTGATAATAAAGTACAGTTTTGACACACTAAATTAAATGTTGATATCAAAACCTCAACAAAAAAAATTCCTAGTGTTATTAATGTCAAGAGAACCAATAATTTTTTTAAATTTGAATAATATAATAAATATTTAATAAGATTTAATTATTTACATTCAAAAAAGGTAAATTATAATAGATTCCTGGAATAAAGAATGAAATATTGGTTTTTAATTAAACATTTCTGAAAAAAATTTCTTGCTTTTTTCTGAGCATTAATATATTAGATTTAATTACAATAATAATAAAAAATGGTATTTTCCTCTAAATTTAAGATTACTTTTTTTTGGGTGTATTTAATTTTTTAGATTTTCCATGGATTACTCTTCAAACGGAAAATAAATTTGATAAAATAACATCAATATACATTTGACTTCTAATTTCCATGAATTTGTATTTGAGAATTTCATGTCAATATTAATTATAATAATCATATAAAATAATTCATATTACTCACGTCACTGTTACGTATTTATATTAATAAATAAACACAAATAATAAAATAATTTGAAGTACATGCTTTAAACTAAATAAAAAGAATAAATACAAAAATAGTAATTTAATAAAGATTTAAAATTTTTATAATAAATATAATTAATTATAATTAAAAATTTGACAATAAAGTTAATTAACGACAATAATTTAATAATAATGTTATTTTGAAAGTATTAAAAAATTTTTAGCAATGTTCAAGAATATACGGTATCCGGACATATTCTCGAATCGAATTTCCCGAAAGTCCAAATTCCTGAATGTAAAATTTTCCGAAAACCTTTTTCCCAAAGGTCTAAAAACCCGAAATTTTTTTTTTTTTTATTAAAAATATTATTTGTAGCATGTAATTTATCATTATAGTTCATTTATTATTAGTTGCATAATATTATAGTCACATAATATGATATATCAAATTGTCCAAAAATATAAGTATTCAAAATAATTAATTTATAAAAAATTTAAAAGGCAATGTAGAAAGACAGTTTTTTTAAATAATCGAGTTCTCGATTATTTTTCCGGTGTTCATTATACTGCAGTACGATTCCTCTCAGTCTTGTCTGTGCAGCCAACCATTTCTTTTTTGGGGCTGCTTTTATAGACGTTTCCCTGACCGTTAGACACCCTGTAATATGTCACACCCAAAACGAATTAAAATTTTCTTAATTTTTCAAAAAATTTAATTAATTTAAATCAGATTTTAACTTGAAATGTTTTAAATAAATTAATGAATTAGAGAAATTCATAGCTTCCTCCACGAGGAAGCAAATTTTTTTACTTCACACAATGAGGAAGCAAAATGTTTATGAAATAAACATAAAGGATCCCCTCCTTGTTTCATTTAGTTTAAGGATATATACCACTTTTTATTTCTTTTTTTACCCCTTAAAATAAAGCTTAAAATGTTTACTTCTAGTAAAGAAAATGTTGTTTTTTTTTGTTTTCAAAACATTAATTAATTAATTAATATTAATAAAAAATGAAATATTTTACAAACAAATCAAGCGTTAGTGTAATTCTAAACTTACCAATTGAAAGTTTGAAAACAAATAAGGTTCTTTCTTAAGAATAATTCAAAAATATTTTTGATTTTCAAATATATTTATACATTGTTTTATTTATATTAATAATTTATATATTTAAAAAGCGCGCAAACATAACCTTAACATTGTACAAAATAATTAAATTCAGACAATGACGAGCAATAAAAATGACATGAATTTATTGTTGTTTTTTTTTACTGCAATTATACATGCATGCAAAACGTAGCATGCAACGTGAAAAAATTAATTTTTTTTTTCTTTTCTTTAACCTCGATTTGAACTTTAATGACGTTACACATATATGTATACGTTTACGTAGTAAACGCAAAGTGGTTTGTGACACGTTTGACACTCGCGCATCTCCGGAAGTTGTATGTTGATTCGTAACTCAATATGGCGGATACTAAGGAACGTAAACAGAGTGGCGACTGCGATACCTCGTATGTTGGTAAGTCTTTTAATAAGATATTCCATTCTAATTTCTATTAATAAGCATAATTAAAAAAAATATTTACAATTTTCACAAATTTAATTTTAGTGTTCGTTTATATACTTAACCTACAAAAAGAATCATCTCTTTCCGTCGTGTCGTATGTGTTTTAACTATATGCGTTTTTTGATATATATAATTTTCTGTTATTGCCTTCTTTCGATGTTTCACAAACATACATACATATACACATTCACAATTCTGGAATCAATTTTTTCGTACCTAAATTGTCATTTGACTTATTAAAAATTCTATTCTCAATTATATTCAATATTGAGAAATATCGAAGATTTGTCATTTTTTCCATAGAAAAATCGTGAAATTAAGTTTGACAGTTATTTTCCCCCTCTTAATTCAAGCTTTGTGTCTCTTTATTTAGTGTTATTAATTGATTCTCGTGTGTTAAAACATTATCATGTGATACATCAAACTCAGAAAAATTAAATTGTTTACCATACATCATCCGTAAAAAAATGTGTTAAAGATGTAAATGGTGATGTATTTTTTTTCTTTTTTGTCAAAACGGTCTTAAATTTACAATAATAAATAATTTATTAAAAAAAAAAAGATAAAAATATATTTAATGTGTGTCTCAATAAAAAAAAAAGAAAAATAAATAAATGACTTGCGAAATATGTCGTGAAGTAGATGTGTAAAATTGATTTTTTATTTAATTAGAGAAAAAGCAGCTGATTGCTGCTACTGCTTTCAAGGCAGAAAGCATGGTGCGAACGTATCGCCGTCTAGTGACAAATATTGTCAACTATTTCAGTGTGGATTTAAATTTTAAAAGGCACACAAGATTAAATTCCTAAATTTAATTATTTTTCCTTCTTTCAGAGATTTTTCTTTCTTTTTTTTTTTTTTTTTATTGAATAAAAGCAAATGGTAAAAGAAATTGAAAATTATCACAATAAAATGTATTGAACAAAATGATTCTTTTGAATTTCATACATTTAAATTTAATTTTTTTTTCAAATTTTCAACTTTAATAATTTTTTAATTCGTTCTTTAAAATTTTAGAATAATATTAGAATGCGTATTTCAAATGAAACATTTTTTTTCTAGTTTTTTCTATTATTTCCAGTTATAAATTTATAATTTAATAATTCTAACAATTATTCAAATTTTCAATTAAAATTTGTTTTTTTATTTTTTCCTTTTAAATATTATAAAATATTTTAAAATTCATGATCAATATTTTTTGAAATGTTTATTTTTAAAATATTTGATGAATATATTATTAGTTTTAAATTTATAAAATTAAATCATAAATTAATTAATCTTATAAATGTTAATTGATTATGAATAATGAATTTTTAATTTTTAACATATTTTTAAATTAAGAAAATTAATAATTATTATTAGTATTATTTTATTATAATTTATAATGAAATAGTAATTATCTTTTTATCTAAATAATACAAAATTCACAAAAATAAATATATAGCTAAGCAATTTTTAAAAATATTATTGAAAAAAAATGAATTTACATTTATTTTCACTGATTTAAAGAGATTAAGTTAAAGAAAGAAAATAAAAAAGCTGATGTCATCAATTATTATTGAGATTCGTCATGGACATAAAAATAAATCAAGGGCATAATTTAAAAATTACTAAATATTGTTTAAGTGTATGTTGATTAATTATAATTTAAATAAAAGTTTTATTTCTTCATTAAAAAAAATAAAAAAAACAATTAAAAATTGAATAAAGAATTATTAATTTATGCTATAAATAAAATATAACAAATAAAATATATATTTAAACTTATTTAAATAATAATAATAATAATTATTATTATTCAATAAATTATGTTTATAATTTATATAAAAAAAAGTACATAAAATATTTTTCAAATGAAATTATTGAAATTTATCTAAAAATTAATATTTTATCATAATATAATATATTAGAATGATTTTATTTTTTAAATGAATATTTAATGAAGGGGAGACTTTATACTTATGAATTGGAAAATGCCTTTTGTAAAATTGATCATAGTTAATTTTTTGAATTATGAAATGTGGTTCGTAAAATATGAGATTAAATTTTAAAGGACCACCGATTTCTCTTCATTTTATAGCATTAAATTCAGAGCATTTCAGTAAATCAAATAGAATTTCCCTTTAAATATGTTTGTGTGTATGCACAAGGGAAAACGATAAACGTTGCACGAGTAAATTTGCAAAATTATCCAAAGCCTAAATGAAATTCGAACAATAGTGTTCGACGAGAATGAATAAAAAAAAAATTTAATATCATTTTTTTTTTAAATAATTAATTAATAAAAGTTAATAAAAAAAAATATTAATTTACAAAGTTACACTAACTTTGTTTATAAAATATTTCATTTTTTATTAACTTTTATTAATTATCTCAGACCTCGGATTATACGACTTTTTTCGACTTATTTTAATAAAATGCGACTTTTTCGACTTTTTTTTACATTTAAAAAAAAAAAAAAATTTACACACAACACGTTTTTTTAATTATGCAATGCAGATCTTATTCAAATCTTCTTTATTTCAATGATTTAATAAATTTTTAACTAAACTTCTTCAAAAAATTAATTATATTTAATAATTTCAATAAAATTCTTCACAAATTCAATTATTTTAAACTATTTTTCAATTAAAACTTTTATGAAATTTAATAATTGTTTACCTAATTTAAAAAAAAAATTAGCAAATAAAATTATCAAAAATTTTTTATTTAAAATCACTTGAAATTTAATTATTTGCAAAAATTTTAATTATTATTTTTAATGATTTTTATAATCTTCGACAATTCAATTATCTGAAAGTATTTTTCAATTAAAAACTTTTGGAATTAAAATTTTTTTATGCAATTTCTAATAAATTCTTCATCAACAGAAATCACTAAATATTTCTTTTATTACAATTAATTGTCTGAAATTTAACACAATCTTTTGAAATTCAATTATTTTTATTGTTTTTTTATAATATTTTTCCAAAAATTCAAATATCTAAAACAAATTTTTAATTAAAAAATAGGTTTCAAATTATTGTATTTTTTTTATGCAATTTCTAATAAATTTTTCAGTGAAAATAAATAAATTAAATAAATCAAAAATTTTAAAATAAAGATCACTTGAAATTTAATTAATTTCAAATATCTAAATTATAAATCTTTGAATATTTAATTACTTTAAAGAAATGTTATCTAAAATTATTTGATAAATTATATTTTTAATTCTGTAAAATTTAATCCTATATTGTTTTGAAAATTAACAAAATCTTTTGAAATTCAATTATTTCTAAAAATTTCGACTTTAATTCTTTCAAAATTATTATTTAAAAAAAAAAATTTATTTAAAAATCTGTAAAACTTGATTAAATATTGCCTGAAATTTTTTTGACCATCAAAACTAAAAACTATGACAAAATTTTTAATTCAAATAAATTATTTTAATTGAACTTTAAAAAATTATAAAAATGGAACTAAGAATTATTTTTTTTTTTTAAATTTGTCCTTAAAAAAAAAATTTTTGAAAAATTGTCTTATAATTAGTTTGATTTTGAAATATTCGAAATAAATTTTCTTGATAATATTCTTATACAATTATTCTCATTACAGAATTAATAAAATTAATTTAATTATTTAATTTAAATTTAAATAAATAAATTTTAAATTTAAAAATTCAATTACCAACAAAATTAATTTAATATCTAATAACATTAGTTATTTAAAGGAAAATATTTATTAACCAATTAAATTTTATTAAAATAAAAAAAAAAATGGACTTTTTCGACTTTTTTTGTGCCTTAAAGTCGATCCGAGGCCTGTATTTTTGTACTAAATTTTGAATTGTATAAAAATAATTTTTTTAATTAAAAAAAAAAAAAAAAAAGAATGCGATAACTAATAAGATGAATTAAAATACATAATTTACGATAATAAATAAAAAAAAATAGTTAATAATTAAAGTAGTCATAGTTGGAAAAAATGTAAATTGAAAAAATTAATTTAAACAAACACAATTTAGTCTAAGTATAATTAGCGCTTTTCAGCGCTTGCAAAAGATGTAGGTAAAATATAGGTATATATTTGGATATGCTTATTTATCGTTTCTGGGATAAACTGGGAATATTTTTCTTTATCGCCTTAAAGCGATAAAAACACATAGTGTTCTTGATTCTACAATTTATTTTCACGAGTTGCGAGTGGATTAACTGCATAACATACGAGCAGATTCTAAAAGTGCAATAACGATCGCTTTTGCTACCACGCGGGCGGGCGGGTCCTATTATATGGAGGTGCAAACTATATGTGAATTTATGACGTACTTTCTCGTCTATATACGAAAGAGATATTTATTTAAGAAACCATCAATCCCTAATAACCTTTTTTTTCTCCTCTCTTCAAATTTTTTTTTTTTTTTTTTTTTGAGCGCACGTTTTATGACATAATGATGTTTATTATCGCGAATGAGCCCAAGAATTTCTCGCGATGCGTTTAAAATTATCGTGTAAACGTTTTTGTTTGAATTTTTTTCTTTTTCAATTTTTGAAGAAGTAAATTTTTTTAATATCATTCAGGCCTTGACTTTAAGGCGCCCAAAAAAGTCGATTTTTTTTATATTAACTAAATTTAATTAGTTAAAAAATATTTTAAATAACTTTAAATTTTATAAATTTTATAAATTCCTTAATAAGAATAATTCTATAAAAATATACTATCAATAAAATTTATTTCAAAATATTTCAGTATCGAATCAAAAAAAATAAAAATTTTAATTAAGTTGGAAAATTTTCTAAAAAAAAAATTTGTAAAGTTCCATTTTTTAAATTTTTTCAAATCTAATTTAAATAGGTAATTTATTTTTACAGATATTAATATTAATTTATTTTTTTCAATAATTGAATTGCAGAAGATTTTTGAAAAAATTTAATTTAAAACAAATTTTTGGCAAATTTAAACTGCTGTAGTTTTTTTTTTTTTAATATATTTCTGACAACTCAATTTTGGAGTTTTTAATTGCAATTTTCTAAATAATTAAATTTTGGAAGAGTAACATTTGAAATTTTTAAAAATAATTGAATTTTCGAATATTTACTATTCAAATATTTGAAAATAATTGAGCTTCAAGTGATTTTTTGATTGAAATTTTCGATAATTGAAAATTTTATTTAGATATAATTGAATTTTCGAAGAATATTATAAAAATCATTAAAGTAATTGAATTTCTAAATATTTATATTAATTGAAATTATTAAATTTCAGAAAATTGTAAATAAAAAATTTTAGATAAAATTAAAATTTAGAAAATTTTTAATTTTTTCTTAATTAAAAAAAATCAGGGAATTTTTAGCTTTTTGGCAATGTGATGATTTCTAGTTTAGGATCAACCCCGAACAAATATTTTTCACCGTTTGTGGAATGTTGCCAAAACAGTAAACTAAAAGTTATTTCTAGATATCTTCACGACTTAGTTGAATCGCCTCTTTATTGAAAAGTGTCTCTAAATTTCGAATGTTCCTCACTGAGGAAAGTAGAACCAAATTTTTAAATAATTAATAATATTATTATTATATAATAATATAATATAATATAACAATATAAATTATATTGTTTACGTTAAGAAATGAAATTTTTTGAAAAGAAATTTGTTTGTCTTCTTTGCGTGTGAGTTGAAAAAAAAGAAGTTAGTGAAAAGTTTATAGAATCATGTAAATGTGAATAAATTAAATTAAATATAATGAGCGAAAAAAAAAGAATGACCAATCGGAAACGTTTTGAGGAGATGCGAAGGATTAGAACGACATCGGAAGAATTGAGAAACAGGTCGAGGTCAAGGGCAAACGATGACGTCATATCAAGTAATACCCTCCCGAGGGAATATGGCATCAATGATGATAAAATGCCGAGAGGCATTGAAAAATGTATAGTTCAAATTTATTAAATTTCATGAATAATATTAACCTTTACTTTTTTTTCTTTAGTAAAGATAATAGAAATCGACTTAAAAATTAACGCTCGACGTAAAATAATTATAATAACATTTAGATAAGAAAAAAAATTTTATAAAATTTCCCTGCAAAAAAAAAAAAAAAAAAAAAACGTCAAACATTATTATTAAAAAGAAAAAAAATCATCAAAGTTTTCGGTGATTTAATTAATTAATTAAATTCTTGTGGCAAAGTCACGAAACAAATGCTAAATGATTGTATTCTATTTTCAATTTGAATGAAATTATCATTTAAATGAATATTATCATAAATGATAAACTTGATTAGAAAATGTTACTATTTTACTTTAAAATTGTTTTAAAAATTAAAAAGAATATATTACATTTTTTTTTAATAATGTTCTTTTTTTCCGTTTATAAGCGACAATTTAAAAGTGTTTAGTTGACAAATTTCTTTTTTTTTTTTTTTTTTTTTTAACAAATCAGCAATTACTTAATTTCGAGTGCTTCAAATTTATATTTAAAATTATTACGATTAAAAAAATATGTATATTTTTTTGTATTGAAAAAAATAAATATTAATATAATTAAAAAATGTAATTGTATATAAGTGGAGAATTATTTTTCAGATCCACTTGGAAAACGAGAGAGAATTGAAAATGTTCATATAAATGAAAAAAATGATGAGATCGAAGAAACAGGTCGACCGATACAAATAATATTGGCACATCCGGATCATACTTTTGAACTTGACGAAGATGCGCTTGCTAAAATTCTCCTTCAAGATGAAATCAAAGATCGAAGTGTTGTCGTTGTTTCAGTCGCCGGTGCTTTTAGAAAAGGAAAGAGTTTTCTCCTCGACTTCTTTCTTCGTTACATGAACAGCAAGGTATGAATTTTCTTTTTTTTTTTTTTTTTTTTTTTTTTTTTAAATAGAAATAATGGACTTTTTAGTTCATCTTGAATTAAATATTTCGATGTTTTTTCACAGTATAAGGAATTTGAGATAAAAAACGATGCTTGGCTGGGTGATGAGAATGCTCCATTGAGTGGATTTTCGTGGCGCGGTGGCTCTGAACGCGATACAACGGGAATTTTAATGTGGTCAAAGGTATTTCTCAGTACATTGCAAAATGGTGAAAAAGTTGCGATACTTTTAATGGACACACAAGGCACATTTGATAGTCAATCAACTGTCAGAGATTGTGCAACTGTATTTGCATTAAGTACAATGGTATCATCGGTACAAATTTATAATCTCTCACAAAATATACAAGAGGATGATCTTCAACATTTGCAATTATTCACTGAATATGGACGATTAGCATTGGAATCATCTGGTAGTACACCATTTCAAAGGTTACAATTTCTTGTTCGCGATTGGAGTTATCCTTATGAGGCAGATTATGGTTCTGATGGGGGACATAAAATATTGGAAAGGCGATTACAAATCTCTGATAAACAACATCCTGAATTACAAAGTTTAAGGAAACATATCACATCGTGCTTCTCGGATATTTCCTGTTTTCTTATGCCACATCCTGGTGTGTATATATATATATTTTTTTTTTCACAATTCGTGTCAAATAAAATTATAATGTTCTTTTTTCACATTTGCATTAATATTAAAAATTTATATTGTAAAATTAAGCAATAATTTTCATATAAAATTTTGTTCAGGTCTCAGTATTGCAACAAATCCAAAATTTGACGGCAGATTGTCCGATATTGAATCAGAATTTAAAAATCAATTACGAGTCCTTGTACCAATGCTTCTTGCACCGGAAAATTTAATAACAAAAAAAATTAACGGTCAAGTTGTAAAGGCAAGAGAATTAGTGGAATATTTCAAAAGTTATATTAAAATTTACAAAGGAGACGAATTACCCGAACCAAAAAGCATGCTTGTTGTAAGTTATTAATTTATTTAATATTTATAATTTCTTTTTTTTAGGATCAATCCTTTTTGTATTAAAAATATAAAGTTGTTACATTAATTTTTTTTTTTTAAATTGAATGAAAATTTTCTAAAATTCTTTTTAAAATTGCAAAATTTATTTTTCTTTATTATATTTTTTTTTTTTTTTTTCGTGTGATTTTAATAATAATCATTTTTCCCAGGCAACTGCCGAGGCAAATAATTTGTCAGCAGTGGCCGACGCAAAGGAATTGTATATGCAAATGATGGATTGCGTTTGCGGTGGTACAAAACCATTTTTGGCAACCGCTCACATTGAATCGGAACATCAACGATGTGTGGATAAAGCTTTACATCAATTTCAAAATAAACGTAAAATGGGCGGCGAAGAATTTAGTCAAATGTATATGGAAAAATTGATAAAGGTAGATATTAAAATTTTACTCTCAACAGTTTATTTAATATAAAAAAGAACAAAATTTTTATTTTTATCGAATCAGTAAAAATCAATTAAATTTGATGTACAAATTTTAATTTTTTTTTTTGCAGGACATGGACGATGCTTTCCTTCAATTTAAAGCGCATAATGAGAGTAAAAATATATTTAAAGCAGCAAGAACTCCAGCAGTGTTTTTTGCTATTGCAATTACAATGTACATTTTTTCTGGTATTTTCGGACTAGTTGGTCTCAATACACTTTCTTATGCGTGCAACGTCACTATGGGCGTTGGTTTACTAACTTTAGCATTATGGGCATACATCAGGTTTGTCCAATTTTTTTTTTTTTACCATTTTCAATTAAAAATTTTATTATTTTTATTTCATTTTTAAAATTATATAAATTTTCTTTAATTTATTTTTATTTTATTTATTTTTAATTTTTGATTAAAATGGAAGATTTGTTTTTGAAATTAATTTAAATAAATTTCGTTTCTAAGTACAAATTTTGTAATTAAGAGTGAAAATTAATGTTTTTGAGTAATTTTTTATTGTTTTATAAGGTATTTTTAAAAAAAAATTATTTGTAAATACATTGTTTTCACTTTTGTTTTTACTAATAATTTTCAATTTATTGGCGAAAAATAGATATAGCGGTGAATTGAGAGAAGTCGGAACTAAAATAGACGAACTGGCCAGTGCTCTTTGGGAAAATGTGAGTAATTTTATTTTTATATTCAAAATTTCATTGTAAAAAAAGGTACTTTCTCTTATTTACCATTTTATTATATATATATATATATTTTTTCATGAAAAAACAAAGGCAGAAAACGTTTCTTTTCTACAAATAAAAGAAATAAAAAAATATAAACAAAAAGTTTGTCATATTTCATAAAAAAAACTTTATGGAAAATGAAAAAAGAAATCTTTCAAGAAACATTAAAATATATTAAACATTAAATTATTAATTATCTTAAAATTTATAAGAAAATTTTTTTTTTTTTTTGAAGTCGAAATATGTCTTTTGAAAAAAGGACAAAATATTTCGAATTACGTGAATTTTATTTTTTATAGGAACGATAATAATAATTATTTATTCGATAATTTTTTGTAAATTTTTTCTTTTTAGATTCATTGGTTAAAATTTAAATTCAAATGTTTAACATAATTTTCATTTAATTAAATTTATTCATTTTAGTTATTCATTGGGTTTGTTGAAATTAACTGGAATTTATTATTATTGTTGTTGTTGTTATTTTTTTTTTTTATTCCAACAGGCCTGGCAATGCGCTCATCTCGTTCACAAAATGAGATATCTAATTCTTTGTATTTTTTTGTCCATTTTTTTAATGCCCGCTTATACTTTCGCTTATTCACAACTTCGTAAACATCGTCTCATCTGATCTCCACTTGTTTTACATTTTACTTACACTGACTTTGTTTTATATTCACATTAAAATCAATATTAAGAAAAAATCGCACTTTTCGTTCAACTAATATTGTAATATTGATATACATTTTTTTTTTTTTTCACTTCAATTTTTTTCTTAATTTTCATATTTGGCTGATTTTATTTTTTTCTTTCATTTCTCCCTCCCCCGCAATCCTTAATGAACGATATTGAGTGCTAGAGGAATTATTGTCGCTTAAAAAAAGGTATGAAACATTCCTCTGTCAGTGTTTTTGTTTGTTTTTTTTTTTTTAATTTCTTTTTTGAAAAAAAAAGTTTTATAAAATGAAATTATTTCCTCTTAAGGTCATGTATTATAATCATGACGCCATCAAAATTGATATTTAATGATAAAACATTTTTACCAATAATAATTAAATAATTAAAACAAAATTAAAGAAAATATTTTATTTAAAAAAAAAAATCAATTGTTAATAAATTCTGAATAATTGAGAGAAAGTAAAAATATAAAAAATCTATTTCACATGATTCTCCATATATCGCGTACAAAATAATAATTTGTTTTTTTTTTTTAATTATAACTAAATTATGTTATTCATATCGTTTCTATATGTCAGAAATTTTTTGTTTTATTTTCATTATCTAAAAATGTGCGTTTAATAAATTGATTTTAAAAAATTATAATTTATTTGAAAAAAAAATATTATTTTTATATTTTATTTAATTAATTATTTATATTTATTTTTGAAATAAATAAAAGGATAATAAAGTTTTTATTTTAATAAAATTTTTATAATTTTCCAGCTCATGAAACCACTTTATCAGCAATTCATGGAAAAATCTGTTAGTGTAGCAGTTGCACGTGGTGCGGAAATGGCGACAAATTCGACGATTAATGCAACGATCGCATCGAATGGTAAAATGAAATTAACTTAACGATCGATCGTGACCGTGATTTTTTTTTTTTTTAATATATATATATGTAGATTAATTCCAAGTTTCTTATATTATAAATGCAAACAAATTCTCTCACGCACACACACACACATACACGTTTTAATTGAAACATTTAATTAGCAAATTATTTCTTAAACTTGGAAATGAAAAATTCGAAAAGAAGAGCAGAAAAAAAATTCTTATAACTATTTAAAAAAAAAAAAGAAAAAAGTTATCTTTTGTAAAAGTCAATGTGTAGTGTACATTAAAAAGTCTGGTTGTAAATCAGTGTTAGATTGTTGAAAAATCGCGGGATATTTCTATTATATATATATATATATGTCACTAATAATTTTATATATATTGTCCTGTTATAGAAAAGAAAAAGTATGAATCCTTCGTATATATATATATATTTATTAGTGTATAACTAATTTTTAAATTTTTACGTAACATCAAAATTTTAAATCGAAAAAAAATTTACATATTATTAAATATAAAAAAAAAAAAACTTATTTTTTGTCTTTTGCTCAAATTAAAAATTTCGATAAGCCACTATTATCGTATTTTGTTACGTATTTTATATATTATATGTTCATCTATTTTCAAGAGAATTTTTCATTATAAGTTTATACATAAGAAAAATATCATCTTTGTGTGCCAGAAACATTTTACTATATAGAAAACAATTTTTGCAATGAATGGACCAAGTCCCTTTTTTATTTTTAAGTTTTTTTTTTCTTTTTTTTTTTTATTAACTTTTGTTTAATTTCATAAAATTGTCTCACTCTCGAAAACAGAGTTTCTTATTTATTTAGTCGAATATAATAATAATAATAATAATAATAATAATACATAATAATAGTAACACAAACTCTGAATTCGTAAGTGACATTGCAAAGATAAATTTTGTCTTTGCAACCAAAGACCCAAAAAAAAAAAAAAAAAATGGAAATAACAATTTTTTTTAGAATTTAATTCTTGCCAAGACAACAAATAAAAGGAAAAAATAATAATTAACGACTATATGTAAATAAATAAAAAAAATTTAACTATTATTGTTTTTGGTCTACACTCTTGAGAAAAGAGAAGAAAAATTTGTTTATTAGTAATTTTCAATATTTCGACAATAAACATTTTTTTGAAGACAGAAATTTAATTAAATTTTCCTGTATTTTTGCGAAAATTGAAATAAAAATATAAAAGACAAATTTTCAAGAGGGTAGATGAAACAATTTTTTTTTTTTTTTTTTTTTTCTAGAATATTAAGATACTCCGGTGGCATATATTATTATTATAAATGTAAAAATATAGATTACAATAATCATGAAAAGCAAGAAAAAAAGGAAAAAATTATTATTAACTATAACGATGAAAGTGGGGTGAAGGTTTTTTTTTTTAACTTGTACTAATTGTGTGATTTTTTTCCAAGTTATAATTTGTTTTTTCTCTCAAAACTTTATTATTAAAAGCACTATTAAAAAAAAAAGAAAGAGTGCCATGAAACTAGGATTTTATTTCTTAAATTATCACAGAATTTTTATAATATAAAAATACATATTGTTAAATAAAAAAAATAATAAATAACGAGTAAATCACTTATCATTTTAAATGCATTTTGATTTTTTCTCACTGTGTTTTTAAGATATAAATAGAATAAAGGTAGTTGTGTTTTTGCGACTTTTTAAAAATAATATATAAAAAATGTTTAACAATCATTTCGAAAATAAGGCGAAAAAAAATTCAATTTATGGAAACTCTGGTCACGATTGTGTATTTTCAAAAAAAAATATATATATACGTCCAAAAAAAAAAAAGTGAAAATTATAATTTTTTTTTTTTTGTTAAAATTCTGTTATTGTTCTTTTTAAGTTGGAATGAATGTAACGCTCTCTAAATTTGAGAAACTCGATGTGTTGATATTGTGGTGTAAGTGATCATGGGTGGAAATAAATGTGTATTTTTATAATTAATGAATTAAATGTATTTTTATTCTTCTTTTCCTTATATAGATACTTACTGTTTAGATTCAATTAATTTTACACAAATTTAAAAAATTGAATTTATTTTTTTTAACGTTTCAAAAATTGTAAACAATTTATTTAAAATAGGAAAATTATTATATTTCAACTAGATTCTATTTGAAAAAGATTTTTGAATTTTTTTTAAAAGTTATTTTACTTTCGTTAGTGTCAAAATTTTATAAAAATATTTTCAAGTCATGAAAAAAACCATATTTTCATATAATAAATTATAAACTTATTTTATTTTCTTTTCGTGTAATTTTAATTGTAATAATTTTAAAGATAAACGATAATTTGCATTAATATTCTTTTTTCAAAAAATGAAGGATAATTTTGATAAATCTTATACAAATATTAAATTAAAAAAAAAATATTGGAAAAATATTTTTTATTACTGTAATATTTACATTTTATATTATTTATATAAAAATTAAATCTAAATACCTTAAAGAAAAAAAAAATTGAAACAAATAGAAAATATAAAAAGTCAATTTTTTTAAACACTTATTTTTCATAAACAAACATTCGTTTTACCATTTCTTCGTATTTTTTATTTTCAATTTGTGATTGTTGTTTATAAAAATGAAATTTCGCCTTAACAAGAAAATTATTTGGTTCAAGTTGTAAGACTTTTTTTAAGTCCTCAACAGCATTGTCAAAATTTTGAAGATTACCATAAGCAACGCCACGACGATAAAGTGCTTTTACATTATTCACATCACAATTGAGAACTTTATTACAAAGTATAATAACATAATCATAATTTTCACGATGCATATGACATTCAGCAATATTATTATAAAGATGTATTCGTAAATTATGAATATTTTTTAATAAATTCTTATTATCATCAACTATATTTAAATCATTTATTGGTTCGAGTGTTATTAGAATTTTACAAGCTTTACTAAATTTATAAAATGCATCAATATAACGTGTTAATTTAAAAAGTTTTACACCCGATTCTTTATAATTTAGGGCAATTTCATATTTTTCCTCAGGTGTCCATTGCCAAATTGGTTTAAATGATTGAAAATTGACGAGTGTCAATTCAAATTTAACGATATTTTCATTTTCAGTCTTATCATTTTTATTATTTGAGACAATTTTCACTGTAATTAGACTTGTCTCATCAATGAACATTGTTGGAATTGCTCGTTCAATTTGTCGATCAAGTTCCGTACAACCATCGCCGAGAATCCATGTTTTTTCATTCGATTCATAAATAATATCACTGGGAAATTTACTCATTAATTTATCAATTGTAAATTGAATTTCGTCAATTTTGCCAATTTTTAATTGACATACTGCTCGTTCTGTTGGTTTATCAGTGAAATTATTTTTCTTTAAAATTTCTTTCGTTACAATTTTATCCTCTGATTGCCATTTATCCATTACAAAATATAGTACTGTAAATAAAAAATAAAAAAATTTAGGTAATACAATAAATAAAGTAATGATAATATTTTTTTTTACATTTGTTTGCCGTTTTTATTATATGATATTAAATTGCCTTAATTCTTTGAAGACAAAATTTTTTTTTGAAAAAATTTAGTTATATTATTAAACTAGTTTTTTTGGGAATCTAATAAAAGTTTCTTAATCGAAAACCAAATTGAAATAAGAAATTTATTAAATGAAAAACATTGTTTTAATATTCAGTTTTAAAAATCAAGAAAATTATAAATGAGTTAATTAAAAAAATATTCTTCTTGCTTGAATTAAATGTGAATTAAAAATTTATATTAAACCTTATTTTACTAATTAAAAAATTGGAATAACAAAATTTTCTAAAAATTTATGTAAATGTGGTTTTTTTTTATACTATCGATAATTATTAACTATAATAATTTCCGTATTCATTCATTCATTCCGTCTGTCTACACTTGAAGTTAGTCGTATTTTGTTCCTTTTGTTTTTCTAAAATTTTGACAATTCTTGATTTCGTAATATTTTATGGTTAACGGGACGGATATTTTTATTCATCGTCATTAATTAAGTCATATGCTAAGTATCAGTTTAAAGTAAAAAAAAATACTGTTCATTGTGTGCTGCACCAGTATATTTCCTACTTGGTATTTATAGAAAAAAAAGTTTCAATTATAATATAATTTTTATTATTATTTATAAATTTATTATATTATATACTTATACATTTTTTTAAATATAATGATTATTACAGATAAATAGAACATTTTAACTTATAATTATTATTTATCTTTCATTATTTTTTCATTATTCATTATTATTTATTATATATTATTATTCATAAATTTATTATTATTAATTATTAAATTGTTATATTTTTTTATCTATAAACAATATAAAAATTAGTTTGCTTTTTTAAAAAATTTTCAATTTGATTTTAATTTTTAATTTAAGTTTAAAGTTTAAAACATTACAAATTTTTTTTAGGTTTTATTTTTTCAAAATTTTTAAATATTTTTTAATTGCTTAATACTTTTTAAAATATAATTAATAATTTTCAGTTAATTTAAATTTCTTATTGATTACATAATTTTTCAATATTTATTAATTATCAGTTAATTAAATTTTTTGAAAAAAAAACATAAATTTAAAATTTTCATTTGCAACGAAATATTTATAGAAAATACAAAAAAATATTTAGCATAACTAATTTTTTGTAATTTGAAAGATTATAAAAAATTCATCGAACATTGACTTTATCAAAAATATTTATTTCTAAAATTTTAATATTTATATTTTAAAATTTTTACTTAAATTTATTTATTTATATAACATCAAACTCATTTTTTTCTGTGTATAAATAAATGATAACGTGAAAATTAGAAATATACCTATTATTAATTTAATACTCCACTGATGCAGAATTATTATTATTATTATTATTATTATTATTATTATTATTATTATTATTTTAAAATAACCATTGCAATTAAAGTTGGACGCGCGCTTGCGCGCGTGTAATTTTGCTAGTTACATATTATAATCGTGAATATCTTTCGTTCATTCTGTCCACACTTGAAGTTAGTATTTGTTATAGGTCTTTTGTTTTTTTTAAATGTATTGTTTGACATTATTTTGTGTTGGTTAAAATTTTTCAATGTTTTTTTGGCATTGTTTCGATAATTAATTTTGAATCGAAATTTTAAAAAATAATTGAATTTTATTTTATTTTAAATTGAAAACTTGGTAAATAATTGAATTTTAAATTGAAAATTTGAAAATAATTTAATTTTAGTTGATTGTTGATTTAAAATTTGAAAATAATTAATTTTAGTTGATTGCTAATTGAAAATTTTGATAATAATTAATTTTGAATTGAAATTTTGGGAAATAATTGAATTTTAATTGAAATTTTGAATAATAATTTAATTTAAGTTGATTTTGGATTAAAATTTCGGGTAATAATTGAATTTTAATTGAAATTTTCGATAATAATTTAATTTAAGTTGATTGTTGATTGAAAATTTGAAAATAATTAATTTTATTTGATTGCTGATTGAAAATTTTGATAATAATTAATTTTGAATTGAAATTTTGGGAAATAATTGAATTTTAATTGAAATTTTGAATAATAATTTAATTTATGTTGATGTTGAATTAAAATTTCGGGTAATATTTGAATTTTATTTAATTTTAAATTGAAAACTTGGTAAATAATTGAATTTTAAATTGAAAATTTGGAAAATAATTCAATTTTATATATAATTTAATAACATATAATAATAATTTTCATTATTATCATTTAATATGAAATAATATTCTAATAAATTTAAATTATTATTGATAATATTAATCTTTAATTTCTTTATAACAAACAATTAAATACTCAATTTGGCGCGCTTGCGCGCGTTTATTATTGCTAGTGAAATGATTAAAAAAGGTAGAATAATAAAATAATATAATGAGTATTAATTATTTATAAACAATTAACGAAAATAAAATTCATTGTAGAGAAAAATAATAAAATTTCGATTATATATGATACAAAAAAAATAATACATTACACTATTTTTTTAAAAAAATAATACCTATTAGAGATTGTTTAGATTTACCGAATTTATCAAAGTTTGTGTAAAATCAAATTAATTATTACTCTATTGCCGCGGATATAAAAAACATAACCTTAAAAAGCAATATGTAAAATAGGCGAATGAAAGATTTAGAAATAAAAATTAATCAATAATTTACTTACATTTAATTTTTGTCGAAATAATAGGGGTATAAAATTAAATTTGTTCACGTTTAAGATAAAATTTATTGCAAATGACATATATCCCCATAGAGTGAAATAAATATACTATAGACGCAACATTTACGCCAACAAAATCACGTGATATTTCATTCAATATTATTAAACTATTGAAAATTATATACTAATGTCAAATTATTATTTTTGAATTAATTAGATATATTTACTAAGTATTATAGTTGACACTTTTTTTAATTAATATTTATTGGTAAATAAACAATACTTCGTAAACAATCCAAAGCTTTTTTAAATGGCTGCTAGGTGGCGAATCATGTGTGTGTGTGTGTGTGTGTGACGTATGTCTCAGTGTGAGTGTTTTTTTTTTGACATTTGTTGGACGTTTTGTTTATTTACGATTATTAAAAATATCAATATAATTTGAAAATAAAAAAAAAAAACATCAAAAATGTCGGTAAGTATACTAAAAATAATAAAATACAATTATTTATTGTAAAATTTAAAGTTAATTTTAAATGAAAGAAAATAAATATCTAAATAATCCTAACCTCAAAAAGTATTACAACTTTTGGAATTTTTTTTTATAAATTTATTGTTTAATGATATGAGAAATTAAATTAAATTTATTAATTAAATAAATAATAATACAATTGAATAATTATTACGCTGAGTTTAATTAAAAAGAGTTAAATATAAATAATATTTACAATTTTGATTAAAAAAAAAAAAAAAAAAAAAAATTCTCTTAAAATATCAATTAAAAAAGAATTCTTAAAAAATAAAATTTCTGTAAAATAAAAATGGTATTAAATTAAAATTTCTTTTTTTTATTTATTTTTTTTTTTTTGCGTATTTTATCAGCAACGTCCCGATGATCATCGTCGAAAATGGAATCGAGAGGATTACGAACGAATGGCATTACAACGTTTACAAGAGGAAATTGCGGAAGACGATCTTGGAATTCCAAAACAACCGGCAGTTAAACGTGAACTATTAAAACAACGTGACTATAAAGTTGATCTCGAATCGAAATTAGGTAAAAGTGTCGTTATCAATAAATCGACACCATCGTCACAAACTGGCGGTTATTATTGTAATGTTTGCGATTGTGTCGTCAAAGATTCAATTAATTTTTTGGATCACATCAATGGGACAAAACGTGAGTTTGAAAAAATTTTTTTTTTCTTTTATTGTATTAAAACAAATTTTTAATTCCTTTTCAAAGAATTTCAATTTTTTTTTTTACTTTTTTTTCTTATATTAAATTTGTGGATTATTTTTATTTTAGAAGATATACATTTTAGTTACATGCAAAATTATTTTGAAAAAATATTACATTGTTGGTGTTTTTTTTTTTTTTTTTTTTTTTTGCAAATTTTCTTTTCAGATCAAAGAAATTTGGGAATGTCAATGAAAATAGAGAGATCAACACTCGAACAAGTTAAAGCAAGGTTTGCTGTAAATAAAAAAAAACTCGAGGAGAAAAAAAAAGATTATGACCTTGAGCAAAGAGTGAAAGAACTAAAAGAAGAGGTAAATTTTAATGAAGCTGAAGCTGGACTTTTGTTATTAGCACCCATTTAATTTTTGAAATTTTCAAGTTGGTATTGAAACAAAAGAATACCATTTGTCAAAAATCTCAAACATCAAAAGAAAAGTATATAATTCAAAGGTTATTCATTAGAAAACAAATGAATACGACGAAAAAATATCAAAAATAAATTTAAATTTAAAATAAATAATGAAAATAATAACGACAACATTAAAATTTACAATTACAAATGATTCTATTATTATTTATTAATGAATGCATTTAAAAAGGGGGAGAATATTATTATTTATTTATTTTTTTTTTTTTTGAAGCAAATAGAAGTTAAAGAAAATTAATTTAATTTTGAAAAAAATTTACATTCAAATTCTACGAAAATTTTTTAATTTTTCTCCACAATAAAATTTAACAGTTCCCAAATTTTTTTTCAGTCTTTTGAGGACTAAAGGAAGTTAAAAAAAACTTGCGACCGCAAGACTTGGATTACAAACGAAATAACAAAGATTTTTCTTTAATAATTCGGAAAAAAAATTTCAATTTCTCCCTGGAATAAAATTTAACGATTTCCAATATTTTTTTTAGTCTATTGGAGACCCAAGGAAGCTAAAAAAAAATTGCGACCGCGGGACTCGGAACTCTGGACGAAATTACAGAGATTTTTCTTCCATAATTCGGAAAAAAAAATTCCAATTTCTCCATTGAATAAAATTTAACACTTGCAATAATTTTTTTCAGTCTTTTTGAGACCCAAAGAAGTTGAAAAAAATATTGCAAATGTTAAATTATATTTAAGAGAGAAATTGGAATTTTTTTTCCGAATCTTCAACGAAAAATATTTGTAATTAATAATTTTTCGTAGAATTTAAATGGAAAATCTTTTTAAAATTAAATTAATTTTCATTAACTTCTATTTGCTTCAAAAAAAAAATAATAAAAAAAAAAAATAAAAAAAAATAATAAAAAAAATAATATTCTCCCCCTTTTTAAATGCATTCATTAATAAATAATAATAGAATCATTTGTAATTGTAAATTTTAATGTTGTCGTTATTATTTTCATTATTTATTTTAAATTTAAATTTATTTTTGATATTTTTTCGTCGTATTCATTTGTTTTCTAATGAATAACCTTTGAATTATATACTTTTCTTTTGATGTTTGAGATTTTTGACAAATGGTATTCTTTTGTTTCAATACCAACTTGAAAATTTCAATAATTAAATGGATGCTAATCACTGGGTGCCAGTTTCAGCTGCATAGTTTTATGAAATTTTTTTTTTTTAAATTAGATAATCTACTTGGAATTCTGAAAATTAATAATTTTTACTTTTAAATTAGAATTAAAAAAAAAAAATTATTTTTTTTCCAACAATTATAATTTTTAAACGAAAGAAAAACAAAAATTTGTTTTAAAGGAGGAGAAAGTAAAGGAATACAGAAAGGAAAAGAGGAAAGATAAAAAGCGAAGAATGGAAGAAGACGATGATGAAGACGCTGGACCATCCGATGAAATGGCCGCAATTATGGGATTCAGTGGTTTTGGATCAAAGAAAAAACGATGATAAAGTAATATAAATGCATTTATTTTTAATTTAGTTATTAATTCTTTTTTTCGAATTATACAATTCAAATAACAACTTTCAAAACAAAATAATTTACAAAGTTTTGAATAATGAACTGCGAAAAAAAAAATTTATATATATATATATATAAACGAATAAAGAGATGATATACAAGAGAAAAATAATAGAAACAAATAATAAAAAAAAATATAAATTATCGTATATTTCTACAAATATATCTAGAATTCTAAGCTAGATATCACAATGTTTTCTCTTTTTTTTTTTCTTGAGCACAAACAAAAAAAAATTTTCAGTCTTTCAAACGAGATTTCCATTTGCAAAAGTATTTTTTGGAAAAAACAAATAGAAATAAGAGTAATTTTTTTTTTTCTTTAAAAATAAATATTTCCTTCAATTACATAAAACGTTGATTTCCACTTTCTTTTTTTTTTAATATGGAAAATCTCGTGACTTAAATATAATAAAATAGAAAAAAAAAAACTGAAATCAAATATTATAATTTAAATAATTATTCATCGGACATTTCTAAAAATTCAATAACTTCTTCCACTGCATAAAGAATTTCATCAATTGAAGCATCGTAAAGTTCCATTTTCAAAGTATTTGTATTTTCAATAAAATTTTCTTTTGGAGCAAAGCAAGATTTATCCTCAACAAATTCATTGGAATAATTAGCTAAATATAATGGACGTGATAAATTTAATGGTATTATTCCATTGTTAGATTCATGTGTTATTGTATAATTAATTTCAGGTGAATTAAAATCTTCAAACATATCAATATCCGAATCATGATGATAGGAATCAATTGTTTTGCAACTATTCTCTTTTATATTGTCGTCACAAATTTTATTTTCAACGTCGTTAGTATTCTTGTTGTTGTTGTTTTCTTGAAAAAAAATTGTCTCTTGACTATCATTATTTACACGTTCTTTTTGCAATGAAATAATATTCTCATCAATTAAACTCTTTAAAACATTTATTGCATCATTTGATTCATTTTCATTAATTTGTGATTCATCGTTAATGGATTTATTGCTTAAATATTCTAGACTATTTTGTGCTTCAAATTTTTTTGGTGTTATTCCAGCGAATCTTTGATCATTAAATGATGAGACAATTGAATTATTGTCATGTTCATTAATTTGTGAGACAACATTATTATTCGATTTAATACGTAAAATTTCTAAACTATTTTTTGTCATGAATTTTTTTGGTGTTGCTCCAGCGTATTTTCGATTATTTGACGATATACTGAGTGAACAACTATCAATCGTTGTTGTTTTCGATAAAACGCCAACTGACGAAATTGATGAACTTGGAAAGGACAATTCTTTATCTATTCGAAAAAAAAAGAATTCAATTTTTTTGTTAATTAATTATTTTGTTACAAATTTTTAAAAAATAATTTTTAATTCAATTTCTATTTTGTAAAAATATTTAAAATTTATTTTTAATAGAATAAAATTAGTAATTATTTTAATTTCTATTTTAAAATGTCATTTAATTCAAAATTAGAGTGTTAAAAATTTTCCTTAAATTATCAAATTAAAAATTTAAATACCTGATTGTATATTATTGTTGTTCTCAAATAATATAGGTGACAATTGATAGTCATCGTTTAGTGACATTGTTATTGTTTTTAATGGAAATTTTAAACTTCAATTTTCTAATATTTTAAGTTTAAAAAAACCTAAAACAAATTAATTAATAAAATTAAAATATATCAATTTAATTAACTAATTCTTGTAATTAATTTTCTTTTTAATTTTCTAAAAGAAAATAACATTTTTTAAATTTATACTATGTATAAAATAATTTTTAAATTAACATTTTTTTTTTATTATTAAACAATAAAATAATAATAATATGAACAAAAACGTTTATTTTCATTTAATAAATAGGTAAATCTTTTGGGTCGAACCAAATAAATATAGGAATTTATCGGAAAATTATAAAAAAAAAAAGTTATTAAGTATTATCAAAATAATAATAATATTACATAAAGTAATAAAAATACTTAAATGTATAATGTTTCTTTTGCAAAAATAATTAATAAGTTTTGAAATATTTTTCAAAATTTTAAGGTTATGTATACTAATTGCAATTGTTTTTATCAATTTTTAAATTAAAACTAATTATTTTTTATAAAAAAAAAAATTATTTAACTTACCTATTGATTAACGTGTATTATTCACGTTTTTAATTAAACAATAATTGAATGAAATCAAAATAAATTTGAAATGAAGAAATAAGCAAAGTCTGTATCACATTTGAAGCCGGAAACGGAAATGAATGAAAATTGACAGTTAATCGTTTATTCAATAGCTAACTTCACTTTTGTTACTTGATAATTTATAATAAGTGAAACAGTAATAGTATTATCAAATGGTAATAAAATTATTTTAGAAAAATTTATCAAATTTTTAATAATTAATTTATTAAATAAGAAAAATTTATCTGAAATTCAAAAATTCAGGTTTACCAACTGAGGATAAAACGGAATTTGCATGTGTGCGCCATCTACATACAATGTGAATAGAGCCTAAATGTTGTTTTATTTAGCAAAAAAATAATTATGCAAAATGATTATGAATATTTATATACAATTATTTTTATTATTATATTAAGGTATTATCAAATTTTATTTATCGATATTTATTATTATATCAAAATTGTGTAAACAATTTAAATTTTAGCGGTATTCAATAATGTAACAATAATGCCGCCTGGTGTTCAAATATTGTAACTTCCTTTTCCTGCTCTTGCGTTCTCTTTTCGTATTGTCCTCCAAAAAGGAGTGTTATTTTTTATTAAAATTTGGATATTTTATCCAGTTTTTTCAACAAAATGGTAAGTTAATTAAATTTTACTAATTCTTTTCGATTATTATATTTTATAATAAACATTTTATGAGTAAATTTTTTTTACATTTCATTGAAAAACAATATTGTACCAATGCACATTGGAATGCCATGTGGTTATTAAATTAGAAAAATAATTATAGTTTTGTATTTGAAAATAAATGATTTTATAAATAAAAATATATTTATAAAAGTTAGAAATTTTTTTTAAAAATATTTTTAACATGTCTTAAGTAAATATGTGATTTAGGCGATATGTATATAATGTTTATATATTTTGAGGTTAGTTTTTTTTTTTTTGCAAGCGTCAAAAGTTGAATTTATTAAATAATGACTTTTTCTTAATTTTAAATGGAAATTTTGAAATTGTTTTATGTTAGTAAATTTATTTTCAATTTGGAAAATGAAGGAATAATAAAGACGGCCAGTTAATAGGAAATAAAAAAAAATAGTGAAAAATTTAATTTCTTGTTTTTGTAGAAGGGATTTCAAAGATTTGTGGAAACAGGCAGAATTGCCTATGTCAACAATGGACCTGAGAAAGGAAAATTGGTTGCTATTGTCGATGTCATCGATCAAAACAGAGTAACTATTATTATTATTATATTTTTTTCTTTTTAATTTAATCACTAATTATTAGAAAATTATTGACAATTTTTATTTGAAATTTAGGTTTTAATCGATGGACCAATGTACAAAATAGGAAGAACTCAAATGAGACTTTCGGACCTTCATTTGACTAAATTGAAATTAAAAATGCCTCGTACAGGTAGCACACGAGTTGTAAGAAAAGCATGGACCGATGCTAAAGTCGGTGAAAAATGGGCTGCTACAATGTGGGCTAAAAAAGTCGAGGCAAAGAAAAAGGTATTTCTTTTATCAATCTTCCAATTATAAGATTTTAAAATATTGAAAATTTTTTTTTTTTAATTTACGTTTTTAAAATTAATGTTCTTCCTTTCTTTCTTTCTTTTTTTTTATAGAGAGCCGCATTGAGCGATTTTGATCGTTTCAAATTGCGAAAGGCAAAACAAATTCGCAACAAATTAAGAACATCCGCATTCTTCAGGTTAAAGCGTCAAGCGAAACCAAGCAAAGAACAGAAAAAATAAATGCTTGATTTATTTTTAAGGTAAAATAAAATATTGCTAAATAAATTTGTGTATTATTAATTTCCACAATAATTATTTTTTTATATTAAAAATAAAAATCAATTTTGTCTTTTAAATTTAAAAAAAAAAACAATTTATTTGATATTTACGTTTTTCATGCCAATATTTTTTTTTTTTTAATCATTTAAAGTTGTAAAAAGAAATGATGATTTTAAAATTCATTATTAAACGTATTTACAAAAAAAAGAAGAAGAAAAAAAACATAAATTAAACGGCAGCCTCTTGCCAAGCATTGTCTATTAATTTTTTAATGGCAATTTTCACATTTTCATTTGAAATTTGATTAATAAAATCAAATGATGCTACATAGGCGTCCATTGGATTTGGAGTTGAAACTCGATTTTCTAAAAATTGTTTACCCTCAAATCTTAAACGATCCAATCGTTCAACACTCAATGCAGGTTCCAATTTTTCGTCCTCTGGAGTTTGAGTTTTTCCTAAACAGAAAAACATTTATTTTTTTCCGTTATTGACTATCACTTTTCTAAATTTTATTTATTTAGAAATCAAAGTTAAATGAAATTTGTTTTTTTAATTTAAAAAAAAAAAAGATAATTACCTATATTGAGAGCAAGTGAAGCCTCGAGTTTAACAATTTCATTAACTTCCGTCCAATGTTTAACAGCTTCTTTATCTAAAACGTCCTTAATATATTTTTCAATTGTATTGATTATAATTTCATAATTTTTTTCTGAATCTTCTTTTCTTAAATTTTCTTCCGTAAACCAATTTAAAAAACCATAACATAAATAAGCACGTAGAGCTTTCGTTCTTTCAGTTTTTTTTGAAAATAAACTATTTTCATTTGATGGATCTTTACATTCTAAAATTGACAAGAATTTCAATAATAAACTCTCTGTGGTTTCATCACGATGATATTGTGTTTTTTCATAAGAACAAATCATTTGCAGAGCAATTAAAATATGTTTTAAAAGTTGATTTTCATTTTCTCCAACAATTGCCAATGATATTTGATGACTGACATTTATCCACAACTAAAATTAGAAATTAATAAATATATTGAAACTATTATTATAATTTAAAATAAAAATATTTTGTTTAGTCGTACAAAAAAAAAGGAATTATAAATACCTCGGCCTCACATTTTGGAGGTGCATTAAAAATTGATTTTCCAAGTTCAATATATAATTCTGTATTTTTAGAGAAATTTTTATTTAAATTTTCCAATATTCCACAAATTTTCGATTTTCCTTCAATCCAATCGCAAATTGTTTTTGAACTTGTATTTTCAAGAGCTATTTTTATAACTTTAAGTGTATTCACATGAATTTGACGATGATAAATTCGTGAATATTTTTTCGTTATTGCATTTGCTGTTTCAAAATCGGCAATTAAAAGAGATTCATTCACCGCTTGTTCTGCAAGTGAATCACTTAATTGAAAATCATTGCCCATTTCAGCCAATTCGGCGGCTAAATTCAAAAAAGGAATTTCTTTACGTCGCGACAATAATTGTGCGGCTTTTTTGAAATCTTTTAACTTCACGTAACTGAAACAAAGAAAAATTAAAAAAAATTAATTTACCCATTTCAATAATTTTTATTATTGACAATAAATAAATATTTTATAAAAATAATAAAAATTTAAATTTGTTTTTATTTAAATAATATTTAGAAATTTCTTTTTGAAATTACCATTGAACAGCGTCTTCGAAACCTCCCTCTCTTGTAGCGGTTATGGCCCAATCTCGTAAAATATTCTCAACCAGCGGATCTTGAGGATCTAATTTCAATGTGGCAAGTGCATAAGCTTCTTTATACATTTTCGCATTAAAAAATGCTCCAACCGCCTGATGAATTCGATGTATTTTCAATAAATAACAAACGGCTTTATTAATATGACCATCGGTTATCAATTGCATTGCGTAAGCTTCGCACATTTCCTGCCAAGTTCTCAAAAAAAAAAAAAATAAATTTAAATTAATTATTCACTAAATCCTAATTAAATTTCTAATTAATTTTATATTGAATTAATAAGTTGTTGAAAAAAAATTAACTATATTTTCTTATTTTTTGTGATATTAAAATTTTGAAAATTCAAAACTTACTTCATTGACAACGATGGAGCAAGCGAGACAAGATAATCGGTTAATCTTTTTTCTTTAACAGCATCTTTCAAAGTTTCCATCAATTTATTACACCAAACGTCCAATTCTAATACTGCATTATATTGACCACGAGAATTCAAATATGGTTCTGTAAAAAGAAATTAATTTTATTTATTAACAACTTTTTTTAAAATTTAATCTTATTTAATATTCTAGATAGAAAAATTGCATATAAACAAAAAAATATTGATTTTACAAATAAAAAAAAAAAAAAAAAAAAAAAATTAATAAAATGATCAAAATTAAGAGAAAAAAAATTTAATTTAAAATTATTTAAATTAATACAGACGAAAATTTTTTTAAATTAAACATTTCATTGAAAAGAATAAAACAATTATCTTACTTTCTTCTTTGATAATATCTAAAATTTGTTCCTTTCCAGCAAAAATAGAAGGGACATTTGTCTCATTTGTTTCTAATGTTTTATCATTTTCATTAGATTCCATCGTATCGTTATTTTCATTTGTCTCTAATTTTTCTTCTACTTTTTCCTTTCTCTCCTTATTTTCTTCATTTTTACCATCTCCAACATCTTCACTATTTTCACCATTTTTATTATCATCAGCTTCTTGTTTTTTACACTCATCTTCCGATTCATTTTCTCCTTTAATACTTTTTAAAAGTGTTCTTATTGAAGCTAAAATAGCTGTTTTACTATTTAAACGTTTACTATAAATTGGAAAATATGCTCGTTTTTTGGAATCTTTCTTTGAATTATTATTCTTCTTCTCAGCATTTATTGAATTTTGTGATTCACTTGATTTCATTTTTGAAATTTCATCTTCATTTTCATTATTCTTTACAATTGAAGATGATTTGTCAATATGATTTTTCTTCTTTTTTGTTTTTATTTTTCTTGATGTTGGCTTTTCCGTGGGCATAATTGCTTCTTGTTCGGAAATTTTCCATATTTGTACAGTAAAATCAGCTGAACCTGATATTAAATAATCTGGATCAAGTGGACTCCACATACATGAGAAAACTGGACCCAAATGTCCTGTGAATGTACCAATTATTTCTTGTGTCTCCACTTTCCAAATCTAGAATATTAAATATAACAAATTAAAAAAAAAAACAGGCAAAGCTGTCCTTTTTTTTAATGTAAAAAAAAAAAATACCTGAACTGTATTATCATAACTTCCAGAAGCTAAAAATCCACTTTGATGTGGACTCCAAACGAGAGAAACAACTTTTTCCGTATGTCCCGATAAAGTAGCGACTGTTTTATAAAAAGCTGTCGATTCCGTCGTCGTTGCCTCTTCTTTATTTTCCTTTTCCTCTGTATTTACATTCAAATCGCAAATATCAAAAATAGTTATCACTGAACTATTAAAAGCAACAGCTAAATAATTTTGTAATGGTGACATTAATAAATCGGTTTCTGTACTTTCTGGATGCCAAACTAAACAATGAACAGCTGTTCTTAAAGGATTATAAATACAATTATCCAATTCTTTTAAATTTCGATCAAAGAAGGAAATTTTTCCATGCTCAAAACCAACAGCCATACATGAATAATTTGGTTTCCATGCGAATTCAGTGCAATCTTTTTTTATCACCGATTTTGGATCTAAAAAAAATATATATATATTATTTATCAACAAATCACAATTAAAATACTATTTATAATAAAAATATCATAAAAATTACCCTTATCTGGATTTTCAGGATTATAAAAAACTAATTCGCCATCACCGCATGAATATAATGCATATAATTGAACATCTGGAGCTGGTCCCCAATGAAGGGAATAAATACAATTTCTATGATATTGTCTATATAAAAGAGGTGGTTTTGTTGCATTTGTGTCGTAAATTCCAATGCGTCCTTCTCCAGTTCCAAAAGCAAGAAGATTTTCCTTCTCCGGATGCCATGATAGCTGAAATATTAAATAAAAAGAAATTATAAACTACTAGCAAAATTAAACGCGCGCCAAATTGAGTATTTGATTGTTTGTTATAAAGAAATTAAAGATTAATATTATCAATAATAATTTAATTTATTAGAATATTATTACATATTAAATGAAAATAATGAAAATTATATGTTTACAGGCCTCGGATTATACGACTTTTTCCGACTTTTTTCAAAAATACGACTTTTATCGACTTCTTTTAATAAAATGCGACATTTTTTTTTTACATTTGAAAAAAAATGTAAATAAAATACATTTTTTTTTTAGTATAAAATGTAGATCTTCTTCAGATCTTCTTCAATTCAATTATTTAACAAATTTTGAACTAAAATGATTCTTCACTAAATTAATTATTTTTAATAATTTTAATGAAATACATCACAAATTCAATTATATATCAAAATTATTTTTCAATTAAAATTTTTATGAAATTTAACAATTGTTTATAATTTAAAAAAAAATATCACAATAAAATTGAATTATTTTTTTTTAAATTTCAATTCAAAATAAACTAAAATTCAATTATTATCCGAAATTTTAATTCAAAGTCAATTAAAAATCCAATAATTATCAAAAATTTTCAATTTAAAATTTATTTATTTACCAAGTTTTCAATTTAAAATTAAAAAAAATTCAATTATTTTCTAAAATTTCTATTCAAAATTAATTATTTAAATTTTAAATTAAAAATGAACTTAAATTAAATTATTATCCAAAATTTCAATTAAAATTTAATTATTTCCCAAAATTTTCAATTCAAAATGAACTGAAATTCAATTATTTTCTAAATTTAAAATCAAATAAAATTTCATTATTCTCAAAAATTTGAATTCAAAATTAATTGAATTTTCAATAATTTGAATTTAAAAGCATCTAAAATTTAATTATTTCTAAAATTTTCCATCGAAAAATTTTTTTTTGAAATTTAATAATTTCAATTATAACTCTAAGGAAATTCAATTATTTTTAACTATTTTAATAATATTCTTTGAAATTTCAAACTATCTGAAACCATTTTTCAATTAAAAATGATTTTCAAATTATTGTATTTTGTCCGCATTTTCTAATAAATTTTTAGTGAAATCATCTAAAATTTTAATTACAAAACACTTAAAGTTTCAATTAATTTCAAAAATCTCAATTTTAAATCTTTGAAAATTCAATTAAATTAAAAAAATGTTTTCCAAAAATTGTTTGATAAATTATTTTTAGTTCTGTAAAATTTAATAATTGAAAATTAACAATATCTTTTGAAATTTAATTATTTCTAAAAATTTCATCTTTAACCCTTCGAAAAGGATTATTATTAAAAAAAAAAATTTTATTTAAAAATCTGTAAAATATTTTTGTTAAAATAAAAAACAAATCCACTTTTTTTTTGAATATAAATCGACTAAAACGACTTTTTTTTGTGTCTTTAAGTTGATTCGAGGTCTGTGTTTTTATAATTAATATTTAATAGGTATTCGTTGGCCCCTGGTACCTTAAAAATTAATTTTTAAAAATAAATTTTTTTCAAATTACTATCTTGTACGAAATTTCCTGGCGCATCTTTTTTCTCATCATAAATTTTTTGTATTTGTATACAATTTTTGAATCAATATACAAGTTTAAAAAAAATTTCGTTGGTAAACGTTGTGTACTTCAGCTTCGTGAATTGAATTTTCGAATTTGGAAATTTAAAGAAATTTATTGCGAAATTTGGAAACACAATTATACAATTTTGGGAAAAATGAGAAAAAGAATTGTCAAAATTTGACATGTCATAAGATTACTATTCAAAAAAACACGTGAAATCAGAAAAGGCCAACTTCAAGTTAGAACAGAAGGACAGACCAAGCATTTTATTATTATATAATTAAAACTGTGCTAAAATTTCAAAAATGGAACTTAAAAAAAAAAAAGAAAAATATGAAATTCATTAACTTACGGCTCTGACTTTTCCCATTATTTTCTGCCAAAGTGTTGAAATTTCAAAATAAGACTCATGTGGTTCGGATAAATTCCAAATTCGCAACATTGCATCACCAGAGCCAAATGCAATTTGTGTTGTATCAAGAGGACAAGCAGCAAGACAATAAACATATCCTCCCTGTGTGGGAATTCGATATTCAATTGTCGATTTGTCTTCTAATAAATCACAACAAATCACCTGACGATCTTGGCCCAATGTCCATATTCTCCTTCTGTAAATTTTTTGTTTTACATTTAAAAAATTAAAAAAAAAACTATTTATATAATCTAAATTTAAGAAAAGAAAAGAAAAAAAAAATAACAATACTAACGAGTTTTTTTCCCTCCAATTTTGTTGACAATCTTTATCCTCAATTTGAATGTGTGTCGCGATACAAAATAATCCACGATTATGACACGAATGAATTGATTGATAAATGGGTTTATTTTTGCCACTTAATTTTGTCAAATCCCAAGATATTAATTCACCAAATGCAGAACTTATTAAAATTAATTTTGCTTCCACCCAACAAAGTGCAGTCCAATTAAATGAACCAGCGCCAAGTTTTGAACGATGTTTTTGTGAATCCATTGGATTTGGTGGTAGCATTATTTGACATTGATATCTTCCATCACCTCCAGCACGCCAAAAAAATATGGATCTTTAAAAAAAAAAAAAAAAACAATTTCTTTTATTTTCATTAAATTTTGTGCAAAAAAAAAGTAATTTTACATTTTTTTTTAATTAATTAATTAAATTATTTTTGTAAAAACCTGTCTTTTCCACCGGAAGCAAGAAGCAAATCTCTTGCTCCATTTTCAATGAAAACATTGGAACTAACAGGACACCAGGATAAACTCACAACTTCAACATCATGACCTCTTAAATTATAAATTATAGATCCTGATCCTTGAATATTAACTATTAAAACTGTTCCTTTTTTTGAGCCTAAAGCCACGAGATTTTGATCATGAGGACAACATGCTATACAAGTTGGTGTTAATTTTCCCATTGGTATTATTTGATTTGTATCAAAGGCAATATTCCAATTAACAAGAAAACCTTCCGAACTCACGTAACAAATTAAATTTGGATCATTCTTCGACCAATCAACGCCAATTACTTTTTGTTTCGCCTTTTAAATAAAATGACAATATTTATTTTTGTTCGACAAAAAATGAAACGCATGAATAAGCTCTAAAACAAATTTGTTAGAAGTTATATTTCATAGAATTTTTATTAAGCAGAATATTAATTTGCCAGAAGAAAGTCAATTTAATTGAATTTTAATTTGTCAGAGAATCAATTTGATCGAATTTTAATTTGCCAGAAATATGAAGCTGGCACCTAGTTATTAGCATCCATTTAATTATTAAAATTTTCAAGTTGGTATTGAAATAAAAGAATACCATTTGTTAAAAATCTCAAACATCAAAAGAAAAGTATATAATTCAAAGGTTATTCGTTAGAAAACAAATGAATACGACGAAAAAATATCAAAAATAAATTTAAATATTTTTTAAAATAAATAATGAAAATAATAACGACAACATTAAAATTTACAATTACAAATGATTCTATTATTATTTATTAATGAATGCATTTAAAAAGGGGGAGAATATTATTATTTTTTTTTAAAGCAAGTAGAAGTTAAAGAAAATTAATTTCTCCAAAATAAAATTTAACAGTTTCCAATTTTTTTTCAGTCTTATGGGAACTAAAGGAAGTTAAAAAAAACTTGCGACCGCAAGACTTAGATTCCAAACGAAGTAACAAAGATTTTTCTTTAATAATTCGGAAAAAAAAATTTCAATTTCTCCCTTGAATAAAATTTAACGATTTCCAATATTTTTTTAGTCTATTGGAGACCAAAGGAAGCTAAAAAAAAATTGCGACTGCGGGACTCGAACTCTGGACGAAATTACAGAGATTTTTCTTCCATAATTCGGAAAAAAAATTCCACTTTCTCCTTTGAATAAAATTTAACACTTGCAATAATTTTTTCAGTCTTTTTGAGACCCAAAGAAGTTGAAAAAAATATTACAAATGTTAAATTTTATTTAAGGGAGAAATTGAAATTTTTTTTTTCCGAATCTTCAACGAAAAATATTTGTAATTAATAATTTTTCGTAGAATTTGAATGGAAAATCTTTTTAAAATTAAATTAATTTTCTTTAACTTCTACTTGCTTTAAAAAAAAATAATAATATTCTCCCCCTTTTTAAATGCATTCATTAATAAATAATAATAGAATCATTTGTAATTGTAAATTTTAATGTTGTCGTTATTATTTTCATTATTTATTTTTAAAAAATGTTTAAATTTATTTTTGATATTTTTTCGTCGTATTCATTTGTTTTCTAATGAATAACCATTGAATTATATACTTTTCTTTTGATATTTGAGATTTTTGACAAATTGTATTCTTTTGTTTCAATATCAACTTGAAAATTTCAATAATTAAATGGATGCTAATAACTAGATGCCAGTTTCAGCTTCATGCCAGAAATTAAATTTGACCGAATTTAAATTTTCACGAAACGTTGTTTTATAGAATATTAATAGTGCAGAAAAACAATTTGTCAGTAATCTACTTTACAAGAATGTATATTTGTTCGAATTATAATTTCCCAGAAAGTTAATTTGACCGAAAATTAATTTGTTAGAATTCCAATTTGATCGAATTTTAATTTGGTAGAAAAACAATTTGATCGAAATTTAATTTGTGCGAATAAACGTTTTTTCATAGAATTTTAATTTAGCAGAAAGGTAATTTAATAGAATTCGAATATAGCAGAATTAAAATTTGACGGAAATTTACCTTACCAGAAAGTATATTTGTTCGAACATTAATTTGCCAGAAACTCAATTTCACCGAAAATAAATTTGACCGAAATATTTCGGCGCGAATTTTAAAATTAACCAATCACAATTTTCTTCATAATTTCCTATTGGTTAATTTTAAAATTCGCGATGAAATATTTCGGTCAAATTGATTTTCGGTGAAATTGAATTTCTGGCAAATTAATGTTCGAACAAATATACTTTCTGGTAAGGTAAATTTCTGTCAAATTTTAATTCTGCTATATTCGAATTCTATTAAATTATCTTTCTGCTAAATTAAAATTCTATGAAAAAACGTTTATTCGCACAAATTAAATTTCGATCAAATTATTTTTCTGCCAAATTAAAATTCAATGAAATTGACTTTCTGACAAATTAAAATTCGATCAAATTGGAATTCTGACAAATTAATTTTCGATCAAATTAACTTTCTGGGAAATTATAATTCGAACAAATATACATTTTGTTAAAATAGATATTTATCAAATTATTTTTCTGCCCTATTAATATTCTATAAAACAACATTTCGTGAAAATTTAAATTTGGTGAAATTTAATTTCTGACAAATTAAAATTCGATCAAATTGAATTTATGTCAAATTAAAATTCGATCAAATTGATTTTCTGACAAATTAAAATTCAATTAAATTGACTTTCTGGCAAATTAATATTCTGCTTAATAAAAATTCTATGAAATATAACTTCTAACAAATTTGTTTTAGATCTTATTCATGCGTCCCGATAAAAAAAAAAATTCTTATTTTATTTAAAAAAAAAAAAAATAAATAATTAAACTTACGTCTAAAATAGAATTTGTCAAAGTTGATGTGAGATTGTCAACTTTCCAAATTTTAACGATATGATCATCTCCTGCCGAAACTAAAAGACGTTTCTCAGCATTTTCTTCGAATTCAGGTGATAAACATAATGAAGTCACACGCTCTGAATGAGCATTTAAAATAATTGAATATTCGAGTATTTTACTATTCTCTTTTTGATGACCAATGACAATTGTATGTCTGGAACCCCAAGCAATTGTTCCATTTTTTGAGCAAGACATTACATTATTCAGGTACCAATTTGGCGAAGGAGGTAGTGTTACTTCATTCATTTTTCTAAAATCAATTTCATATTATTATTTTTTTTTTTTTAATTTTCTTGTACAATTTTTCCTATACTAATAAAATAATCCCAAATTTCTTAATTTAAAAATATCAAAATAATATTGGAGTTAAATCAAACGAATTAAAAAATTTTTAAATTTTTTCCTCACATTACTGAGAGACATACAGTATATTAAAATTTTATTACAATAAAATTCGAAATAATTTTAAAATTGCTAGCGTTTTAAAATAGTTGTGAAATTAATATATACATATATATATAACTTTTTTTTCAAACGTATGCAATTTTTAAACATTTTTAATTAGAGCACAAAATCTACTATATATTTTTATAACTTAAAGGAAAGTTAATTAATTATTTTCTAAAGTGAATAAAAATTGTATTACAAATTAGTTTTTTTTTTGTTTTTTTAATAAAATATAATTAATTAAAATTTTATGAACCCGGCATGCCAATTTGAGGTTAGGAAAAATTTTTTCAAATACTTTATTTAATTAATATCCATTTGAAAAATTAATGGCATTATTTAAGATAAGAATTTATTTACTTACATTGATTAATGGAACTTGTGAAAAATACAAAATTCACGTTTTAATCACAGTATTTTCTTTTTTTATTTTTTTTTTAAACGTTTGGAAAATGCCATAAACATAAGACGCGCTCATGCGCACTGGTGTGAATATATAAAGCGCATGTGTAACAGCTGATTCCGGTTTCTTGACATTTTCAATTGTTTCTCGGTAAATATGCAGTATTATGATAAATTTTTAATAAACCTTAATTAATAATTATTGATTTAATTCTATTGAATATTAATAATTAATTTGAATTCGTAATTGTGGTGGTTAGAAAAAATAATTTAGAAACATAAGTGACATGCCATTGTTGTTCCATAATTAATAGGTTATAAATTTTATAAAATTGCCCTCGGGAATCATATTATTTATTTATTTGTGACAAATATTTTATATTTGATGTATTAATTTTTTATTTACTAAAAATCAGAATAATACATTAATATTGATAATAGTTATTATAAATTTCTTTCCATTTTTTTTTTTTTTATTTATAAATATATTTGAATAAGAAATGATTCGTCAGATGCCAAAGGTCTAAAAACAACGTCTTTTTATTTTAAAACTGCACCAAAAGATAAAAATATAAGTAATGAATCATAATTCTCAGTTATTCGCAATATTTTCATTTACTACATTTTACTCGTTTGGATATTATAGACATTAATAATTTGAAATAGTAATTAAATTATATTATTTGTGACTTTCATTGTTCTTTTTTTTTTTTTATTATTTCTCTAATATTAGAATTATTTAATTAATAATTAATTTAATCTACTTTTTTTTATTAATAGAGTTGAAAAAAATTAAAATTTATCTTTCTTCCTTTTTAGAAATGAAACAAATAAAATATGTCACTGTATTTATTTTATTCTTAATTGGCGATTACTGTGAAGGATCCTTGGATTTTTTCCTTAAAAGTGACAATAATGACGCCGATTTAAATACAGTAAGTTTTTTTGGAATTTTTTTTTAATTTTCTTATAATTATAAATATTAAATAAAATTTTTTTTGTTAACAATTTTAAATGTAATAATTATTTTTTTTTCATTTTAAGGCTGAATTAATAAAAAAAGCAGGATATCCAGCTGAGGCACATGTTGTTATTACAGAAGATGGATATTTATTAACAATTCACAGAATTCCAGCTCCTGTGGGTTCAACTCCTGTATTTCTTCAGCATGGACTTCTTGGAAGTTCCGCTGATTGGGTTGTCACTGGAAAAGGCAAATCTTTGGGTAAAATGATGCAAATATTTTTTTTAAAAATAATTTTCTTTAATTTTTATTTTTTTATATTTTACTTTTTTTATATTTATATTAAAAAAAAAATTGTTTTCTAGCATTTATTCTCGCTGATCTAGGATATGATATTTGGTTGGGAAATTTTCGTGGAAACACTTATTCTAGATCGCATACTTCAATTCCAACATCAGATTCAAGATTTTGGAATTTCAGGTGATAAAAAAAAATTTCTTTTTTTTTCACTTATAAACAATCAACATTTTTTTTAAAAACTTACAAAATAATATAAAAAAATAATTTCAATTAGATAGAATACAAAAATTTGAGATAGAATTTAATTTAATTATTGTAAGTAGAAAAAAAAGTCAACTTTTCAATATTATTGAATTATTAATTAATTTTTTTTTTTTTCACTGAAATTTCAGTTTTCACGAAATGGGAATGAGAGATTTGCCAGCAATGATTAATTATGTAACGGATTATAAAAAAGATAGTTTAATTTACATTGGTCATTCGATGGGTACCACTACATTTTACGTGATGTCAAGTGAAAAACCTGAAATGGCTTCAAAAATTCGTATTATGTTTAGCCTCGCTCCAGTCGCTTTTATGAATCATTTAAAAAGTCCAATTAGAATTTTCGCACCATTTGCCAATAATATTAAGGTATTTTTTTATAATAATAATAATACCAGGCCTTGGATCGGCTTAAAGGCACAAAAAAAAGTCATTTTAGTCGATTTACATTAAAAAAAAAAGTCGAAAAAGTAGATTTTTTTTATTTTAACAAAAATATTTTATAGATTTTTAAATAAATTTTTTTAAAAATAATAATACTTTTGGAAGCGTTAAAGTTGAAATTTTTAGAAATAATTGAATTTCAAAAGATTTTGTTAATTTTCAGACAATAATTAAATTTTACAGAACTAAAAATAATTTATTAAATAATTTTAAATAATATTTTTTAAATGTAATTGAATTTTCAAAGATTTACAATTGAAATTTTTGAAATTAATTGAACTATAAGTGATTTTTAATTAAATTTTTTTGATGATTTAACTAAAAAATTTATTAGAAATTGCAGACAAAAATAAAATAATTTGAAAACCATTTTTAAGTGCAAAATGGTTTCAGATAGTTGAATTTTCAAAGAATATTATAAAAATAGTTAAAACTAATTGAATTTCCTTAGAGTTATAATTGAAATTATTAAATTACAAAAAATTTTCCATGGAAAATTTTGGAAATAATTAAATTTTTGGAAGCTTTTAAATTCAAAATTTTGAAAATAATTTAATTTTAATTGAAATTTTGGATAATAATTCAATTTTAGTTGATTTCTGATTGAAAAATTTGAATTAAAATTTTGGGTAATAATTGAATTTTATTTGATTTTAATTTGAAAATTTGAAAAAAAAAATTGAATTTTAATTGATTTTGAATTGAAATTTTTGGGTAATAATTGAATTTTACTTGATTTTGAATTGAAATTTTGGAAAATAATTGAATTTCAATTAAAATTTTAGATAATTATTTAATTTTAATTGATTTTTGATTGAAAATTTTTTTATAAGAATTAATTTTAAATTGAAATTTTTGATAATAATTAAATTTTAATTGATTTTGGATTGAAATTTTTTGTAATAATTGAATTTTATTAGATTTTAAATTGAAAATTTGAAAAAAAATTGAATTTTAAAAGATTTTGAATTAAAAATTTTGAAAATAATTAAAAATTCTTTGATTTTGAATAATTATTTAATTTTAGTTGATTTTTGATTGAATATTTTGACTTAAACTTTTGGATAATAATTGAATTTTATTTGTTTTTAAATTGAAAATTTGAAAAAAAAATTGAATTTTAAAAGATTTTGAATTAAAAATTTTGAATATAATCAAATTTTCTTTGATTTTGAATTGAAATTTTGGAAAATAATTGAATTTCAATTGAAATTTTAGATAATTATTAAATTTTAGATGATTTTTGATTGAAAATTTTTTGATAAGAATTAATTTTAAATTGAAGTTTTGGATAATAATTAAATTTTAATTGATTTTGGATTGAAATATTTGATAATAATTAAATTTTATTTGATTTTAAATTGAAAATTTGAAAATAATTGAATTTTAATTGATTTTGAATTGAAATTTTTGGGTAATAATTGAATTTTACTTGATTTTGAATTGAAATTTTTGTAAATAGTCGAAAAAGTTACATAATCCGAGGCCTGTAATACTTTTAAAAAAGAGTATTTATTAAAAATGAATTTTATACGTATTTAAAAAAATGTTTTTAAATTTTTTGTAAATTAAAATAAATTAATTTTTTTTAAAATTAAATTTGCAGTTGATAGCTCACTTTTTTGGTGCCGACGAATTTCTTCCACAAAATGGAATTTTGAAATTTCTCGCTAAATTTGGCTGCGAAATTGACACACTGGAAGAGAAAATTTGTACAAATTCTTTATTTGCATTCTCTGGCTTTGATGAAAGTCAATTTAATATTGTAAGTTTCTTCTATAATAATTGGGTTTGAAAAAAAAAAAAAATTATTTTATCAATGATGATTTAAATTAAAAAAAGAAAATTAATTTTTTTTCTCAGACTCTACTACCAGTAATTTTGGGTCACACTCCAGCGGGAACATCAACGAAAACATTAATTCATTACGCTCAAGAAATAAATTCCGGCAAATTTCAACAATATGATTACGAATCGAGAAATAGGGAAATTTATAATAATACCAAACCTCCGGAATATGATTTATCAAAAATTCAAATTCCTGTAGTTATTTTCTACGCTGATAATGATTGGCTTGCGAGTAAAACGGTAATAAATAACTTTCTAAAAAAATTAAAAAATTTATTATTTACTTAGAATAAATAAATAAATATTTTTTTTTTTAGGATGTACAAAGACTGAATCAACAATTGCCAAAGGTATTGGGAAAATTTGAAATAAATTATCCAAAATTCAATCATTTAGATTTTCTCTGGGCAATTGATGCTCCAAAACTTGTTTACGACAAATTGAAGAGTATTATGGATAAATACAAAAATTTCCGAAAGAATAGAAAATATAATCAGGTAAATTTGATATCGCAATATTTCGATTAAGCCAAAATTCAATTCTGCCAAATAAATTAAATGAAAAAATAAAAATAAATAAGATTCTCATGAATCATAAAATAAGAGTAAAATGCCAAAAACTATTCTGTGGTTTTGAATTTCTTTTTTTTTTTTTTCAAAAAAGATGCAAAAGATATCTATAAAGTACATAATCGATCAAGTCAATATCACTGACCTAGTTCTAATTTCTAACTGTAATCTCTTTTCGCATAAATCAATACGAAGGTCAAACTTAAACTCATTAAATTGTTAACTACCTCCGTAGAAGCTCTCTATCGTGTGAATTGATCTTTGAATAGAGATAATGAGAAAATGTACTATAAAGAAACGAAATTTTTTTTAATTTTGTATTTTTGGTAATAATAAAAAAAAAAAATAACCCTTAAGGGCACAACTGATATTTTATACAAATATAATAATTTCATTTAGAAATATAATTTTGAGAAATTTAGACACTAATATAATTGTCGGTAAAAAATTGTAAAATCAGTTTTTAATTAAAAAAAAAATTTTTTATTAATAATTTTAGAATATAAGTATTTTATTTATTTTAAATATTTAAAAAAAATTCTTTACTTTTTTTTTAAAAAATAATTTATTGTAAAATAAAAATATTCAACATGTAATTATAAGATAATAAATTATTATTTAATAAAATTTCTTTTCTTATAACGAACTATACTTTATTTAAAAATAAATAATTAATTAATTAAATTCATAATAAAAGGCCTAAAGAATATACAATTTGAATATAATAATAGAAAAAGTGTTTTTAAATCAGTTTTAACATTTTTTAAATTATTAACTTTAATTTCATTATTATTAATTAATTAAAAATGAATTAGCACGGATTATAACCACTTTCATTATTTGGTTAAAATTTTAATTTCTTCCTTACCGACGCGAGCTTTGAAAAAATATCACTTGTGGCGCTGTTTGCGGGATAATTGTGAAATAGACAGTTTCACACACACAATTACGGTAAAATGTGATGTACACATTGTTACACACATCATTATATTTTGCTCTCGCTATAGTTGTGTAGTGTTTTTCATCCCATACTTTCATCGACACGACACTGACACGGTTGGTCGTGAATGGCTTCTTATAAACTTTTGAATTGAATCTCCGGCGTGAATTGTTCTTGTGTACAAATTGTAAATCCAGAACAAAGTGTAAATATATACATATCAATGTTATTGTTTTGATTCGCAAGAAAGATCGAGAAGTGCGTGTTTAATTCATCAAAAACAATACAATTGTGAATGGAATGTCAACTTAGGAGCTGTCAATTTTTCTAAGGTAAGATTATCTCAATATTTTGCCCCCCCCCCCTTTTTTTTATTATAATTGGTCCATATAAACTTCGATCAATATAGCAACGATAAAAACCCTCCGCAGCATCCCTATGTAAGTGTGAATAAGCGTTATAAAAATTGTTACAAGAATTGGATGCTGGAAGATTTTCTTCTCTTTATATAAATCAATAATTATGTTTTTTTTTTTTTTATTTCTCAATTTCTACCTTGACATAAATTTTTGATACATCTTTATCACAGAATATATTTACAAAGATTATTTTGTAAATCTGAACTTTTTTTTAAAAAATTGATAAATCTTTAATTTCTAAATTATTTGTTTTTGATTTATATTTTAGTATGCTGTTTTTTTTTATTATTAATTTTTAATTAAGTTTACTGTAGGTAAATATTTTTTAAAGTTTTAGTAAATTTTGTATAATATGGGATTAAAGTTTTAAACTAATATTTGAAATATATATGGCTTCAGAAAATTGATTTACTTAAATTTAATAAGAAAACAAGCCATGATAAACGATAGGTAAACAATTTATTATATTGTTATTTGACTATTTCAATTTTTTTTTTTTAAATAATTAAATTGATTTTATAAAACAAAAATTATTTTAAATAATAATATTTTCTAAATTAAATTATAGTTTAAAAATTTTTATTATAAAATAATAATAAAAAATTTTGAAAACTGACAATTTTTATCAATAAAACATAAATATTGAAATAAAAATATGAAAATTTAATGAATAAAATAAATCTAAAAGTAGAAAGTCCATATAAATAGAATGAAATTAAAAGTCTCAATAGCTTTCTATATAAAGTTTTCCTTGCAAAGTCCAGTTAATTGTACACTATTATTTTTGATCTCAAATATATATATATATATCTATTGACATAAACATTTAATCTTTTTTGCAATCTGCATTTTTTTATTAGTACGATACAATTGACAATATTATCATTTTACAGTTAGCCAGTAAATGTTGATAAAATTATATATTTTCAGTCAACAATATATTAATCGTTGAAAGGTATATACTATTTAGATTACGCACTTACATTACACATACATTTATATACAAAAATATGTATAGCATGCGGTGAAAGTCAATCGAGGGGCGGAAATTATTTTCAATTCTATTATCTACAATTGCTCATAAAGAGTAATTAATTTAAATTATACGCAATTAATATACTTTATATAGCTATTAGTTATTTAAAAAGTGAAATTTATAATAATATATATCTATGAAGTGATGAATTTTCATGTATTAAGATTAAAAAAAAAATATTTTGCCGAATTCTTATTTATTATTTCAAAAATTGTTTAAAAATTTATTTTATTTTAATTATTTATTATTAATTTTGATAGTTTGTTACCTTAATTTTTATTTATTATAATTATTAATTTTATTATTTTGTATTTTTCTATTATCATGTGTATTTTTATATTTATTTATTTAATATAAATTCAGACCTCGGATTATATGACTTTCTCGACTTTTTTCAACTTTTTTCGACTTATTTTAATAAAAAGCGACTATTTCGACTTTTTTTTATATTTAAAAAAAAAAATTTAAATAAAATACGTTTTTTTTTTAGTATACAATGCAGAAATTCTTCAGATCTTCTCTATTTTAATTATTTAACACATTTTTAATTAAAATTTTTCATTAACTTAATTATTTTTAATAATTTTCATGAAATTCTTCACAAATTCAATTATCTTAATCTATTTTTCAATTCAAATTTTTATGAAATTTCATAATTGTTTATAATTTCAAAAAAAAAAACAAAAAAAAATTAGCAATAAATTTTAATTCAAAATCACTTGAAATTTAATTATTCAAAAATTAATTTATCTGAAAGCAATTATTCAATTAAAAACTTTTGGAATTCAATTTTTTTATGTGATTTTTTAATAAATTCTTCATCAATATAGAAATCACTAGAAATTATTTCTTAAAATTTCAAATCAAAATCAATTAAAATTCAATTAATTTAAAAATTTTCTATTATAAAATTAACTAAAATTCAATTATTTTCCAAATTTTCAAAAGAAATTCTAAAAATTAAATTATTTTCCAATTTTTCAATGATAATAAATTAAAATTGAAATTCAATTTTTTGAAAATTTAACTATGTGTAATCATTCTTCTTTTTCTTCCAAAACATAAATTATTTTCATTTCTGTAAAAATTTAAATATTATTCTCTGAAAATTAACAAAATCTTTTGAAATTCAAATATTTCTAAAATTATTCTTGATAATTATTCTTATATAGAATTATTCTCATTACAAAATTAATAAAATTAATTTAATATCTAATAACATTAGTTATTTAAAGGAAAATATTCATTAACCAATTAAATTTTGTTAAAATTGAAAAAATCAACTTTTTCAACTTTTTTTTGAATATAAATCGACTAAAACGACTTTTCTTGTGTCTTAAAGTCGATCCGAGGCCTGATATTCAATTTAAAATTGAATATAGAGAAAATAAATTATATATATTACGAAAATTTAATTCAATTGTTTTGGAGAAAATATATTGTTTTTGAGTGCCAAATAAATGTAAGGAAAGCAGGCTTTGTTTTGATGTAAGGAATTCGCTACACGTGAAATTTCTTGTTGTTGCACTTAGTTTAAGCAATGAGGCCTTAAAATGGAAAACAATATCTTCGTGGCATTTAAATTACAATACAATATATAGATATACCGTTTAGTACAGGTCTTTTTACCGATATAAAATTCCTTGCAAGTAAATGTAAGTTGAATAACCGCGGTGATCGCTTATCAAAATTTAAAAAAAAAGAAAATTAAATTTTATATAATTAAATATATAATTATTATTATATTATATTTAAATTTTATATAATTATATCATTGTTAACTTGTAAAATTCTTATAATTATCCAATTTTATTAAAATATTCTTTGTTTATGATAATTTAGTTTCGGATCCGCCAAAAAAAATGTTTATTATTTTTTGTTTAATAAACGAAATTTTTTTTTTTAATGAGTCCCAAACTAAATATAGTTTAAAATAAATGAAAAATAACAGTTAAATTTCTTTAATTAAAACCGTTTATATACGTACTATTTTTTTCTCCGAGAATCAATATTTAATTGACGATATATATGTGCAAGTTCGAAGGTCTCAATTAAAAGTTTCGAAACTTAAACCATATATGTATTATCACATGAGAAAGAATAATAATCAATGGATTGCCAAATTTGATGTTTTCCTCAACATTCAGTGACCTGGAAAGGAAAACGATTCTTATTTTAATATATTGAGAAACTGTTGATAAAAAATTGTGTATCTAAAAAAAAAAACAAATTAGAAAAAAATACATTGTAAAAATATCTCAGCTTTAAAAAACATTATTTTAAAGTATAATATTGTTGTTTTAATAGAAATTTATTTTTGTAAAAGTTTTATTTGAATAAAAAACTTGTCAAGTTTTTTATATTTTCAAGAAATTGATTTAAGAAAAATCATATTTAAAAAAAGTTTTTTAATGTTTTGAAAATAAAATTTTTCTATTGTCCTGCTTTTGGAAAAAAAAAAAAACAAAAATATTGGTACAGGCAAAGAATGAATTAAGAAAAATCAGAAAAGTTTCAGGCCTCGGATTATACGACTTTTTCGACTATTTCCGACTTTTTATTTCAAAAATACGACTTTTTTCGACTTATTTTAATAAAATGCGACTTTTTCGACTTTTTTTATATTTTTTAAAAAAAATTTTAAATAAAATATATTTTTTTTTTAGTATAAAATGCAGATCATCTTCAGATCTTCTTTATTTGAATTATTTAACAAATTTTTAATAAAAATTCTTCACTAAATTAATTATTTTTAATCATTTTAATGAAATTCTTCACAAATTCAATTATCTTAAACTATTTTTCAATTGAAATTTTTATAAAAATTTAACAATTGTTTATAATTTTAAAAAAATATCAAATAAAATTACATACCAAAAATTTTTAATTCAAAATCATAATTCAATTCAAAATCAAATAAAATTCAATTATTTTACAAAAATTTCAATTCAAAATCAACTAAAATTCAATTATTATCCAAAATTTCAATTCAAAATTAATTATTATCAAAATTTTCAATTAAAAATCAACTAAAATTGAATAATTATCCAAAATTTCAATTGAAATTCAATTATTTTCAAAAGTTTGAATTTAAAAGCTTCTAAAATTTAATTATTTTCAAATTTTTCAATTTAAAATCTTTTAAAATTCAATTATTCTCAAAAATTTTAATTCCAAATTCATTATTATCAAAATTTTCAATCAGAAATCAACTAAAATTGAATTATTATCCAAAATTTCAATTAAAATTAAATTATTTTCAAAAATTTGAATTTAAAAGCTTCTAAAAATTGAATTATTTCTAAAATTTGACATGGAAAATTTTTTGTAATTTAATAATTTCAATTATAACTCTAAGGAAATTCAATTAGTTTTAACTATTTTTATAATATTCTTTGAAAATTCAACTATCTGAAACTATTTTTCAATTAAAAATATGGTTTTCAAATTATTTTATTTTTGTCTGCAATTTCTAATAAATTTTTTAGTGAAATCATAAAAAATTATAAATTAAAAATCACTTGAAGTTCAAGTAATTTCAAAAATCTCACTTGTAAATCTTTGAAAATTCAATTACTTTTAAAAAATGTTATCCAAAAATTATTTGATAAATTATTTTTAGTTCTGTAAAATTTAATTATTGTCTGAAAATTAACAAAATCTTTTGAAATTCAATTATTTCTAAAAATTTCAACTTTAACGCTTCCAAAAGTATTTTTATTAAAAAAAAAATTTTATTTAAAAATCTGTAAAATATTATTGTTAAAATAAAAAAAATCTACTTTTTCGACTTTTTTTTTTTAATGTAAATCGACTAAAATGACTTTTTTTGTGCCTTTATGTCGATCCGAGGCTTGAAATTTATATTTCTGTTATATAAGTTTGAGAATTAAAAAAGAAGAGGCGAGAATACGAGAAGGAGTATTCTTCGAATTCAATATATAGTAATTATACAATATTGCAAAGTCGAGAAAAATAAAATATTGAAGGATAAATGGGATAAAAAAAATATCTTGATTGATCGTTGAGAATTTGATAAATATATATTAAATTCGACAAGTTAGGGAAATATTTCAATAAATTTTTTTTTTTGTAAAATATTTTGAGACACATTTTACCGCAGTTTTTTTTTATGATTAACGAAAATTTTCTATTTCTACGAAATTATGACTAAATTAGTAATTTTTAAATTTAACAAAAATTTAACATAATTAACTATAATTGTTATTTTTTTAATTATATAAATTAGATATAACAAAATATTATAATATTCTTTCATTTGCAAAAAATTATAAAACACTGTTTTCACGGAAATAAATTTGATAAATATTATTCAATCATTTACCTTGAAATTTACATGGATATTGATACTTATTTATTTTTATTTAGTTTTCTGCTACGGTGACAAGGTGAATGTCCCGAAGTAAATAATACGATTTCAAGTAATATTTATATATTATTAATTTGTATTTTTTTCATTTTATAGTTAAATTTTTGTTTTTTTTTTTTTTTTTGCTCGTCGGGTCAATTTTTTTTTCTTTCTTTATGGAGAAAAAAAAGTCGAAAGAAAGAGGGCGTTTTTTATTATTTATTTTTATAGAGGGTAAAGAGGTAAATTTTCTTCGTATTCCTATGATAAATTATACGGTTACCAGTTCAGAATGTGGCCTTGCGGCTATAAAGCGTACATCCTGCGTCCGCAAATCCACAGCAGCAGGACTGCGGCTTCACCGCACTAGTTGTGCTTGAATTCCTTTCTGGATTTTGTGTGTATATATATATAGTAAATTTTGCAGGTTACTTTCACCAAACACGTTTTACTATATGTTTATACAAACATTGTGAAACCAATTCGACCAATATTGTAGAATTAGATTTACTTTTATAGAAACCAAAACATTGCGAGCAATTGTGTTCATGTTTCATTTTCAATTTTAAACAATTTACTTTTTTCGTTCCTAATATACAATTTCAATTTATATAAAAAAAAATATAATTAAAAGTTAATATTTATGTGAAACACTGACAGAAAATCTAACCTTAAATGCAGTAGATTTCAAAATAGTCACGTGATCAAGTGAATTTAGTTACTTTGGTGTCAATATATCGATATTCGATATTTTTCGAGAAATTCATTTGTTTTCATTGTTAAATGTTAAATAACTGAAGAGTTAAAAATGAGGATTAATTAAAAACCAAAATCTACATTTAAAGTATTAAAATTTATTTTAAATAATTAATTAATTATTTAATAATTTATTTTAAATAGTTAATAAATTATTTAAAACTTAAAATTCAACTATCAGACGAATTCTTGGTTTTAGTTTCATAACCTAAAATTTTCCTATTTATATTTATTATAAATATCCGCAAATGATTTTAAAAACTTTTCTAATAATAATATCGATGAAGAATAATTGAAAATTGAAGAAGGAAAAAATTATTCAGGAGAAAAATTTTGGAAATGTTTTGATATAAGAGAAAATTTGAATTCACAAATAGAAAAAAAATGAATATTGAAGTGAACCAGACATGATTTTGTAAGTTATTTTATTATTATTATTATTATTATTATTATCATCAAATGATGTAAAAAAAATATTTTTGTTATCTGAAACTGTATATTGTCATTTAATTTTTTTTATTATTTAAAAAAAATATAGTATCAAATATTTTATTTTTGCTAAGTTTGAAAAAAAAACAACGTTTGATGAATCGCATTAGTGAGAATGCAGAGTCGTAAAATGTCAAATCATCAACAAAAATTGCAACTCAATGCTGACGTTTTTTTTTTTTTTTTTTTTTTTTTGAATAGAGAAACAGAGAGACGGTGACACTATAATTGAGGTGAAAGTCGACACCTCGAAAAATTGGACGGAAACTTCTTTTTTTTTTTTTTATCTAACCTAATTAAGAGCTGCGAAAAAAAGGAAAAAAATAAATTAAAGTGACAGATTATTATTAAAATAACATTATGAAATTCAATTAACTTACAATGATATAAAAAAAGAAATTGTAAAACTTTATTTGTTGTAAAATTCTTATGAGAAAAAATTTATTTTTGCGCTGAAAGAGAGTCGGAGCTTTTTTCATTGAAAATATTTGCAAATATAATTAAATATTGATAGTAAATTAATAATAAATAAATAGAATCAAAATTTGTGTTAAAATTCAATGAGGAAAAAAATGTGAAATTTTTATATATTTTTTTTTTTTTTTTTTTGGAAAAAAATAGCTGTACGTCCCTGATGAGAAGCCGATACCGTTACTCTTGAATTGTTCCACTTATTTGCGCCTAAATCGAATATGAACAGCGTATATATCTTTTCTTATATATATATAGCCTTTCTAAAGTATCAGAATAATTGTAAGATATTTGAAATAGTTGAATCTGCTTTTACATTATGTTATATAATAACTATACTTATTTACACTCGGTTGTAATAAAATCTTGTTTTGTTTGGGTTTTTACACGAATTTACCGAAATAATTAGTCATCTTCGAGAAATTGACCCACAGGGGAATTTTAATTAGCATTATCTCTCTTAAAAAAAAAGTATTATCTTTAAAGAGGGGGAAAAAAAATATGAGAAAAAAAATCAAAGAAAAAAGGAAACGAGGAAATTATGAGATTAGGTGTGAGAAATTAGAGGTGAAAGTACTGGGGATTTTTTCTTTTACTATTATATTTGAAAGTAACTGATGATAAAAGATAAGACTCGTGCGTTTGTTGCAGTAACCTTGTTATTAGATGAGTTTATATATAATATTGTTGAGAAAAGTTTTTTAATTAATTAACTTCATTATAACTCGTTGCTCTCGAAATGTATTTTTTTTTTCTAGGTCACATTGGAGTTATATGAAGATATAATAAGAAAGTTTAATTGCTTTTTAGATGCATAACAACTTTGTTGCAAAAAAGAAAAAAATCAAAATTAGATGACTTTTTTTTTAAAAAAAATGTGAAATTAAAAAGTTTTTGATTATTTTACAAGAGATGACGTTGCTTCTACAATAACAAGCCTCGGATTATACGACTTTTTCTTCAAAAATACGACTTTTTTTTCGACTTATTTTAATAAAATACGACTTTTTTTTATATTTAAAAAAAAAATAATTTAAACAAAATACGTTTTTTTAGTATATAATGCAGATCTTCAGATATTTTTTATTTCAATTATTTAACAAATTTTTAACTAAAAATTCTTCACTAAATTAATTATTTTTAATAATTTTAATTAAATTCTTCAAAAATTCAATTATCTTAAACTATTTTTCAATTCAAATTTTTATAAAAATTTAATAATTGTTTATAATTTTTTAAAAATTAGGGTAACTGCACCAGTGGTGGATCAATTAAGCCTACTAAATTTATTATTTTGACTTTAAAGGTGTACAGATTTTTTCAGATGAAAAATATAGGGTAATCTTTACAATAGTATGAATTAACAAGTCTTCAAGGACACTATCGTGTAGTTTTCGACCTGCTTGTAACGTTTACACCCCCTCACACCCTCATTCAACAATAAAATGACATTGCTCCAGTCGTGGATCATTTACCCCTTTACACTACACAAAAATAACTTAATGATGTAAATTTTTTTCCAAAAGTATTCTATATGGAAAGAATTGATTACTTTCTACTCTAAAAATTAAAAAAATTTAGACAAAACAATTATTTTTTAAGATTTCATGTGAAAAAGCATAAAATCAACAATTGTTGTATTGCTTTGTTTTCCTAAATATTTTCAAATGATTTTATTTCATAAAACTTATCTATACACCTCCCCTAAACGATTGAAACATTTAGTTCAATTAGAAATAGCTTATTTTAACCATTTTAACGCTGTTGATCCACCATTGGTGCCTGATCCACCACTGGTGCATTTACCCTATTAGCAAATAAAATTACCAAAAAATTTTAATTCAAAATTACTTGAAATTTTATTATTTGCAAAAATTTCAATTATTTTTCATGATTTTTATAATATTCTTCGAAAATTCAATTATCTGAAAGCATTTTTCAATTAAAAACTTTTGGAATTCAATTTTTGTATGTGATGTTTAATTAATTCTTTTATCAAAAGAAATTAATAAAAATTTCTTTTATTATAATTATTGTTTGAAATTTAACAAAATCTTTTGAAATTCAATTATTTTCAAAAATTTCAATTTAAAAGCTTCGAAAATTTAAATAATTTCTAAAAATTTTCATCTAAAATTTTTTGAAATTTAATTATTTTCAATGATTTTTATAATATTCTTCGAAAATTCAACTATCTAAAACCATTTTTCACTTAAAATGTTTTCAAATTATTCTATCTTTGTCAGCAATTTCTAATAAATTTTTTAATGAAATCATCAAAAAAATTTAATTAAAAATCACTTAAAGTTCAATTAATTTCAAAAATTTCAATTGTAAATCTTTGAAAATTCAATTACTTTTAAAAAATGTTATCTCTAAAATTATTTAATAAAATTTTTTTAGTTCTGTAAAATTTAATTATTGTCTGAAAATTAACAAAATCTTTTGAAATTGAATTATTTTTAAAAATTTCAACTTTAACTTTTTTTAAATTATTATTATTTAAAAAAAATTTTTATTTAAAAAACTTTTGGAATTCAATTTTTTGTATGTGATTTCTAATTAATTCTTTATTAACAGAAATCGTTAAAAATTTCTCTTATTATAATTATTATCTGAAATTTAACAAAATCTTTTGAAATTCAATTATTTTTAAAAATTTCAATTTAAAAGCTTCAAAAATTTAATTATTTCTAAAATTTTCCATGGGAAATTTTTTGGAATTTAATAATTTCAATTATAACTCTAAGGAAATACAATTATTTTTAACTATTTTTGTAATATTCTTTGAAAATTTAACTATCTGAAACTATTTTTCAATTAAAAATATGGTTTTCAAATTATTTTATATTTGTCTGCAATTTCTAATAAATTTTTTAGTGAAATCATCAAAAATTTAAAATTAAAAATCACTTGAAGTTGAATTAATTTCAAAAATCTAAATTGTAAATCTTTAAAAATTCAATTTTTATTTAAAAATCTGCGTAAAACTTGATTAAGTATTGCCTGAATTTTTGTTGACCATCAAAACTAAAAAGTAAAAACTATGACAAAATTTTTAATTCGAATAAACTTCTTAAATCAGATTTAAAAAAATTATAAAAATGTAAATTTAAGAATTTTTTAAAAAATTTGTCCTACTTAAATAAAAATTTTGAAAATTTGTCTTACAATTATTTTGATTCTGAAATATTCGAAATAAATTTTCTTGATAATATTCATTATAGAATTATTCTCATTACAGAATTAATAAAAAGAATTAGATCTGAAATAAGAAAAAAAAACTTTTAGTAAAATCTTGGCTGTATTTTTTCTCAACAGTACAGTAAAAAATAACTTATTAAAAAGTAAACTACTAGAGAATTCATTTTCTAATTTAATTTAGTGAGAAATTTTTACTAATTTAGAGTCATTTTTCACTAAAACTTTAGTAAAAAAAAAAACTAAATCATATATTAATACTTCAATAAAAGTTAGTGAAAATTCTCACTAATACAAATTTACAGTAATTTTTGGTTGAAAAAAAAATTATATTTGCGACTAAAACTTTAGTAAAAAAAAAAAATATTACTAATATTTTATTAAAAATTAGTAAAAATTTATACTAATTTGAATTATAAAAATTAGTAGAAATTTCTCACTAATTTACTAAATTAGTTAGCAGAAATTTTTTTTTAATTAACATATAGCTTAAAAATGAATATAATTATAATTAGTAATTTTTAACTAAATTGTTAATATAAATTACAAACAATTTGAATCAGTGATTGAATTTTTGCTGTTAAATTAAATATTTTTACTATGTAATTCCTTAGAGAGTGAAAATTTTTTTTTAAATTGACAAATAGAAAAAATGAAGATTTTATATGAAATGTTTTTCTAAAAAAAAAAATACGTATTTTTCTTTTTTACAGAACACGTGTATTATGCGAATCATCATGAAAGTCAGGGTAACGATTGGCTTTTATTCAAAACCAGAAATTATAAAGATCCTTTGGTTGATTATTAAAAGTGAGGAGAAAAGGAGGGGGTTTCTTTTTTTTTTTTTTTCAACTTGCGTTCATATATCGTAAACTCTCGTAAGAGTTTAGTGTGTGCGGAATTCATTCTGAAAACCGGTAGGACGAGTTCTTCGGTGACCAGATACCAGAATGCCTTTTCTCGTGGGACTTCCCGTACCTGGTGTATACCATTCCCTAGGTTCACTACACTTGAAAAGTGTACAAACGCTCGTAAACTCTATATACGCAATCGTGCCAAAGTCTCTTTTTACACCTTTTGTATGTAACCTCTTCTTTCCTGTCCGCATCTTCACTGCTCTTTCTCTCTGTTGTTGTTGTTGTTGTTGTTGTCGTTACACTCCTCAAATTGAGAGAGAGTTTCTTTGTTTTCTTTTTTTTTTTCCTTTGTCGATCGTCTTATATTTACCCACAGCTTCCTCTCTTATCTTTTTTTGCTTTTACAATATTCATGGTTTCAAATAAAAAAAAAAAAAAAAGAGAGTGAAAACTTTATCGAAGTTAGAAAATCTATTTGTGCTAAATGGAAATTCGATCAAAAGTAAATTTTCTTAAAAATCCGGTTTTATAAGGAGGTTCAAAAATAATTATTAAATATATAAAAATAATTATTAAAATTTGGTACAATTTTGAAAAAAATTATTTCGAGCCAAAATTTTTTTGTTAAATAATAATTATTTAGCAATTAATAAGAATTTTTATTTAATAATTATTAATCAATTAATAATTATTTAGCAATTAATAATAATTATTTATTACTATCATAATTTTTTTTTGGCCCTTAATATAATAACAATTTTTTTTTCTTTGTTCTTCATTTCATTGACCAACAAATACAGAAAAAAAAATTATATTATTTTTGTCTTTAAATAAACAATTATAATTTTTATTTAATTTTTATAAATATCTCAAATTTTGTTATTTAAATTGATTTTCTAAAATTTTGTTTATTTTGTTAAATAAATGTTTGGTTTAAATAATAAAATAAGAATAAATACAAATTTTACATTATATGCATTTAAATAACAAAGAAAATATTTTTTAACATTTATCAGAATTGTAAAGAATCATTCAAAGAACAAAATAAATTTATTGTTTGTAAAAATTTTAGATAAAAATTATAAAAATAACAAATTAATTTTTTAAAAAAAACTAAGTTAAATAATTTTATTATTTAACAAATTTTGGGTCGTAATAATTTTTTTTTATTATACAAATGGATTTTTGAAAATTTAAAATTAAATTATTATTTTTTTTTTTTGGCGATAAAATCAATTTTTCTTTTTCAATCAATCAATTTTCTTTCTGTTTTCTTTTTATGATCTTAACTTGTTTCTCTCTCTCTCTTTTTTTTTTGAAAGTCTTTAATCATTGTCTCGAGGCTTTTATTACATTCTATAAGTATAAGAGCGAGTGATTCGTGTAATCGAAAGGGGGCTCTTTGTTAAAGGCCATATAGAAAAGATTGACATTTAGAGAGGAATTGTTGCATTACGGGATTATTGTTTCGAGAATACCGATGCTGAGACTCCTCTCTTATCGATGAATATCATCTCTCAAAGATTTGTTTCATTTGAAAGTAATATATTTCATATATTATTTATAATTTTTGTATTTTATTACCAGACACGGCTAATTATTTAACATATAATATGAAATTGCAAAAATATTTATTTATGTGACTTAAATATTTAATAATATTAATAAATTAACTAATTTATTGCGATTAATTATTAATTTATTATTATTATTATTATTATATTAAAATTAAGAAATTATTAATAATTTAATAGCAATAATAAGTAATTAATAATTGTTTAGTAATTAATTAAATTTTAATTGATATTTTTCAAAAAATATTGATTTTGAAAATAGGTATTTGTAATTATTACATTTTTTTTTATTTTATTTTGTTATTTCTTGTATATTTTGTATTTTTCGTTAAATTTTTATCTATATTTTTTTTCATATATATAAATATAATATTTTACAAGAAATTAATTTAGTCGAGATAGAACGATGGATAATTTTAGTGACAATTTTGATAATTAGAATTCTCCGCACCCTTTTCTTCACCCAAATTCGTTATACAAGTAAAAATAAACGAAATTTTTTTTTTCGACTCCGTGGAAATCAGTTTTTTTTTTTTACTAATTTTTAAATTTTGTTAAAAAAAGAAGATTAAAAATTTTTTTTACAAAAAAAACGAAAGAAAAATTTTAATTTAATTATTTTAATTTTTAAACTGCAATAATATTTAATATTTTAATTATTGTAAATGATTTTTAATTCTTATTTAATTGTTGAAATTGAAATTTTTTTAAATTTATTTATTTTTATTTATAAATTAATTATATTTTAGAATTTTTGTCTTTGAATTGAATAATGAAGCAATAAATTTTCAGTATATGTTAATTAATTATAATTGAAAAAAGTTATCGCGGTAAAATCTATAAAAAATTTCAAAAGTGATATTTTTCACATTTTGTAACAACGGAAACGGAAAGTGAAATCATAAATCTCAACTCATAAAAAGTTACATAATTTTGACCAATAATCATTTTTTAACCCGTGTGTAATTTCAAGGCTTACCCGATATATGATAAATCCAAAACTATCTTAAAATTTACTCTAATTTAATTTAAAAAATTAAAAACCTAAAAATTTCGAAAGGAATTGAATTATTTTTGAATTAATATCTGATTTTTTATTTCATTAATTCTTTTTCTATTATTATTATTATTATTATTATTATTATTATTATTATTTGGAAGTACATCCTTATTAAATTATTTTTAAATGAATTTATTTTTTTTATATTTCAAATAAATTTATAAATTGATTTTTTTTTCAACTTCACTATTCAAAAAAATAATGAGTCACGTGAGGTGAAAGTTGAATAAGAAAAAAATTACACGTTTTCTCTTGAATATTTATGAAATGATTATTAATAATATATATATATATATATAACATGTTTCAACTATTTTTATATACATTTATTTTGTAATGAAAAATAATATATATAGAAAGGTAGTGCAAGATTACTTATTATCAGTGAAAAAGTACCAGGGTGTACCAATCGCGTGATGTATTTCATTCGATCCTCCCTCTGAAAAGTTCACTTCATAAAATATGTGATTTACAATGTGTTTTCAGTTTCAACTGTAAAAAATATTTCTTTTACAGTTCAATGAAAAAAAAAAAAAAATTAAATTGAATTTATTTGAAAAATACTACTTTCTTTCAATTTTTGCAAATAATTTACAAAACAAATTTTTCTTTTTAAAAAAAAAAAAAATGTTAATATTATTTTCTGAAAAAAAATTATTGCAATAATTTGAATTCTTCTTTTATAAAAAAAATTATTACAACAATTTTAATTATTACTTTATAATTATTAATTATTGTTTTATAATTACGTATTATTTTTAATAATTTTATAAGAATTAAATTTCTGGGTACATACACTATCGAATATAAATTTCAGTTAAATGTAATTTTACTTGATTGCAACAAAATTTTAATTGTCTTTAATTATATTCTTTTTTAATCTGATAGTAGGTACATTCCGAATGTTTGAGATAAATTTTCTTTCAACAATATTAATCGCTTCATTGTTTCAGAATGAATGTTTGTTAATTGTTTACTAAATTAATTGAGAGGATTAAAAAATAATAAAATTATTAATAAAATTATAAAATAAATATTATTATTAATAATAATAATAATAATAATATTATTATTATAGAGATTATATTAAAATTATAAATATATATATTATCGTAAATTTATATTATAAAATACAAAAGTTTTTTTTAAAATAAGATTAAAAAAATAAAATTTAATAATTAAAAAAAAATAAATTTCTAAATTTAAAAATCATTAAATTTTCAGTTGATGTTAAAATCTTTTAAAATGAAAATTGACGAAAAAGAATATATCGTATATAGAAAATGAAACGACTTTCATAATATCAGCCTAAAAATACATATATGATGACTCTCATCAGATTGAGAAATTTCGAGAATCTTTTCACATCCTCTGCCAATTCCTGACTTGTCTCTCAAATATACATGTATATCTAGCTATATGGTTTTGTTTATTTCAGACAGAAAAAAAAAAAAAAAAAAAAAAAATAAGAGTTGAACTCTGTGATAACTATCGTTCCGGAATAATATTGTGCGTGAGACACGCGATACCAGTTTACTCCCAGAATCAAGCATTATTGTGCGTTTGTGGTTAACTCACACGAATGTTTTTTTTTTTGTTTTTTCTTCACAAAATGCAAAATACAAATCTCCTTTGCATATATGCATTTTTTTTCTGTTTTCGTAAAAAAATTTCAAATTATCTACAAAAAAAATCCATTTTTATCAAATTTTCGAAGATAAAAAAAAAATAAAGTTTCTTCAAAAAAATGTTTTAGGTCTTTGAAAAATTAAAAAACAATTTTTTATTAAATATTTTTAAAATTTATTTCAAAGAATTTTTTTAAGCTATCATAAAGATTTTTTTTTTGTAGATTTTTTTCGAAAAACATTAATTATCTTTGTTCAAGTGAAAATTAGATTAAAAAAAAAAAAGCTCGCGACCCTGTAATTATGCTGTACGCGCGGGTCATCATCCGCGACCTGCTTAATTAATCGCGCAAAAGGACGTAATTGATGAAATTTAATTAGTCTTTCGTATTATTTTACACCAGGAAAAAAAAGAACAAGTTACCGTTGTCTATTTATTATTATTATTATTTTTTTTTTTAAGTAACCAACTTTAAAATTTATAGAGCGTGTTGTAAATTACGCGAAATGCATGCGCGTCTTAACGGGCTGTTTATTTTTCTTTTCACAAAATTTTATTATTTTTTTCCCCCAATTTTTATTTATTTATTTAACAAATTAAATCTGACTCCAATATAAAAAAAAAACAGTTATTTAATAAAAACAAATTTAAATATTCAACGAGAGTTTTTTTTTTTTTTCTGAAAATGTGAAATTCTATATAAAATTTCCGTAACATAATAATTTTGAAAAAAAATAAAATAAAAATTTGACTAAAAATAAATTTTAAATTTAATTAAATGAAAATTCTAATAAAATTAATTTTTGAGCTTATTCATATGTCACAAGGAAATTCAAAAAATTATAATAAAGTCGTGTATGTTGGTACTTTATCTTCTCTTTGAAATAAATAAAATATATATGATCCAAAGCAAAGATGAAAACATGCATTTAAAAATCAATTTGATGGTTTTTGTCACCTTTTGTGTTTGAGAGATGTTTTGAAATTGTATATATATATAAGAATTGAATATGAAGTGGTTGAAATTATTCAAGATGGAATTTATATATATATATATATATATATATATATATATATAGTGATGTATAACATATAGTCAGGTCACGGATCGTCTCGAGAGGGACGTGAAAGCATTCATGTTTTATCATCCAGGTCCTTATACACGTACACATTCTCTTAATATAATCACCCTTATCATATATTTATTTGTATTGCTCTATTCTCAATGCTACTCCTATTTTTTTCTTTGTATACCAGCAGTTACCAACATTCTTATAACAATTATGCAATTCATTTTAAATGAAACTTAAGGATTTTTCGCATAATATATAATGAAATTCTTTTCAATTTACTCACAATAAATAAATTTCAATTATTTTCACTTTCATTTCTTGCAATTTTCTCTCGTTTTTCTATTTTCATTAACGTATTGTCCTTTAATCGTTTTATTGCTGAAATATTTTACAAAAATTTTTTAAATTAAAACTTTCATTATACAGCCCTCGGATTATACGACTTTTTTCGACTTTTTTTTTCAAAAATACGACTTTTTTCTCGACTTATTTTAATAAAATGCAACTTTTTTTTACACTTAAAAAAAATGTAACAAAATATGTTTTTTTTTTTAGTATACAATGGAGATCTTCTTTATTTCAATTATTTAACAAATTTTTAACTAAAAATTCTTCACTAAATTAATTATTTTTAATATAATTTTAATTAAATTCTTCAAAAATTCAATTATCTTAAACTATTTTTCAATTCAAATTTTTATAAAAATTTAATAATTGTTTATAATTTAAAAAAAAAAATCAGCAAATAAAATTACCAAAAATGTTTAATTCAAAATCACTTATAAAAATAAATTATTTGGCAAAAACTTTAATTATTTTTAAATGATTTTTATAACATTCTTCGAAAATTCAATTATCTGAAAGCATTTTTCAATTAAAAACTTTTTAAATTCAACTTTTTAATTGATTTTTATAATATTTTTATAAAATTTAATAATTGTTTATAATTTTAAAAAAATATTAGCAAATAAAATTACCAAAAATTTTTAATTCAAAATTACTTGAAATTTTATTACTTGCAAAAATTTCAATTATTTTTAATGATTTTTATAATATTCTTCGAAAATTCAATTATCTGAAAGCATTTTTCAATTCAAAACTTTTTGAATTCAATTTTTGTATATGATTTCTAATTAATTCTTTATCAAAAGAAATTACTAAAAAATTTCTTTTATTATAATTATTGTCTGGAATTTAAAACAATCTTTTGAAAATCAATTATTTTCAAAAATTTTAATTTAAAAGCTTCGAAAATTTAATTAATTTCTAAAAATTTTCATCTAAAATTATTTGAAATTTAATAATTTCAACTGAAATTTAATTATTTTTATAATATTCTTCGAAAATTCAACTATCTAAAACCATTTTTCACTTAAAATGTTTTCAAATTATTCTATCTTTGTCTGCAATTTCTAATAAATTTTTTAGTGAAATCATATCAAAAAAATTTAATTAAAAATCACTTGAAGTTCAATTAATTTAAAAAATCTTTGAATATTCAATTACTTTTAAAAAATGTTATCTCTAAAATTATTTAATAAAATTTATTTAGTTCTGTAAAATTTAATTATTGTCTAAAAATTAACAAAATCTTTTGAAATTCAAAATTATTTCTCAAAATTTCAACTTTAACTCTTTCAAAATTATTATTAAAAAAAATTTTTTTTTAAAAACTCTATAAAACTTGATTAAGTATTGTCTGAAATTTTTTTTTTTACCATCAAAACTAAAAACTATGACAAAATTTTTAATTCGAATAAATTTGTTAAAATCAGATATAAAACAATTATAAAAATGGAAATTTAAAAATTTTTTTTAAAAAATAAAAATTTTGAAAATTTGTCTTACAATTAGTTTGATTCTGAAATATTCGAAATAAATTTTCTTGATAATATTCATTATAGAATTATTATCATTACAGAATTAATAAAAAGAATTAGATTTGAAATTAAAAAAAAAAACTTTTAGTAAAATCATGGCTGTATTTTTTTCAACAGTACAGTAAAAAATAACTTATTAAAAAGTAAACTACTAGAGAGAGTTCAATTTTTGTATGTGATTTCTAATTAATTCTTTGTCAACAGAAATTAATAAAAATTTCTTTTATTATAATTATTGTTTGAAATTTAACAAAATCTTTTGAAATTCAATTATTTTCAAAAATTTCAATTTAAAAGCTTCGAAAATTTAATTAATTTCTAAAAATTTTCATCTAAAATTTTTTGAAATTTAATTATTTTCAATGATTTTTATAATATTCTTCGAAAATTCAACTATCTGAAACCATTTTTCACTTAAAATGTTTTTAAATTATTCTATCTTTGTCTACAATTTCTAATAAACTTTTTAGTCAAATCATCAAAAATTTAAAATTAAAAATCACTTGAAGTTCAATTAATTTCAAAAAGATCTAAATTTTGTAAATCTTTGAATATTCAATTACTTTTAAAAAATATTATCTCTAAAATAATTTAATAAATTATTTTTACTTCTGTAAAATTTAATTATTGTCTGAAAATTAACAAAATCTTTTGAAATTCAATTATTTTTAAAAATTTCAACTTTAACTTTTTCCAAATTATTATTTAAAAAATTTTTTTTTTACAAAAATCTGTAAAACTTGGTTAAGTATTGTCTGAAATTTTTTTTGACCATTAAAATTAAAAAGTATGACAAAATTTTTAATTCGAATAAATTTGCTTAAATCAGACTTGAATAAATTAAAAAAAATTGGAACTTCAAGAATTTTTTTTTAAGAAATTTGTCGTACTTAAATAAAATTTTGAAAATTTGTTTTACAATTAGTTCGATTTTGAAATATTGGAAATAAATTTTCTTGATATAATATTCATTATATAGAATTATTCTCATTACAGAATTAATAAAATGAATTTAATATTTAATAACATTAGTTATTTAAAGTAAAATATTTATTAATTAAATTTTGTTTAAAAAAAAATCGACTTTTTTTTTGGAATATAAATCTTTAAAAATGACTTTTTTTTATTACAGTAGATCCAAGGCCTTTAATGGTGAATCAGAGTAATTGTTGAATTTATGGAGAGATGTTTCTCTTTTTCTTTCCGCCCCATTGGGAAAAAAGGCTCGAGGTTTTTTTTAGAGGAAAAATCCTATTTAGTTTATCACAAATGTCTGCTTCTGGCGCGCACAATACAAAATTGCTAATAGCTTTTGCAAGTGTGCACACAGTAGCTTGGCAGCCGTTGCAAGAACATTCTGCGAGCTTCAGACCTCGTAAAAATCTATTTTCCTTCAAGTAAAGGGTATAAAGTAGATTACAAACTGGGTCTCCTATTCGATAGAGTGGAACGGAATGTGCTCATTTTTTTTTTTTTTTTTTTTTTTTATATACACACTAAAGACATTTTTTGATTATTGAAAAAAAAATTCATTTCTTAAAAAAAAAAAATAAATAAATTGAAATTAGAAGCTTTTTCTACACAGGGAAAAAAAATTTCGAATTTACATTTTGACAGAATTATTAAAAACGTCGAATTTTTATTTTACAGAACTTTAATTTTTTTTTCTAATGATTTGGACAGAATTTTATTATCTAAAATTTATTTAGCTGAATTTTCATCATACTTTTTTATCGGCTTTGAATTTATTATTTTTTCGAATTTTTGTTTAGACAAAATAGTCATTTTTTTCCAAAAAAAAAAAAAAATAAATTCAAATTCAATGAAATAAAAATTTATAAAATGAAAATTCATTTCGAAAATTGCGAAAGAGTTAACAGAAAATAAGAAAGTTTTCACTAAAAGACATAATTGTTTCAATAAAATTTTTAAATAATATTATATATTCTTAAAATTAGAATAATCTTTTTTCGATGAGAAAAATGTACTTTAAAAAATGATACTTTCATTTTTCCAAATTTTGAGGAGTTTAAATTTTTATTCAAATTTCTATAATTAAAAACAGCTTTCTATAAAAAAAAAAAAAAAAAAAAAAAACTAAAAATTTCTCTCTTTTGAAATGTATCGGAAAAGGGATTTACTTTGTTTTTTTTTACCTCTTTTTTTATTTCCTGCAACTATATTGAATCTCTCTCGATGCAACTTGGAGAGCCAATGATTCTATATCGAGTTTCGAGTGTATATCTGATTCAAGAGAGAGAGAGAGAGAGAGAGAAAGAGAGAGCAAATTCATGTTACAATTTGACGAGTGCCAATTATTGGAGAAAAGCTCACGAATTATCCAATAGACCAAGTCATCTCGTACGTGTATAGTGCAATTTGAAATATTCATATATAAGAATCGAGTGCGAGGCTCTTGTAAAATACTCATATTAATTAAAAAATTTAAAAAAAAATTATTTTTTACTGGAATTTTTTTTTTAATTTAATGAATATGTAATTAATTTTCCATTTTGTTTATACAAAATTCAATAATTAATATATTATATCCAATATTTTTTCTGTTTGATAATAAAATATTAAACGTTATCAATCCTCAATTGACGTTTATAAGTCAATTTAATTTCGATTGACGCAAAACGTCACAGAATTTTCTTTCATTGTATATATATTTTTTATGAATTTAAAAATCGATATTTTATTCAGTATTGGCTTATAGTTTTTAAATTATTATTTTAAAATTAATTTATTAAAATAAAAACAAAAAAAAAAACTACAAACAAAAATAACACTTTTTTTTATTAATAATAAATTTTATGAATTAATTATATTTTAACTTTAATTAATCAAATATTGGTAAATTACAGTTTAATAAATTTAAAAAAAGCAAATAAAATTTTTTTATTATTTTAATATCATTAAATTTTTCACCAATTTAGTATTTTTGAAACCTCAAAGTTTTTTTTTTTTTTTTTTGTATAGATCGTAATATTTAATCAAGTGTGTTTTCCATATGTATATGAATATTTTTATTCGAATCGTTATTATCGATGAAAAATAATCGATTCACTGAAAATGATTTTTTTTTTTTCGCATGAAAACAATAATTCCAATTTTTTGTTTAATTTCCAAAATTTAAAATAAAATTATTAATATTTATAATAATTAAATGTTTTTTGATTAATAAATTTTTTTTTATTGTAGTGCCTCTAAGACATGACTGTGAAATCTGAAAGAGAGATCAGAAAGGGATCACAGCTGCCTTGGCTCCAAAACAGTTAGTGCGCGCCAAGCCTTCAACGAGGGAAGTGTGCGTCTCACTTTTTATTGCAATTTTTTTTTTTTCATTCTGTCAAATTTAAAAAAAAAAATCGCGACACGAGAAAAAAAGTGCTGTGAAAAACAATGAAATTTAAATTGCAAGACTGAATTTTAAAAATGAAAGTGCAAACAATAGTTTATGGAATTATCTAAATTTCTTTCTCTGACCAGGTACAATATAATTGATTTCTTTTCACTGCTATATTATTCTCTTGTTTGCGCTGAGTTTGAGAAACCGTGACAACGATGAGCTCATCGAAAAAAGTTCAAACGAAATGCAAATATACATTATAGATATAGATAGTTTTACAGAAAAGTTGTTAATTGCTTTTCATTGTTTCGCTAATAAAAAAGCACTTAGTCTTTTTTTTTATATACAAAAAAAAAATCGAAAAATTATTATTTTCAAACAAAATTTTTTCTATTCAAATAATAATTCTTTTTATATTTACAACAATAATAATTATTAAATATTGAAAAAATAATTATAATTTGTAATTTGACAAAATTATCTAACAAATATTTATTTTCTGCTTCATTTTTTTTCTGTATTATTATTATTATTATTTTTTTTTTTTGAGAATGATAATTTTAAAAAGGCATTGAAAATAAATTATTTAAACTTGAAAATACTGGGATTTGAAAGCCTTCATAAAAATGATTTTCGATAGTATCAACATGTCATTCACTTGTATGGACCTTGAGATTCGAGTTCGGAATATTAAAATAAAAAATTTTTATTTCATATTTCAAAGATATAGGATATTTGAGTATAAAACGAGGCATAAAATAAATTTATTTAATATTTTTCTCTTTTTTTTGAAAAAAAAGAAACTAGATATTTCTCTGAAACACACATTTTATCTCAATGACGATTAGATAAATGTTTCTTCAGGATTCTTTCTTTGGAAAATTCAATTTTTCTTGTAGCTGGCAAATTATTTTTTTTTTTTTTCACATGTTTGGCTAATTACTGATTTCAATAATTACACATTATAACAATAATAATAATAATAACAATAATAATAATAAATAATTATTATAATATAAAACATAATTAATAAAAATAATAATAATAGTAATAATTGCAATAAAAAATAAACAAAAAAAAAATTATAGAAATCTTTTTGCAATCAAATTATTTCAATTAGTTAAATTTTTTCAACATATTTTTTTTATTTGAATTAATTTATTTCTATTTGTGAATTTTTTTTTTTTTTAAATAAACAAAATTAAAACAAATTTGAAATATAAGGAATATTTATTATATTACAAAACAGTGAAACAAAACGTGACATTGTGAGAAAAAAGAAAAAAAAATATATATATAAAATAAATACTTTGTTTGAACTTTCATCGGAAATTTAAATTTCGTTTCGAATATTGAATACGGAACAGTTTGTTGCATTCAAAAGCGTGGAAAATTGGATACGTTAGGGCAAAAGAATTCACTCGATTGTAACACTCGTATATATGTTGTTCAATCGCTTTTAAAAAACCTTAGTTTTTTTTTTTGTTCATACCCCCCCCCCTACAACTTCTTTATCCAATGATATAATTCTATATATGTATATTGTTAGCGAAAATTTCCTTTAAAGAAAAAAAATTTTTCTAGCCTTAGTAAAATGTTTACATTCATGACTTACGTTGAAAAAATTTTTTTTAACTATTTATTTTTTAATTAAACAATTATAAGTTTAAAAATATTTTTTTATTTACTGTATTTTTTAATTATTTAATATTAGGTATTATTATTATTATTATTATTATTATTATTATTATTATTATTATTATTATTTACATTTAAATTTATAAACATTTTACATTAAATTAAAAAAATTGGAAATGTCACTTTTAAATTTCGCGCGTAAAAACTACCGTGGTGCTTATAAATATTGAAAAATATTTTTATCCTTAATTAAATTTGTTAGATTTAAATTTTTGTAAACAAATTATATAATTTATTCTTGTATAATACTTGAAAATTAATTGGAAATGATAATTTTTCTACCATTTTTATTTTTTTTTTTAAATTTGAGGTTATGTTAATCGGTTTTGGGCTTCCCCTACCTATGTGAGGAATTCGAGGAATTTAAAAAAGATTTTTGTAATCTTTCTACTAATTGAATAAATTAATTATAATTTAGAAAAATAATTATTTAAGTTTACTCTAAAAATAATTATAAATTTACTATAATTTAATTATTATTTTATTAATTATGAAAATTAAAAAATAAAAATTAAAAATGAAATTTACATTATAAATTTCTTTACTTTAATAAAAGAAGTTTTTTGAAAAATATAAAAATCAATAATTATACTTATATTGAAGATATATTTGATTATTGTTTCAATATATATTTTCGATCACTTTTTTAATAACTTAATAAATATTGCCCCTTAATGTTTTTACGTCCCTGCGAGTGAGAGAGCGGGAAACCTAAACACACACATGTAGGAAAGTAGCAGGATGGAACGTATCTGTCCGTACCATTCGCGAGATGGCCATTTAAATTGTGACGCAATTCCTGCCTCGTCCTCCCCCAATTCAATTCACTAATTTATTTTTTTTTTTTATTATTATTATTCATTAACAAAAAATTCAATTTTATTTCTCTATAATTATATAGTATTTATAATAATTATAAGTACATTCACATATTAATGAAGTAATTATTTTTCTACGTTTATAATATGTATGGATTAAAAAATTAAACCCTTTTTTATAATTACTGGAATCAGTAAAAAAAAAATGACAATCATCTATTCCCGCGCCTGTTTTATGTAATCCCGTCGTACAGTGACGCAAGTTTTATGCACCTAACGTTGAACGTGCGTTGCGAACCGAAACGCATAAAATTTCAAATCGTGTAGAAAAAAGTATTATACACAATTGTTCTCCGCGCCCTTGCCATGAATCGTGGGAAAAAAGCACATATAAAACTCATTTAATATTCATTTATAAATGATTGGAATTAATATAATTCGAAATGGAAGAAATTCTTTGTATTTGCGTTTTTGAATTTCGCGCGGAAAAAAATAATTTCCTCCAGATGTCTCTGTACGAAATTTGAAAATTATTTTTTTGACATTGACGTTTCCTATGTATATAGGGTTAGAAATAAAAATAAGTGTATTCTGTTTTTATTTTATCAATTTAATATAATTTGTAATAGAAAATAATATAGTAATTTAAATAATTTTATAACCTAGAAATTTTTCAATTTGTGATTTGTAACAAAAATGGTCCATTATACTATACGTCCGCACTGGATTATAATGGACCCTTGAGAAAATTGTAGTATAAAAATATAAAGGCGGTGATAAAAATAGTTTTAACGAAATAAAAATAATGGCACGTGGGAATAGTTTACGAATTGAAATTAATCAATTGACTCGGGTCCAGACAGAGATAAGTAGATGAAAATAGCAGCTTTTAACTTGTTATCCAGAGAGTGCGTAGGCTTCGTTATTCATTCCTTCTATATAGAGATTCATTTACACTCACCCTTGATTGCACTCTTATATCGGCCTTAATTCATCATCATTTCGAATCGTTATTCATTATAGTGGAAAAAAATTTTAAAATACTTTTAAAAATCAAAAAAAAAAAATTTAATATTTAAAAATAAAAATTCTTTAAAAATTTTCATAATTAAGAAATTTTATTCTTTAAAAATACTAAATTGTTTAAATTTAAAGAAGTCAATATTTTTATTAATATTATTTTTAATTAATTAATTTTATTAAAAAAATTATTTATTTTAAATCCGTTTATGTTTAAAATAAATAAATAAATAAACAGGCCTCGTTATACGACTTTTTCGACTATTTCCGACTTTTTTTTTTCAAAAATACAACTTTTTTTTGACTTATTTTAATAAAATGCGACTATTTCGACTTTTTTTACATTTTTTAAAAAAAATTTTAAATAAAATATATTTTTTTTAGTATAAAATGCAGATCATCTTTAGATCTTCTTTATTTCAATTATTTAACAAATTTTTAATAAATTATTATTCATTATTGAAATGAAAATTCTTCACTAAATTAATTATTTTTAATAATTTTAATAAAATTCTTCACAAAATTCAATTACCTTAAAATATTTTTCAACTAAAACTTTTATGAAATTTAATAATTACCTATTTATAATTTTAAAAAAATATAAAATAAAATTACAAAAAATTTTTAATTCAAAAACCATAAATCAATTTAAAATCAAATAAAATTCAATTATTTTACAAAAATTTCAATTCAAAATCAACTAAAATTTCAATTAGGAATTTCCCAAAATTTCAATTCAAAATCAACTAAAATTTAATTATTATCCAAAATTTTCAATTCAAAATTAATTATTATGAAAATTTTCAATCAAAAATCAACTAAAATTAAATAATTATCCAAAACTTCAATTAAAATTCAATTATTTCACAAAATTTCAATTCAAAATCAAAGAAAATTTAATTATTTTCAATTCAAAATCTTTTAAAATTCAATTATTTTTCAAATTTTAAATTTAAAATCAAATAAAATTTAATTATTACCCAAAATTTCAATTCAAAATCAATTAAAATTCGACAATTATCCAAAATTTCAATTCAAAATTAATTATTATCAAAATTTTTAATCAGAAATCAACTAAAATTCAATTATTATCCAAAATTTCAATTAAAATTAAATTATTTCACAAAATTTAAATTCAAAATCAAAGGAAATTTAATTATTTCCAAATTTTCAATTTAAAATCAACTAAAATTCATTTATTATCAAAATTTTCAATCAGAAATCAACTAAAATTTAATTATTATCCAAAATTTGAATTTAAAAGCTTCTAAAATTTAATTATTTCTAAAATTTCCATGGAAAATTTTTTTAAAATTTAATAATTTCAATTATAACTAGAAGGAAATTCAATTATTTTTAACTATTTTTATAATATTCTTTGAAAATTTAACATATCTAAAACCATTTTTCAATTAAAAATGGTTTTGAAATTGTTGTATTTTTGTCAGCAATTTCTAATAAATTTTTTAGTGAAGTCATCAAAAAATTTTAATTAAAAATCACTTGAAGTTCAATTAATTTCAAAAAATCTCAATTGTAAATCTTTGAAAATTCAATTACTTTTAAAAAAATGTTATCCAAAAATTATTTGATAAATTATTTTTAGTTCTGTAAAATTTAATTATTGTCTGAAAATTAACAAAATCTTTTGAAATTCAATTATTTCTAAAAATTTCAATTTTAACCCTTCCAAAAGTATTATTATTTAAAAAAAAAAATTTTATTTAAAAATCTGCAAAATATTTTTGTTAAAATAAAAAAAATCGACTTTTTTCGCCTTTTTTTGGAATGTAAATCGACTAAAACGACTTTTTTTTGTCCCTTTATGTCGATCCGAGGCCTGAATAAATAATAATAATAATAAATTTTTTTCGTAAATTCTAAAATATTTAAAATTTATTTTTGAAAAGATAATAATTTTTTTTTATTATTTTAAATTATGTTTTAATAACAATTGAAAAATATATATTTTTTTACCCTTGTAAAAACAAAAGATTGATTTAATATGCGAATTGTTTTTATATGATTGTTTTTTTTAAGTTTTTTTTTTTATAAAAATAGCGGTTTCGATTATTGTTATTGTATTATGTATATACCACTTTAAAGAAGTTGGAAATTATTCTCTCACGTTTCCTTGCAATAAAGAAGAGAGAATAACTGCAGACATTTACTGCTAATATATATGTGTGTGTGTGTAGGCGGGGTTCCGTAATGCTATTTATTAATGGAATGTATTACGAATGCGACAAGTGTTTTTACAAAGGAATCTCTCTTCATAGAAATAAGAACAGAATCTTTGTTAAAGAAAAAATTTTTTTTTTTTGCATTCTTGTTTTTTTTCATTTTAGAGAACAATCACCTCTTTTTATTATGAAATTTTTTTTAAAATTGTTTTTCTCGAAATTAAAAAATTTTCTCAATTTTATTATTGAAAAAAAACTCTGTTAAGATACAATAATAGTGTAGAAAAATTATTTTTGTTAGAAATTAATTTTTAATTGCTTTTTTTTTTGTTTTTTTATCATTCGCGAAAAAGGAAGTTGACTAGACTGATAAAGAGACGTAAAAAAAATGAGATTGCATGACAAAGGATGACTGTAACTGATTTGATTAACTTAATTCTAAAGAGAAAGGAGAAGAAAGTATTGCGAAATTGTCTTGAAGGCTGCTCTTTTATTCATCTTGCATATTGTATCAAATTTGCCAATTTCACGAACCTTTTTTTTTTTTTTTTTCTTTTTTTCATTGCATTATAGAATAGATTTTCACGCACTTAATGCGATTTTATTTTTTTAAAGTTTAAATAGAGATTTTAATTTTAAATTTTTGGAAAATTAAATTTTACTTTTAATAATGAAAATTTAATTTTTGTATTAAGTGGAAATTTAATTTAAAAATAAAAATTTATCAATAATTAAATTTTTAATGATTTTTTTGTTTATTTGTTACAGAATCCTGGGGGTTGGAAAAACGCGATGAAAGCTGTGGAGCAGCAACAGCCAAATTCTATGGATTCAAGTGATTCTGTAAATGGAGGAAGTGAATATGCCTATCGTCCATTAACAACGAAACATAGAAGAGCCGGAAGTACGGGTACCACAGGTGATGAGGAATATACGACAGATGAAGATGAATTTTATGGCGATGAGGCCGATTGTTCGGGTACATCAATGCATCCTCATCCAATATTAAAATCAGATCTTGCGCGTGCAGCCACCGATCTTTTTGGATATGTTGAGAAGCACAGCGATGAAAATGTCGAGCCCACGAGTCTCTTTGATGAAGATGAAAAATTTCCCGCTGAAAGGTATATAGAGAAAAAAGAAATTGAAAAAAAATATATATATATATTTATTTTTTACTTATTTATCTTAAATTGAAAATAATTTAGAAACAAAAAATTTACTTTATTAATAAATTAAAAAATAGTTTCTACGTCAAAAATCGAATTATTTTGGATCTTGTATTTTTTTTTTTTTTTTTTCAAAAATTTGCTGGATATAAAAATATATTTTCAATATATTTTCAGCTCCATTAAAACAACGATATCGCTCTTCACCTACAATGAGAAAAATATTTCTCATCGTGGTGTACGACGATGTTCTTCCAAAGAAACGACAATTTTGACAAAGGATAAATCACCAAAGTTCGATTCATCGATGAGTCAAATTGAAAATGAAATTGAATCGAAAAGCGGTAAAATAAAAGAAGAAGAAGAAGAAGAGATGCTAGAGTTTGAAAATGAAAAGAATACAAGGCCATTGGATAGGAGATTGAGCGTGGATGCAACAAACACAAGTATTCCCGAGGCTGTTGCAGGTTCATCGTCCGACCTAAGGCCGGGAGAAAATCACGAATTAAGTCCGAGAAAGTTCCCCGCTGATAATGATGATGATGATGATGAGCAATTCATCAAATCTCAGGTTTGAAATTAGTCAAGTTTTTTTTTTTTTTCAATTATTCCCTCAGGCTTTCATTTTGAATTTCGAAAAAAAAACAATTTGTTTTTTGAAAATTACAAAGAATTTTTAATTACCATTTTTTTTTTTTATTTTAAATAATTTTTTTCCATATTTATTTTATTGTTTAGTTTAAAAAACTGAAAATTTGTTTATTTTTAGAAAAATATTTAAAATAAAAAGATTTGCGAAAAAAAATGTATTTGAAAGTTAAAATTGAATTTTAGAAACCTTTGGTAATGAGAGTGAGAGAAAGAAAGAAAGATAGAGAGAGAGAGATAATGAAAATCTTGTTGAAAATTCATGTTTTATTCGTCTCGATTTCAGATGGAAAGAGAAGATTGCACTTCAACTAGAATTCGAAGTGGAACTCCACCTTCGCCATCGGCATTACAATGGGGACGAGCAGTTGCTGAGGTGAAAGAACAAGCAGTCGCTAAGCTGCAGGAAGAATTAAAAAGGGCTCACGAGGAATTAAAGTTGAAAGATGAGGAGGTTTCTCGACTTTCGAGAATTCGACAAGACGTCGAGGCTGAACTCGAGGAACTCACTGCCAGTCTCTTTCAAGTGGGTTTTCTTTTTTTCTTTCTATTTCTCTGCAAATTATTTTCTTTCTCTTTTTCATCCATCCGCCCAAGGGAAACAAAAAAAACATTTTTTTTTTTTTTTAATTAAATTTTATCGAATTCTAATTAAATTTTACCAATTCAAGTTTTGTGAGAAATTTTTAAACAAGTTCAATTTGAATGCTAACAAAGTTGAATTAAATTTTAATGTGAAAATAAATTTAATTAAAAACAAAAAACTATTTATTTTTCTTTTATTTTTAAAACGAAAAATTGAATTAAATACTTTTTTTTTCCTATTTTTTTTTTAGGAAGCACATAATATGGTGAGAGAAGCAAATATACGTCAAGCGACTGCTGAACGTCTTTTAGAGGAAAGTAGAATGAAAGCTGAAGTTTTGGCAGCTGAAGTTGCGGCTTTAAAAACATTAGTATTAACATCAACGCCAGCGCGTCCTAATCCACATTTACATCCACAAATTGATACGAGGGTACGTAATTCATCAAATGGCGATGATTGTCAAGCAAGTCTTTTTACCAAGAAACATCGAAGATCACCATCGCATTTTAATTTGAAATATGGTAGGGAAAATTCACCTCCCGATTCACCACAAAAAGAACAAAGAACCTCATTGCCTTGCGAGAGAAATGGTTTTGATAATCATTGGGAGAGAGAGAAGGAAAAAGATATTGAGAGGGAGAGAGAAAGGGAAAAATTACGTGACAAAGAATGCAAGGATTCTGGATTAGAAGTCGATCCTAGGTTTGGAAATTTTTCAATTAAACAATATTGTCACAAGTTAGAAAAATTTCAAGGAATTTTGAAGAAAAAAAAACTGTTAACATAGATTTGCTATTTATTATTATTATTATTTGTTAGTTATAAAAATGATTAATTGAACTGAAATTTTTAGAGTCCATTCGGAATTTCTTCAATGGAAAATAAATCCCTCTGTTGATAAAAGCGATCCTTTTATTGAGAGAATTTTCCGAGAGGACATTGATCTTTGTTTGGATTTTCCAAACTTGGATTTGGGAGCGAAAGTTCGACAAGCTGTTTTAGATGGAATTATTTTCATTGAAGCTGTTAGCGATAAAACAAAACTTGCCTTTCCAAAGTGAGTGTTTTTTAATTAAAATATTTTTATTTAGTTTTAAGTCAATATTTGCTTAATTTAAAAATGTTTTTCTAAGTTAATTGTTATTTAATTTTAATTTTTTACTTAATTTTAATTTATTCTTTTTTATCTAATTTTAAGTCAAATTTTCATTTAAATTAAAATTATTTTTTATTTAAATTAAAATTATTTATAAGCTTGAAATTAAAATAAAATTTATTATATTTCTTCCTTCTAGAAAATGTGCTTTACTTGAAGCGGCAAGACAATGTCATTATCGAATGCGATTAGGAGATCAGGAAAATCAATCGTACTGTATTTCACAAATTTGCCGTAATAGAGTTAGTACTTGAATTTTGACATTTAAATTTAATTTTTTCTAATTATTTTAAAGAAGCAAAATTAATGCAATTTACTGTGAATTTTTTAGATTATAGCGGTTTGTGATTTTCTTAATTATCTACGTTATATTGAACGTGGTCTTGTCAAAAGTTCAGGTAAATTTCTTTTTAATTTCTTTTTTTTTAAATAAATAAACAGAATAAAAATTAAAAAATTTTCTTTTGCAGTTCATGATATTTACTGGGAAATCAATCGCCTAAGGAAGGAAATGGTTTTCGCAAGATTAGGTTTGGCTCTTACATCCTAAATCATGAAAAATCTAGTCCTCGAATTTTCGTGCAATTTTTGAATCTCATTGGCTTTTATCTCAATCTGAGGACTGAAAAAAGGTTTTTATTTTTATGTTTATTATTATTATTATTGCGAGGCTGTGATCTCGAATCAAGAGTCGAATCTCGATTCATAAAGTTATTGTTGAATAATGCGTATTTTGTATATATGAAAATATTTGCGCATTTGTTTTATAGTGATAATTATTAGTGATTATCTTTCCAAAAAAGAACAAAAAAATGTAGATAAAAAGAAAACACATACAATCAGTACAAGAATGTGTATTTCTTTAAAAACTTTTAAAAATGAAAGTAAAATCACATTTTTAAATATATATTTCGAAAGGTGATTACGATTTTGCAAAATATAAACGTAATTTTAAAAATACAATTTAGAAAAACAAAACATTACGAACATAAAATATTATGTCTAATGGAAAAAAAAGCCTTTGAACACTTTTTAACTTTTCAACTTTTTCTGCGCTTTCAAATTTAAATTAAAATACGAAAGAAAAAAAGTATCTTTTTTATAAATCAAAAATAATCAAAAAAAAAATTTCAAAATTCAATTTGTATCGAACGTAAATTTTGTAAATAAGAGTTTGTATCTATTGTTGTTAATTAATTAGAGATTATTTATTATACGGGAAAAAGTGGACCACGAAAAATGGTTTAAATTCCTAATGAAAGAGTGAAAATTTTTTAAAATAAAACAATGAATGACAAAAAATTAAATTATTTAATATAAAACTATATATATATGCAAAGAAAAAAAATAGAAAATTATAAAATGAAATAAAATAGAAAATTCTCATGAAATGAAGAAATCTTGATTTAATAGAAAATAGAATAGAAAATTACAGAAAGGACAGAAATATTTCATTTAAAAAGAATGTTTTACAAGAAAAAAAAAAATAGTTAATTAAAATTGAAACATACTCTAGACTATAAAATGTCTTTTTACTAAATGTCTGCCAACTGCTTTTTTATAATAATGATAGAAAAATCACACATCGAAGCGTATATGTAACTGTATAGTAAATTTGTAATTTGTTAAGTGTGAATGCGTGTCGAAGTTTAAAAAAAAAAAAAAAAAAAAAAGATTTCTACACTTTATAATAGTTCGATTGTCTTCCAACGAATTCTGCAATCTACAAACTGCTATGAACATTATAATTCTATAGATGAAAGTCAAATTATATTGACCGCATTATTTATATATTTTTCTTTTTTTAATTATATTTTTGTCCATATTTATTTAAATTCTAATTTAGCAAAGATCTGAGTCTCAGTGATAAAAAAAAAAAAAAAAGTAATGTTATATATCAAATGTAAATATAGTGTGCATGTAAAAAAAATCAATTCTGTTGTATTTATAAATTAATAAAGATTATTGAAGATATTTATCTAGTTATTTGAAACTATAGAATTAAAATTAACTTTATTTTAAGTATCGACAAAAATTTGTAAATTAAATTTAAAAACAAAATTGAATTGGAAAATAATTTCTAGAATAGTTAGTTACATTATTAATAAGTGTCTGCATTTTAAATTAAAACTGCATTTATTTGAATAATTTACATATATAATTTGTTTTTTTAAGTACAAGAAGAATACAAAAATCGTATTCGTTATAAACTATGTAGAAAAATATTTATATATATATATATATATATTTTTTTCTCTCTCTCTCTTCTTTTGACATAAAATCTAACTTAATTTTTGTTTAAAGTTTATAATACTTTCAACAATAGGCGACATTCAATTTTAGCCATTACATGTCTTATTTTGTGTGTAAAATTTTTTTTTAATACTCAATTAATATAAACATTTTTTTTACAATATAAATAAATTCTCTTAATTTTTCTTTTTTTTTTCTTTACAAATCTCATCATATTTTTTCTAGAAGCGAGTGTTTATTGTTCGCCAAACTTTTTGGTTGATGTCCATACATGAAAATCGAACACATCACAAGAAAAGCACCGGACGTAAATTGATAAGAAAGTTGAAAATTAAATAAATAAATTGACGCAACGCATGAAATAATAATTGCCAATGATGTTGCAAATCCTTTTAAAATATTATCAGCATGTTTGACAACTAATGCAACAATTAAACCACCGCACGCTTGTAATAATACTAAATAATTAATGAACCAATCGTAACCAATGAAAAATCCTTTTTCTAATATAACATTGCCATCGTTCATTAAACATGTAAATAAACCAAATGGCAATGAGAGAAGACTTAATTGTACATTTCTCATCCAAACAGAAATATCCGAACCTTTGAGAATTTTTTCAAAATAAATACCCGCAAATCCTGAGAGAAAACATGCGGTTAATGCCGCACCAAATCCAAGAAGACGATTTTGTTCAATTCCCGATGGCACTTTTTGTGGGCCATTCTCAGCTAATTGAACAAGAATAACGCCAAGGAGAAGAAAAAATAATGCCAACCATTGTAATCGATGAAGTGATTTTCTTAAAATAACAACAGCAAAGAAGGCAGTTGTTAAAATTTTCAATTGATAAGTAACCTGTAATTAGAATACTTATTATTTTAGAATAATTGAAATTTTATTCTATTAAAACAAAAAAAACAAAAATACCTGATAAGTTGCTGCATCTAAATTTGACGCTGATACGTATAAAAGATTATTTTGTATAATATAAATTAATGATGGCACGCAAACTTTCAATGTATCCATTGGTTGTTTAATAATTGTTGTATTAAGAGAATTAAAGAATTTTGAAAAATTTCCTTCCTCAATGAAAACAAGACTTAAACAAGTGATAAGTTTTACTACTTCGGACATTACTACCGCTGAAAATAAATTTTTTTCCCTGTGAATAAATTAGTCAAAAAAAAAAACCATTGATTTTTAATTTAGAAAAATCATATTTTGAAAAAATTTCATTATCCTTATTGAGAATATTTGAGTTCTTTTTTGTTTATTTTATAATTTTTTATTTCATTAAAATTTTGATAATTGTAATTAAATTTTTAATTGAATTTAATAAGTAATATAATAAAAATACTAATTAAATCCAATAATAATTTATAATAAAAACTTAAAATCAAAATCAAAAATAATAATAAAAATTAAAATAAAATTTTTATTGCTAGAAAAATACAGGCCTCGGATTATGATATGACTTTTTTTTAGACTTATTTAATAAAATGCGACTTTTTTTAAATTTTTTTTTCACATTTAAAAAAAAAATTTTTAACAAAATACGTTTTTTAAGTATAGAATGCAGATCTTCTTTAGATCTTTTTTATTTCAATTATTTAACAAATTTTTAACTAAAATTCTTCACTAAATTAATTATTTTTAATAATTTTTAATGAAAATTCTTCACAAATTTTATTATCTTAAACTACTTTTTTAATTAAAATTTTTATGAAATTTAATATAATTGTTTATAATTTTTAAAAAATTAGCAAATAAAATTACCAAAAATTTTTAATTCAAAATCACTTAAAATTGAATTATTTTCAAAAATTTCAATTACTTTTAATGATTTTTTAAATATTTTTAGAAAATTTAATTTTATCTAAAAGCATTTTTCAATTAAAAACTTTTGGTATTCAATTTTTTTTATGTGATTTCTAATAAATTCTTCATCAACAGAAATCATTAAAAATTTCTCTTATTATTTAATTATTTACTGAAATTTAACACAACCTTTTGAAATTCAATTATATTCAAAAAATTTCAATTCAAAGGCTTCTAAAATTTCCCAGCTAAAATTTGTATTGAAATTTAATAATTTCAATTAAAACTCTACTGAAATTCAATTATTTTTAATGATTTTCATAATATTTTTCGAAAATTCAACTATCTGAAACAATTTTTCACTTAAAAAAAAAATTTCGAATTATTGTATTTTTGTCTGCAATTTTTAATAAATTTTTTAGTGAAATAATCAAAAATTTTTAATTAAAAATCACTTGAAGTTCAATTAATTTCAAAAAATCTAAATTTTGTAAATCTTTGAAAATTCAATTACATTTTTAAAAAAATGTCTAACTAAAATTATTTGATAAATTATTTTTAGTTCTGTAAAATTTAATTATTGTCTTGAAAATTAACAAAATCTTTTAAAAATTCAATTATTTCTCAAAATTTCAACTTTTAACTCTTTCAAAATTATTATTTAAAAATCTGTAAAACTTGTTTAAGTATTGCCTGAAATCATTTTTTGACCATAAAAACTATGATAAAATTTTTAATTCGAAAACATTGCTTAAATCAGGCTTTAAAAAAATTATAAAAATGTAATTTTAAGAATTTTTTTTAGAAATTTGTCCGACTTAAGGGGAGTCACAACCTTCATTTTGAATCCTTTACATTTTCATGATCGTAGAAAGATATTTTTTTTTCTTGCATCATTTGGGTCCTAAAAACATACATGATGGTCAAAAAAATAAAATTTTTGACCATTTTAGAAATTAATTTCTTAAAAAAAATTAATATTTTAAATATCTATCTTCTTTCTCAAATTTGACTATTTTTCATCGCCAATTTTTTTCCACGCTTTTTTAATGATTCTTAAGAATTTCTCGCATGGATTTTCAAAAATTTGAATTTTTTAAAAAAAAGAGAGAAAAATATAGGTTAAAACATCATTGCACTATTCTATTAAAATGTATCTTCTATTACAATTTTAAGTATTTTTTATCGCCAAATTTTTTCCACACTTTTTTAATAATTCTTTAGAATCTCTCGCATGGATTTTCAAAAATATTATTTTTTTTAAAAAATAAAAATTCTAAAATGGTCAAAAAATAAAATTTTCTTTTTCTGACTACCTTATATGTTTTTAGGACCCAAATGATGCAAAAAAAAATATAACCTCGTTTAATAATTTAAATTTAAGTGGGTCAAAATAAAAGTTGTGACTCCCCTTAAATAAAAATTTTGTAAAATTTGTCTTACAATTAGTTTGATTTTGAAATATTTGAAATAAATTTTCTTGATAATATTCATTATAGAATTATTCTTATTACAGAATTAATAAAATAAATTTAATAACTAATAATATTATTTATTTAAAGTAAAATATTTATTAATCAATTAAATTTTATTAAAATAAAAAAATCGACTTTTTTTTTGGAATATAAATCGACAAAAACTACTTTTTTTATTCCTTAAAGTCGATTCGAGGCCTGAAAGTATTATTATTATTATTATTTTAGTATCATTCGAATGAATAATTTTTTATACAAACCAGTGGATGATAAAAATCTCTCCCCAGGCCTAATGAGAGAATATCGCATACTGAGACTAACAAGAGCATTTTGAACTGAAAGAGTAACAAGGCTCATGTACTTGAGATATTGACTATTTTCTGAAATGAAAAATTTTATTTTAGTTTGAATTTTGCAAAATACCTAACAATTCTTTTTTTTTTTTTTGTCTTTTTACAGAAATCTTATTTTACAATTATCTTACAACTAAATTTTTCTCGATATAACTAAAAAAAAAAAAAAAAAAAAACAAAATTAATTAATTAAAGAAAATTACAAAATTTTAACTTACGTTGATGATGTTTTGACATAGTAAATAAATTTTGAGAATTATTGTCTTGAAATTGATGATTAACATGCGCCACTGGAGACCATGTTTTCTATTAAAAAAAAAGCGGTAAATTTTTTTTTCTAAACTAGAAATTTACTGAAAAATTTACAATTATTGTTAAAATTTACCTTTCGTCTCTTCATTTTCATTTCATTATTTACTTTTTTTTAACAAAAAAAAAAAAAAAAAGTTTTAAAACTTCTACTCTTTTTAAAAATAAATTTTTAAATTTAAGAAATCTTTATAAAAAAAAAAAAAAATTAGATATAATAATAATCACACAAATATGAAACTTTCTGCTTTAAAATCTGCCACGTTACTAAATTTAGGATGTTAAATTTTTAGACTTTCCAATCGGTTTATTTTTTTTTTTCATTTCTTTACAAAATAACAGAAAAAGATGATCTGAATACTAATTATAAACTTAAAAAAATAGTACATACTTTTATGAATAATTCCAAGCACGTTTTTATTTTTGGGTTAAAAAAATTATATGTGTGGCGGCCTATAATGAAGCCAAACCTGGTGTGTTGATTCACAAACTCATCATTTGACACTTGTACACGCGTGAATGTTTTCCTTTCCCTTTCCCACACATTCCTATCATTATAAACGTGTATACGTTTACAAAAAAAAAATTTAGAATACAATATTTAATTTTTTTTATAAAATAAAAAAATATAGATAATAGGTCAAGGAACTATAGTAGTTATATTTGCACTTTTTTTTGCGAAAGAAATTTCTTTTCAATATTTACAATTCTAAATAAATGTTTTTATTTATGAATTTTTATTATCAATAATATTTAATATTTTTTTTTATCAAAGTAAATACAGACGCATGGAAGAAGTAAATAAACAATTTTTTTTAGAGGTTAAAGTTTAAAAGGGGGGTTTTTCTTTTTGACAGATTTGAGAAATCGAATTTTATTTAATTCAATGTTAATGCAAGAGATGTCGCTCCGTGTTTAGCGCGTAAATTAAAAATTAATAATAATATTTTTAAATCTAATAAGTAATTAATGAATATGTATTTAAAATTTAATTATTATATTAACATTGAATTTTAAACTCTGATTTTAAAAATTGAATATTTATATTATTATGAATAAATAATGCACCGGTTTCCTTTATTATGTTGGCATACGTGAAAAACACTTTTTTTTTTTTGTTCTCACGTTGGTAGTGATAGTGTAGTATACACAGAAGACGAGAAAAGAGGAATAATCATGTCATTATAAAAAAGTAATTAATAATCATTAAAATGGTGTCAATAATAAAAAATCAGTTGTTAAAACATCTTTCGAGGTATGTTTCTGTTTTTCATTTGTTTTAAAAATTTGTATTTTTTGTTAATATTTTTTTAATAGACAGGTAAATTGCACCGCCCTTGACATCTAGCTCGTAATATAAATGAGAGAGATTTTTATCCTTTTATCAATAACTACGTATTTTATTTTTAATAACTTTCTATAAGCTTTTTATTTTTTTTCTAAAAAAAAAAAAAATTTAATACAATTCTATTTTTTATCCTTTTTTTTTGACAATATCAGCTGGTCTCTTCTACTCTCTGTCATAACATATCTGGCGTTTTTTTTTTTTATTATTCAAAAAAAGAATATTAAACATACTTTCTTTATGAAGCACTTAACGTGAAAGTTGCAGACTTTTCAATAATTTAAAAATTACTATTCTTTGTTCAACTGTAGAATATTTTAGAAATTCTCTTTTAGTTAAATAATATTTGATTTAAAAAATGTCTTTTTAAATTGTTTATAATAATAATAATAATTGATAGGGGTGAAAAAAATGAAATATATATTTTATGTTTTAGATTTACAAAAAATTTATCAGCGGATAAAATTAATTTAAGTACATTTAAAGGAGAAGGTGAACTCTCTAATTTAGAATTGGATGAAATAGTTTTAACAGATTTATTAGAATTACCGTCATGGTTACGATTAACTAGATCCTGGTGTAATAAAGTGACATTTCGAATACAATGGACAAAATTAAAAAGTGTTCCTATTTTTCTGGTAATATTTTGAAAAAAAACAAAAAAAAATTTTTTTTTTTAAATTAGTAAAATTTTTGTAAACATTTTCTTTTTTTTTAGAGTTTAGATGAAGTTCATATTGAAGTTGAAACTGTCGAAGATTTAAGAAGTATGTCAACTCCACAAGGATTATCCTCTTATGGTGGACCGGCAAAATATTCTTTTATTCACAAAGTAATCGATGGAATAACAGTTGCTGTTAATACTGTTTCTGTGAAATTTAAAAGTCCAGCATTTATTGCTAAAGTTCAGGTGAATAAAAAGCGAATATAATTAATATAATTCACAAAAGATAAGAATATTAAAATGTTTTTTTTTTATTACAATCAATTATTTTATTTAATTTTGTTTATCGTAAATAAAAATTAATGTTTTAATTACAAGGTGGCCGCAAGTCAGGAAAAAGTCAGGGAATTTTGATTAAAAGAAACCACAAATTAAAAAACTGATACATAAATGTTAATTCAGTTTTTTTTTTTAATTAAACGTTTTTGTAATATCATTATTGCCGTTCATTTTTCAAAGTATTTACTTTTTTTTATAATAAAAGTTTTGAATATAATAAAATTTTCTTATTAAACAATTTTTGAATTATCTTATCTTTTTCTTTGTGACTGAAATTGTTACTTAAAAAGCATTAAAAAAATTTCAATTAACAATGCAGAATATTAAATAATTCAAAAGTTTTTTTTAGTTAGGGAAAAGTGAGGGAATTTTTGAAATAAAATTTTGGTTAATTTTTGATATATATATAAAAATATAATTTTTTTTTGTAGATGTCACGTATAATGGTGGAATCAAAATCACCAGCTTGGCAGCGTAGTGATTTAAGAATGACAAGAGTTAAAGATCCTGATCGGGGACAATTGTTAATTTTCAAGGAACTCGAATGGCAAACAGTGAGAATTGAAGCTTGGAGTACAAAAGACAAAGATCTTACGCCACTTCGTTTATTAACCAATCAAGCACGATGTAGAATAACAATTAAAAAAAGACTTTCTGGTTAGAAAAGAGAAAATATCTATTGAAAAATGAATTTGATTTTTGAAAGAAATAATAATTTTATTTGATTTTTTTTTTTACAGATTGTTTTGTAATAGGATCGAGATTAGTGATAATTTTAGATGATCTTCTTTGGGTATTGACTGATTCTCAATTAAAGGCTGCTCTTCATTTTATCGATTCATTGGGTGGTTTAATTGAAAAAGCAACGATTCTTGAAAGAAAAACAAAAGCTGCTCGTAAGCTGGAGGTAATTGATTTTTTTTTTTAAATTCAAATTTATATATAAAATTTTATTTTTTTTGAACTTTTTTTTTTAGTGTTTGCCAGAATATCAGGCACAAGTTTCACAGCAAACAAGATCAAAAAGCGCCAGTCATACACCAATATCGAAAATATTTTCAAGATACGATGTTTTTGAAACATCCTATCATTTTCTATCGCAAAGAATTGATTTACATTTGTGCGATGATCCTGGAGGTGAAAAATTTTATTCTATAAAAATAAATTAAAATTTTATTTATTAATTTGGAAAAAAAAAAAATAATTTCTTTTTACAGTTGGTAGATCTCTTCATCCTGATTTACAAGATGGTGGCGCTCTACAAATTTCATTGGTTAAATTTCAAGTTGATTATTATCCATATCATTTGGCAATTGCTGACAGAAAACATTGGGCTCTTTATAAAGAAAGTGCTGTTCCTCATAGTCAATGGTTACAACAATCTTTAAATGCTTTTAGAGGGCAATTTATGGATCTTATTGATTCGGGTAGAACTCAACATTCACCTTTAACTCGCACACAAGCGAATGCAAGTGGTGAGTTATTTTAATTTAAAAAAAAAATAAAAAAATAACAAAACATTGCGCAAATTTAAATTCCCCTTTTGTTGAAAAGCATAAAATTATTCAATTTCTTAAATTTTATTTATTAACATAAAAGAAAATATTTTGATAAACATTAATTAATATTAATAAATAACTTGATAAATTATTTTCAATTCTGTAAAATTTAATTATTGTTTGAAATTTAAAAAAAAATACTTGAAATTCAATTATTTTTAATAATTTTTAAAATATTTTTCGAAAATTCAATTATCTGAATCTTTATTTTGGTGATAATTACAAAAATTTTTTCTTCTTATCATTAATTATAGGTAATAGTATGAAATCAAGCGGTGATGAATCTGATAAGCCTTCACTTCAAAGTAGCGGATCGCAAGAGAAAAAACCATCTTCACAACCAAGTGGAAATCCTGTGAAAAATCATGTACTTGAACAATTGGCAAAATTAATGACGACATGTATTGTAATTCGAGTTGATGACTTCACTCTCTATAAAGTTACAACTGCAACTCGAAAGCCAATACCAAAAGAATTTGTTTTAGGTATTATAATTATTTCCTTTTTTTTTTTAAAAAAAAAAAGTAAAATGAAATTTAACGATTATTTAAAATTTATGATTTGTCAATAATATTTTTTTTCTTATAACTATATTGCACAGCTCAATCGAGGAAGAAGCATTCACCAGGTATAAAAGACTAGATTTGTCACATAAAATTTTGATGTATTTAAAATTTTGTTTTGTTTTTAAACTAAAAATTTAGATACAAAATAGCAAATTTAATTTTTCTTTTTAATTTTAAATTTCTATATAATATAAATATAGAAATTTTATTTTCATATTTTTAATTACGCGAAAATTGAGCATGTTTTTGTTTTTTTTTTTGGTTTCTCGAATTTGTAAATTTCAAATGAATATTTCTTCTTTTTTTTTCTAGGTGATAAAGACAGATTTTGTCTTCCCGAAGATGTTAATATTCTTCATGCTGAATTTACTTACTATTATTATCCTGGTGACATTACATTTCCACGTAAGTTATTTTTATCTTTGAAGTAATTTTTCTTTCTCAGTAAAATTATCTAATTTTTTCCTTTCTTTTATTCCAGTACCATTGCCAAAATTTTATGTACAACTAAATCCAATACAAATAAATTTTGACATTTGTTCTTGTCTTTGGTTTAATTCATTTCTCTTGAATCTTTATTATTCATTATTGGGTGACGATAAGAAAACAGCGACAAACACAGCAAATCTCATGTATTTTGATGTTAAAATTGAATCAATATTACCAAGAGTAAGAAAATTTGGTTTTTGAAACTTAAAAAAAAAAAAAAATACTAGACTTTTAATTTAAAATACAACATTTTTTTTTTATAAATTTAATTTTCAGGTGGTTTTTGAAAATCAACAGGATTATCCAAATCAAAAAGACAGGCCAAAATCACTTCATATACAAACATCGAGAGCAACTATAACAAATGTGAGATCAACGGAAAGATCATCGAGAGCCGATTTAGCACAATGTCTCAATGCATTTCAAATGGGACAAATGTTTTTTGGTACTGAATTTCCTAATAATCCAGAGGATTTTCATGTTGTGACGGAGAAATTTTTACAACATTGCGCAGGTAATGAAAAATATTCTTTTTTTTTTTTGTTTATATTTTTCATACATTTTTTTTTTATATTCAGAGTAGCTAAATAATTGAATTTTTGAAGATCAAATTATATTAATACTAAAATTTAATTTCAGTAATTTTGTGGCAATTCTGTATTATATTTGTTTTTTTATACTTTTATAATTTTATATAGAAGATAAATTTGTTGATTATATAAATTTTTAGGCACAGACAGAATTAGATCAGTTCCCGATAATTTTAGCAGTAATTCAGTGAATGAAATGGTACGTCAATTGAAACGTGAACTTCTTTGGATGGAGGCAAAAGATGTTTGGTGCTGTAATTTCGAGCCAGTTTGGGGTGATTTTTTTGGTGCAAGAGCCGTGGGTCAAAATCGTCCAGTTCCATTTTTAGATGCTTTTCCATTAACACTTTGGATTCATATGAAAACAGAGGATACAACTAGTGAAAATACAACTTCTTCATCATCATCATCATCATCATCTTCTTCTAAAATTCCATCAGCCGATATACATGGCCTTGCTTATATTAGTAATCTAATTAGTGTACAAATAAATCACTATCAATTTCTTTTTCTCTTGAGACTCTCAGAAGCTGTAACTGAAATGGCTACTTATTTGAATGTTGATTCAAATAAAATTCTCAAAGTCGAAAGAGGAAGTTCAATAGTCATTGGAGCGCTAATTCCACAGGTATGGAATTAATATTAATATTTATAAATTGAAAATTACGATTCATAACAGACGAAAAAAAAATTTATATAATTTTTATATGAAAATAATTGAATTAGAAAAATTAAATTAGAAAATAATAATTTGTTTTTCTATTTCATTAATTTTTTTTCCCCCTAATTTTGTAGATTGAAGTGACATTTATTATGCCATCACAAACGCCAGGAAAGGAAAATTCAGGTGGTGATTTAGAATCAGTTGTTCCCGATTCTTCAAGTATTGCCGATATTGAATTTGGTGGTTCATCATCATTATGGCAAACAAATGCAACAGCGGCACGCGTTGATTATAGTACAAAACGAATGAATACAAGTAATGATGTTGAAACACCACAAAGTGAAGTTTCATCAATGCTTTCAATGGATTTTTCACATATGAATATGCAATCGCAGCCAGTTGTTACATTTCAACAACAAAATGGAACAAATAATAAATATTCAGAACAAATTGAGAAAAAAACAATGAGAACAAGACCTGAGAATATTGTAAAATTAGAAAGTACAACAAATTCACCATTTATTTCAAATAATTTAAGTTTATCATCAATGAAAAAGGGATTTAGTAATTTAATGACATCATTGGATTCGGCATTGAAACCATCGCCTGAGGATGGATGTAGTGATACTGTTTCAATGAGAAGTGATGCAAGTTCTGATAGTGAAAATTATGTTGTTGTTTCATTGGAGGATCAAGAGAAAATGGATGCAACATTTGCATTGGATAATTCAATAAGAGTTGCTGCTGTTGAAGAGGCTAGTGAAGTTATTGAAGAAACGCCCGATACACAAAGTGAAAAATCATTAGACAGCGTTTGTAAGAGAAAAGATTTAGTGAGTTGATTTTACATTACAATTTAATTCTTTAGATTTCAATTTGTCCCCCTTTTTTTTGAATTTTAATCGTTAATTAATTAAATCTAGGTTTCAATGGTGACATTCAAATTATCAAAAGTTGAAGTTATTCAACAATCAAATGGATTTTCATCATCTATAAAAGTTCAAGTCTCAAATATTGCCAGTGACGAGTGTTCCTCAATACCTTGGGATGAATTTCAGGTAAGATTATTGTTCAACATTTTTTTTTTTTTTTTCTCAATTTTTAACTAATTATCCTTTAATTGCGAGACAAATTAATATTTCCGTATATTGATGACACATATCGCAGTACTTTATTATTATTATTATTATTATTATTATATTACACATGTAATACATTTTAGAATTTTTTAATCTATTTTTCTTTTTTTATTTTTTAATTAATAATACTGTACTTTTTAGTATATTTATAATTAGATAAAGTAAAATCACATTTCGCTTTTTAACAAATTTTTCTCACGTTATAAAAATTTTTTTCTAAAAATTATTTATAAATTGTTTTTTTAAATAAACTTTTATCAATGTTTATTATTATTATTATTATTATTATTATATACAAACAATATTCATATTTATATTAATATAAACATTTTTAATTACATATTTATACAATTTTTGTCTTTAAAATTTTTTTGCATGCCTTCTCCCGCGTCTCTCCTTCTCTTGTGAATGTTTTTATGTGGCACTTGTGGCAGGCCAAGGGAAAGGTATTGGCAAAAATATTTATAATAATAATAATTAATTTAATTAGACCCAATGACGATGCATGTGAGACTAAAAAAATGAATTCAGTTTATTAGAATATAATATAAAAAAATTGTGTTTCGATATAGTCAGGCTAAAAGAAAATTTCTTTTTTTAAATTCTCTGTTCATTCATTTCTTTTGAAACAAGATTTTTAGTTTTAGGATATTTTTTTTTGAAACATTTATATAGATAAAAGAAAGAAATTTAGAATTCATTTTTTTTTTTTTTATTGAAAACAAAAAAGTCCGAGTCGAAATTATTGTTGTATTTTCCAAGACTTTGAATTTAGTATAGGAATAGTAAAAAAAAAAAAAGTGAAATAAATAAAAAAAAATCGGCTTGTAAATTGTTGCTTGGGCTTGATAATTCAGAAAAAAAACGCGCATGCCTTAATTAATTAATATGTATATAAAATGTGATATTCCTTGGACGAATATTGCAGCTTTGCATACCTCAATGCTTTCTGTGTTTTGATATTGTTTAATCAATAGTTAAAAAAAAAACAAATCGAGAAAAGAATTATTATAAAATAAAATTGAACAGGTATATTAAACTATTTATACATGTACATAATTATATGTTAGTGAATTATAAATAATAAAAGGAAAAATGCAAAATGTAATTAGAATTAGAACAATTTAAAAAATTTAGTTCTGCTTTAAAAAAAAAAATTTTACAATTCATACAAAGAATTGAAATTGCAATTCAATTTTTCTAGACAAAATTCAGTTCGAGAACCCGTGGTTGGATTGAATTGCCATCTGATTCAGAGTGTAGAGCAAAAATTAAATTGAGATTAGATCATTGTCTCAAGGATAAAGAAGATTCAAGAAGATTATCTCAAGCAAGTCAAAGTACTTATGGTAGTAGTCGAAATTCTCAGGATCGAGGACGATTTAATGATATTGAATCGGAAATTTCTGGATTTAACATTTGTGATAAGCAAAGTGTCATGGCTTTATTTAAAGATCATGTAAATGTCAAAGTTTCAAATGTTAATTTAACATTGTGTATGAGTTCAGTTACTGGCCTTACCGATTTAGTTGAGGATGAAATTATTCCCAAACCAATTCCAGTTGAGGTTTGTTTATGATAATTAATTAATTAATTTTTACAATCAAAGAGAAATATTGAAATTAATTTAAAAATAAAATACAAAATAAATTAATAATTAAATATGAGAAATTTTAAATAGATATTTAATTTTCTATAAGAAAAATTTTAAATTTATATTTATCAATTTTTAGATCTTATTGGAAAACATTGGATTAACATTAAACGAAGATCGTCCTCCAAATAATATAACATCTCCTGGGCCAATACCAATTGATTTAGTTATTTCACGACTAAGGATATTACGAGGAATTGATGGGGTTTTTCACATTGAACCAGTTGGTAAGAATTTGTTTTTTAGAATTTAATTTTAATTTGCAGGGCTCGGAGTAAATTTTTTTTTTTTTGAGAGAGGTAGGAATTAAATAAAATTTAATGGGAAAATTTTTTGTGCCTTAAAGTCGATTCGAGGTCTATTTTAAATAAAATCAATTTTTTGAGTTTCGTTTTGTAAATATCTTAATGAGATTTTTTTTATTCGTCCCTCCGAGACCTGATGTATTTTTATTTTCAAGTTTGTTCAACTTAAAGTATTTAATATAGTAAATTGCAAAATTAGATGCCTATGAGTTTTTTTTTTCTTTTTGATTGAATTTTGAAAAGTGTTGTTAAAGTAAAATTTTTATTGATTTAAAATGCTCTATAGGCCTTTGTTAATAATATATTATTGTCTTGTATTAAGAAATTATCGTTTTTTAATTTTTCTATAATAATATTGTTCTGTGCACTCAGAAGGGTTATCTTCGAATGTGAGCATTAGTTCAACACAAGTAGATATAGATTATTTTTTTCAATTACATAAAAAAAAAACAAAATTAATTTTTCTCCCTTTACATATTTCCTTTAAATCATATAAAATACCTTTAGATGCGCACGTGAAATGTATTTGCATGATATGATAAATAATTTTCTTTTTTTGCTCTGAAAAAAAAAAAAAATTTCTTTTTTTTTTCCAGTAAACACTCTTTTGGAAAGTCATTCAAATCCAATATTATCAAATGGTACCATACAAAATAGAAACGATGCTGAATTAAATAATTTACGACAATCTTGTAAGCAATTTAAATCTGATAATGAAGAATTAAAACGACGTCTTGCGGCATTAGAACGTTTTGCTGATGAAAATTCACGATTACGATTTGTTAAAGAAGAATCCGATATGTTAAGATCGTGTTTAGAAATATCGCAGGAAAATATTTCAATTCTTATGAAAGAAAAAAAATCACTTCAAGAAACTGTAACGAATCTTCAGGGTCAACTTGCTGGAGCTGGACCTAGTAATAGTAATCGAACTTCATGGTCGATGAAAAGATAGCACACTAGTTGCTTTGATTGCTCCAAATGTTGCAGCGCCAATAAATCCTAGGTCCTTTTTTTTTAATAATTATTATTATAGTCTTTCCGAAATTTCTTTGATATCGATTTTACATTTTTGTGTTTTCCAATATGAAAATTTAGCTAGTGTAACTGCCACCCAGTTCAAAAAAAAAAAAAGAAAACAAAAAAATTCTATTATTCTATTCCAGAGAAAAATTCGACTGACATATTTTAGATTCAGAGAATGAATGAAAAAAAAAAATACTAATTAAATTTTCTCCTTTATCAAAGTGAATGTTACAATTTTAGAAAAAATTCGTATTAGTTTATATATATTTATTAGAGGATGTTTCAAATATTGTACATAATATGTATATTTATTGTATATCGAAATCTCTAGATGGAATTATTATTTTTAATCTAAAATGTTCTTTAAGAAAAAAAAAATAGAACAATGTTCATTTTATATCTTGAGCCGGTGATGGAAATTAAATATTTTGTTATATTTTATTTACAAAAAAAAAATCGGAACAAAAGTTAGTAAAAATTTTGTTTTTATTTAAAAAAACATACTAACTTTTTATTTGACTGTCCATCCGATTTTTTTTCTTAAATGCAACGACAGACTAAATATTTGTTTTCGGGTATTTTTTTTTTTTAAACTGCTTTGAAAGTTGTTAAAATATTTTTATTTTAATAAACCATTAAGTTTTTCTTTTTATAATTATATTTTTGCTCACATATGTGCTTTCGATGTTTCGTTACGTGATATATATTATTCTATTTTGTGATAAAATAATTCTCCTGAAATATTGTATATTTAAGGTCTGCTAGCTTATACAATAGAATTTTTTTTTTTACTATATTTGTGTTCTCAAGGAAAATTCCTGATTAGACTCTTCATTTATAAATTAAAAAAATTTTCTATACATTTTCGCGCATATCATAGTATTAATCATATGAAAAAAAATATATATATAACAAATTGAAATCTTAGATAGTTGTTTAAAAATTGAAAATGGAATTGTATCAAATTGAAAATCAAAAAAAAAAAAAAAATTCCATATTAGTGAAAAGTTCTTCTTTCATTTGAAAGAATAAATAACAATAAAAAAAAACTTTTCACTTTGTTGTTTATATATTTGTAATTTTATTAAAGTCTTCTCAATCATTTTAATCGAATGATTGAATTATTTCTCTATAATAGAAAAAAAAAACTTCTTTTTGTAAATATAATCAATAATTTAAATTTTAATAACATTAAATTGAATGTTAAATGAAATATACATTTTTATATAAATTATTAGGAATTAAAGATATTAAAAGAATTATAAAATAGAAACATTTAAAAAAAAATGCACATATAGAAATTTCTTTTTTTTTCTAAATATAAGTATATAATTAAAATACAATTTGTGAATTAAATTTCCTTTGATTAAGGAACTCAGCCATAATTTGCGAATTGTATATTGTCAAGCATAATATTAATTAATTTCCCTTTTTTTTTATTCGATTTAAGTGCCTGAGAAATATATAAGTTCGATTAATTACACGCATATTAAAAAAAAAAAACGAATTGACATAATAATTATTATAATTTTTAATAAAACGAATATATTAATATACAAATTTTATTTTTAAGAAAATTATTTATATTACAATATTAACTAATTTTTCAGTTATTATTATATATATAGTTTTATTTTCAATGATATGTATATATTATATATTTGTGTGTTGTAATAATAAATTACTATTTTACTATCGATTACGTTTTTATATAGAAAAAAAATTTTCTTCAATTAAAGAAATTATTTTATTCATAAAAATATGTCTTTTTATTTAAATTTAAAATAATTTCCATTAAAATTTTTAGCTAAAAATTAAAAAAAAAAAAATTGGTGCATAATACGAAAGTAAAAAAAAAAAAAAAAAATGCACAAACTTTAGTTTGGTGATACATGTATATATACATATATATATATATATATAATCTCTCCTCTCCCCTCCTTTCCTATGGTTGGTCGTTCCTCTTCCTTCTTCCTTCTTTGCGTTCGCGTCGTCGCACGTCGTCGTATTGAGTGTCGTGAGTGTAATATCCAAGTTATATACTAAGAAAAAAAAAAAGTGCTCGAAAGTGTAAGTATACTTTGACAATTTCCTAATAATAAGAAAAAAAATGACCTTGCAAATCAAAACAAAACTGAAAACCCACAATTTTCATCAGTAATATTTCGATTGCTGTCAAAGAAAGTCTCTTAACTCCCAAACTATAATTTCGACATCATGTTTCGTACGAAATGGTATAACATTTCTCGTGAATTTTGTTTTTTTTTTCCCCCTATTTTCATGAAACTATTTTGTCCTTTCATAAATTAATATTATTATAATAATAATTTTGATATATTCTAAATTGTACTATCTTTGTTTTTTTTTTTTTTTTTTTCTCTTTTCCTTTACAGTAAGGAACACGATCACTCGTCGTTTTATAGGTTTTTACAAATGGAGCAAAACCAAAAGAACACGGACTGCTATTTTTATTATTATTCCAAATGCTCTAAGGTAAGAAAAAAAAAAATAGTGCTCATTTCTTAAAAAACATTTGAAAATTTGAATTTATTTTATATATTTAATCAAATAATTGAAATTTTCTTCTACCATGTGTTGCGTGAGTAATCGTTGAAAAATTTGAGGTTATGTCGGCCATGTTGAAGCTGGTTTGTGTATACGATAATTTTTTTTTTAAAATTCTTAATTTTTGGGGGAAAAAAATTACTTTGGAATTAAAAATAAGGAATAATAATTTTTTTTTAAATTCGATAAATTTTTCGTATACTTTATATTAAAAAAATGCCATGTGATCTCTGCCATGTTTTCTGTGCATTTATATATATATATATATGTGTGCTATAAATATTAAAAAAAAATTATTGTCCATAAAATGAAATCGCAGTAAAAATATTGTTTACGCATTGTGATTTTATAAGAGTGGAATTTTGCAAATTTTATTTTTGTTTGTGGGAAAATTAATTTGAATGAAATATTACAGGGCGATAACTGTGCGTTCAGGCATGAACCATCAGCATTGGGTTGCGAGACTGTTTGTTCTTATTGGCAGCAAGGAAGCTGCCTCAATGAGCATTGCAATTTTCGGCATATGGAATTAAAGGTATAATTTAAAATTTTTCATTATTATTTTACATTTAATTTTCAGTTGGAATTTTTTTTTTTTTTCACCTAACAATAATTTTGATAGGAATTATAAATTTTATTTTAATTTACAGAAAAATCGCAAGTCAATTCCTTGTTATTGGGAAGGACAACCAAGTGGTTGTATGAAACCATATTGCCCATTTCTTCATAGAAATCCAAAACCAACACAAAATGCTTCTGTTAATCAGGTGAAGGTATCAGAAACAATTTCAACGAAGCCAGTTAATCAAGAATGGTCAACTCGTCAAGGTAAATCCTCGTCTAGTAAATATCATTAAACACACACACACACACGGAAAAAAAATCTGGTTTAAAACACAGTGAAGAGTTTGTTTGTTTTTTTTTAATTGAAAATCAACATAACCTCAAAAGTGACTAAAAACTATTTATATATATATATATAGAGTATTATATATTATAAGTGCTTCAAATGAATTTTAATTGTATCATTAAAATTGTAATAATAATCAAGAAAGTAAATTATTAATATTATATAAATATTATTTTAAATTTAAATCCCCATGAGATTAGATATTGTGGTTATTTATTTATTTTTTTATTCCCAAAATTTTTTTCCGTGCCATAATTTTGGAGGAAAGAGTTTTTTTTTTTTTTTTTTTTCTCTAAATTATTGTTTATTTAATTTTTTCTTTTGGAAAAAAAAAAGGAATATAATTAATGCAATACCCATTGGTTTAGAAGACTCAAAATTCGATGCTAGTAGCACTGAATCTGATCAAGGACGTGGTAGCAGTGAAGCGGGCAGTTTCATTGGAAGTCCAGCTGTGGATCCTCTGATTGTCAACTTTGAAGAAGGTATGAGGCTTTACTAGCCCCCCCGCCCGTCTTTCAACCTACACTACCTCACGCCAGGCACTCTTTCCCTTCCGTCTAGCACATTACGAATCCCAGGCAATATCACAATTCCCGGTGTACCAACACCACAACAACAACAACAACAAAACAGTCTCAATATTTCCGCCACCACAAATTTGAGCGCAGTAACCAATGTACAGAATTTGCAATCCTCCTCGCCTTGTCATCATGCTCTTTCGTTTCCACATCATCATCATCATCATCATCATCGACCACCATTACCTAATTTACACCATCATCATCACCATCATCATCATCATCATTCGCACGGTCCTTTATCATCGTTGCAAAATCAACAACAACAGAATTCTCCATTCCTTCAACGACCGAGTTCTCCACTCCTTCAACGGCCGAGTTCTCCGCTCCTTCAACGACCGCCATCAACCTCACCCAATCATTCGCAACAAACATCACAACAGGCCTCGAGATTTCCGTTTCCGTTTCTCGGTTTTGCATCCTATCGTCGATTTTGAAAAAAAAGTGGAAAATACCCATAAAGGCCTGCCAAATTTGTATATTTTTCCGGCTAGACTAAAAAAAAAACACAAAATTAGATAGTTGAAATTTTCCGTTTCTATTTTTTTTTCTTTTTCTTTTTTTCTTTTTGCTTCACGTTTTTCTTATTTTCAGAGACTGAATACTAAATTTTGAAAAATATTTTCTTTAAAGATTCTACTACATATTATTAATTATATTATTTATTATATATTTTTCTAGGATATTTGTTTTTTTTTTTTGTTGGCCCGGTGCCAATTTGTTTCTTTATTCCTTGTTCGTTAAATAAAATAAGTTTTTTCAGTTTGAAATTGAAATAAGCTTGTTTTAAATCAATTTTTTTTCTTTGCTAAATTTTTCTATTTAAATTCAAAAACAAGCTTCATTTTCATATTCATTCGGAAAGAGAAGAAAAAAAATAAAAAAAAAAAAAAAAAAAAAAATTAGAAAAGTGCTCAATGTCCCAAGCCATATTTACACGTACCTATATATAATAATAATAATAATAATAATAATAATAATAATAATATATAAATAATGCCTTCATATGTTTTGGCTTCTCACGCGAACTTTTACAACGGCCTGGGATATCGCGCGTTAATCAATGAAAAAAAAAAAAAAAAAAAAAAAAAATTAACGAAATTTTTGTAATGAGCACTTGGAAAAATAAAAATAAATAATCGATTTAAAAAAAAGAACTTAGTAATAATCTAGACAAAAAAGGATTTTTATTATTAACAATGTAGAATGTAACTCGGGTTTTCAAATTTGTTTTTCTCTTGCACTTTTGTAATCAACGAGTAGATTACAAAAAAAAAATTTCGCACCCGAAAATCATTTCATTCTCTCTTTACATGATCATTATTGCACTCGACTAAAAAAAAAAAAAACTGTGTATACACAAAGAGTATAATATAATAATTCTCTTGAAAAAAAAAAATACACAAATCACTAATTGCATTTAAATAATTTTTTTTTTTAAATCTAAAGCGAAAAATGTCTTTAAAAATTATATATATATATATATATAAAAAAAAAATGAGTGCCAGAGTGAGTGAGTTGTTTTTTTTTTTTTGTTATGTAGTATTTTTTCTTCCTGTTGTTTTATCATAGACGTAGGAGCATATGGATGGAGATAAAAGTATCAACTTGGGGAGACAGACTTAGTGATTGGAAGGAGAAAACTTGTACGGCCGAAGCAGAAAAAAAAAAATTTTTTTTTTTTTTCTTTAGCTCCGAGTGATTTTTTTTTTTTTTCTCTATTATTTAACTGCTAAAACATGGGACCTACAAAAAAAAAAAATATATATATATATATATTTAGAGAGCTCTATCCATTTATTCTTACGCCCATGGTTTTTGCCCCTTATCCCGAATTTATTTTTTCAAAAAAAAATTAAAGCCCAAAAAATATGAAATTAATAGAGAAAATTCTCAAATCAATTAAAGAAGAAAAAAAAAGGAAATTCATTTATTCTAGTAAAACTATTTTTTTTCTTTTTCGGGATGAGGGTAAAAAAGAAAATTTAAATAAAGCTCGATTAAAGAGAAAAGAGAATCAAGGAAAAAAGTAATTTAATTATATTATTGATAAATATAAATAAATAATTATTTATAATTATTTATTTATATCTATATATGTGTAAATTAAACAGGGAAAGAGAGAAAGAGAGAGAGAGAGAGAGAGAGAGAGAGAGAGAGAGAGAGACAATTTCACGCATAATATAGAAAATTAGCAATCTTTATATAAAAAAAAAAAAAAAATGAGGCGTACGGCATAATGATATATTATATATATATATTCTATGGTTAAGTACTAAAATATATTAGTAATTATCCTCGTTGCGAAGCGGACGACCTCAAACGCTTAAAGCACCACTTTTTCTTTTTATTGAGTTTTACTTTCAAAAAAATTAAATTTTTTTTCCAGTGAATTTTTTTGAAAAAAAAAGCAAATTAATTTCTACACATACAAATTTAATTTTTAATGAAAGTAAATTAGTTATTTATAATTGTTGTATTCATATAAACATTGTGGTGGCGTTGTGAGACCTTTTCTTTCATATTTTATTTCGTTTTTTTTTATATTTTTTTTTTTTTTTAATTATTTTTTCGTTGTTAAGAAAAAAATTTTTTTTTTTCAACAAAAATTTGTGAATTAATTAAAAATAGCACGAATTTTTTCTTAAGCTTTTTTGTCTCACGTGAGTGAGTGTTTGAGAGCGAGAGGTAGAGTGTGAAGTAACCATTTTTATTATATTGTTCCACATTGGGAATAATTGATATAATTAAGGTAACTTTATTATTAGCGTTACGAGACTATCGATATTATACAAATTTAAAAAAAAAAAAGAATGAAACATTAAATTTCAAAAATGAAAAATTTACAGAAGGAAAAAAAAAATTTTTTTTTTTTGATCTCTCGTACCGTTAATAACAATGCCATTGATAATCTTTGTATAATCAATGTTCGTTAAATTGATTATAATTATAATTGAGCGATAAGTAGAGAAGAGAAACTGGACTTTCAAACTTCTCTCTAATTGCATATTATTATTATTAATTATTATTATTGAAAAAAAAGGAACAAAAAAATGTTTCCTTCCTGTCTAAAAATTTTTGCCAAATTTTGGCGATAGAAAAAAAAAGCTTATTTTCATATATGTATATTTAAATATACATGTATGTATAATAATAATATATATATGTGAAAAAAAAAAAAAAAATTAATGCAATGTAATCGCGTTAGCGTTTCATGAAAAATTATTTAAAATAATTTTTTCTTTCTTTTTTTTAAAACTATTGTGTTCGTGGTTTTTCTATACATAAAAGTTTTTACCATTCCCCTTTTCCATTCGTATATGAAAAAAAAAAAAAAAAAAAAAATACCAATGCGCATTTTTTGGATCGTAAATGATTCTTTGTATATCTCCAATAATAATCGATGTTAAACACCTTTGTAATTATAATACGCATATAATGTGTTTTTCTCTGGTGTAATTTCAAAGATTATGTAACAAAAAAGGAAAAAAATATAATAATAATAATATGGTTCTGTACAATTATACAGTGGCAATTGTAATAATTTATAGTAATTTCAAAAAAAAAATTTGAAAAACTAATATTATACTTAAATATTTAATAATATTTAGAAATTAAAAAATTTTTTATACAATTATTACAAATACCATTGAATAGTTTAACTTGCCGAAAGATCCATTGTAAATTGTAAGAGTGGAAAAAAAATGAATTTAATAAGCTAATGCGCATTATTTATATTGATCGATGTAAGCGAATGGAAATTAATAATTTTCATTGATGCGATATTTGGATTTCAATAAACTTGATAACTCGAAACAAACACGATTATTGTTATTATTACAAAAATTGGCCAGAGTAGCGTCAAATTATTCCAATTAATCGAGTTTTGTTAAGAGAAAAATTTATTGAGAAAATTAAAAAAAAAAAATTGGAACTTTCACGATACTAGGGCCACTTGTTTATATTTAATTGATAATTTTTCTCTCCTCATCCATTATTTTTCAAAGTGAAAATTTCAACAGATAAATTACAAGTTAGTTTAATTTCATATTTTCGGATTTTTTAAGTAGAAAAAATAATAACATTTTTTTTTTAAGTTTTATTTCATATTTTGAAAAAAAATGTATTTTTAATTAAATTGTATTTGAATTTCAAATTCGAATGTAAATGCAACTTTTAATTAAAATATAAACGAAAATATGAAGATGAACTAAAACTTTTAATCGATTTTTTCTTTAAAAAAATTGAATTGAATTTTTTTTTTTTTGCAAAAAGGAATTTTTTTAAATAAATGCAATTTTTTTTTTTTTTGGATTCTCAAAAAAGAAACAACGTTCGAATGCGATTTAGCTGAACTAGAAGTAAGTAATTAATAAATAATTAATAATATTTGAAAAAATTTAAAAATTGTAAATCCTTGTATAATTTGAAATCACAGAAAGAACCTTTTTTTTCCCAAGACGTGAGGTAGTAAGCACATGGAGAAAGACAAGAGAAACAAAAAAAAAAAAAAATAAAAAAAAAAACAAAAAAAAAAGAGAAATCACTGAAATGATTTAATATCTGAATCAATACGCCTTGTTTACAGAATCCGATAGCGAAGGAGGTTGTTCACCAGTAAAAAAACGGAAATCCAGAGTGGCGTATTGCAAAACATATGAGGAAATTCGTCTCGAGGAAATTCAAGCAGAGAGTGCAGCTTTTTATTCCTATCAACCGGACGATTATTTGTGTTCAAGTGGTGGTGGGAAATTTAAAAAAATAACAACAATTCGTACACAAAGGGATTCACCTCTTTACAATTCATCATTATCATCATCATCAGATTCAGTTAATTTAAATTTCAAAATTTTAACACTCGAAGAAATTCGTCGAAGGAAAATTGAAGCCAATTCATCTTCTTCCGATCAAACAACAACAACAACAACAACAACAATACAAAGTGATGATCAATCAACTGAGGAATTTTTAAAAGATGCAATGAAAACTTTAGAAAAATTAAAAGCAATCAACAATGAAAGGCGAGAGATAAATAAAAGAAAGCATTCTGAATTGGATGAAAATTTCGATGAAATTTCACGAAATAAAATATCAAAAATTTTGGATAATAAAGTACCACCTGTTAGATTAAGAAGATCATTGAAATTTTCTCAATTTACAAGTAAAAATTTATCAGATGATAATGATAATATGAAAATTGAAAAAAAGAATGAAAATCAAAATGATTCATTCTCAAAAGTTGAAGTTAGAGTTTGTGATAGTAGTACAACAGATGATGTTGTTGAAAAAATTTCAGTATCGACTGAGACAATTGACTGTGATAATTCAAAAATAATTTGCAATAATTCACTTGTCATTGCTGAAGAAGAGGAGGAGGAGGAGGAGGATATTTTAAAAGATATTGAGGCCTTATTATAAGAACAAAAATCACTGGAAGTAAATTCCAGATTCTTTCTTTTTACCTCAAGTGGGTAAATATTTTTTTTTTTTTTTAATACAATTTATTGAGTTTAAATTATATAATGAAATTGAAAATATTTTTATAATTTTTATTAAAATATTTTTAAATCAAAATCTTAAATTTGTCCTTTATCAAAAAGTGATATAGAAAAAAAAAGATTTTTGGATATAAGTTTTCTTAAAAAGAGAGTTTTAAGAAAAATTAAATAGTCGATATTCATGTAAATATTATATATATATATATATATATATATATATATATATATATATATATATATATATATATAAACACCAAAAAGAGATGCAATACTTTAAAATTAATTTATTAAAATTTGACAGAATTTTATTATTTAGAATTTATTGTTAGTCGAATTTTCATTTTTTTTTTCAATTATTATTTTTCATATAATTCTTTTTAATTCGACTATTTTCTATAATAAAATTTCGAGTAAAATGGAAATTTGCTTGAATAACAATTCTGTAATAAAGAAAATTCGACTGAAAGTTAATTCCAAATTCTGTTAAAATGAAAATTCTTAACAAATTAATTTTAAAGCTTATTCATGCGTCTTACAAAAAAAAATGTGGATAATAATATTATTTTCAAGTATTTTAAAATAAGATTTTGCAAAAAAAAAAAAAAAAAAAAATAGTTTAACTGTAAATATAGTTATATTCAGGAGGAAAAATTATATTTTCTTTTGCAGTATTTTTTTTAGACTAAAGTAAGTTTAATGTAAGAAAAATTTTTATAGAATTGAAATTCTATTTGGGTAAGAAAAAAAAAAGATATTTTTTTAAATACAAAAATAAAACGAATATATGAAATTAAAAGTAAAAAATTCACTAACTAAATTTGTATCCTTTATATATGGCAATGTGAAAAAAAATGCAATCACTGCATTACATTTTTTTTTTGTAAATTATAGAAATATATTGTAATATAATAAAATATGCAAAATTATATTAATTTTGAAATGATATAAGGTTTAATAATTTATGTTTTATCTCAGCCCCAAAAAGATTTCCAATTTTGATTAAATAATTTTTATTATTAATATTATTAAAATACAAAAAAAAATATATTTCTAAATGAAAGGAAAAAATTATAATTCCATTTATTATTTTTATTCCTTCTTTATTTTCTTTCGATTCATAAAACTTGCACCGGTCAACTTACAATGAGTACTTAAAATTATTTTCAACTATATTCATTTATATATATATATATATATATTTTTTTTTTTATTTATTTATATATTTATATTTGTTTATTTACGAATTTACTATACATACAAAATGACTGCCGATATATTCCGGTTTCACACAAAAACGATTTTTTTTTGTCGGCTCCATTCATTACATGAATATAAATAATATCGACTTAGAATTAATTATCATCATTTTTTTAACTGTATAATAATCATTTTTATCAAAGAGGAGGGGTGAATTATTTTTCTAGATCGTGGGAAATCGATTACGTGTGAAAAGGAATCAGCTTCGCGTCAAGACTCTTTTTTTTTTATTACTATAATAGAAAATGATTCGTACTTTAAAAAAAAGTTTTTTCCAAATAAATACACTTCGAAATTTTAATTACAAGGTTTTTTTTTCTATTGGAGTTATTTACAAAAATATTTTCCTTTTGAAAAAAAAAATTATGAATCATTTTCTATTTTTAAATATACAAGTAACTTTTGAAGTTTCTCGCTTTTTTAAAAAAATCGAAAAACAAATACAGAGAAAAATAGCATTTGATGCTTTTTTTAAATGATTATTTCGAGGCTTGTCACGAGAGGTGAGTAAATAACATTGATTTACTTTTTTTAATGTTGTGTAATGAAATTACGCGGGGGAAAAAAGGATAAGTTATTGTGTGCTATAAATTACTGGGGTGCGTATTTGACACAATTGCAGTCGTTACAATGATAATAATAATAATAGTAATAATGCAATAACAAAATAACAGATCGCATAACATTTTCTTTTTTTTATAAGCTCAGTTAAAATTACTTTCTTTAAAGAAAGTTAATAATTATTATCGATCGAGCTAATAATTTATCGGCATTAATGTCATCGGTATTATCATCATCATCATCATCATTAAGATTTTTGTACCAATTTAATGTGCCGCTGGGGCCGAAAAAATATGATTGCGCCTAACTAAAAAATTGTGTACGTACTTATTGGCCGACTTAACGGTGATTTATTTATCATATATTAAAAAAAAGTCTGATTATTATAATACATTTTGAAACTTCCAAAAAGAAGTTTATTAAAAAAAAAAATCACAAAAATGTATGGTGTTCTTTTAAAGAACAATAACGAAAAAATTATCGATGAGTTAATTTTTTTTTAAATGTTACTTTCAATATAACTATATAGTTGCGTACAATTTGTTCCTAATATGTGTGAAAAAATTCCTTTTCAATTTTGCTACATTTTTTATTTTTCTTCATAATTTAAGAATTGGTTTTTTTTTTTTTTTTGAAGAGACGCGACCCAATCGATTATTTTATAATTAAAACGACTTTCGCACTTTGAAGAAAAGAATTTCTTTTTTTTATCAGCGAAACAACGATTTTTTTTCGAATTTGATGTGTGAAAATCTCGTTGAGAAGATAAAAAAAAAAAAAAAAGGTTCTACGAGGTGGAAGTCGATGTTGATGACCACCACGGTCACTGTAACCTTGGAGACCAATATTGTGCAGCCAAATCTGGTGCCGGTTGCCCTGGCACTGCGATTGGCACACTCACACCGGGTGATATTAAACCTGAAATTTAGAAATTAATTTTTTATTATTTTTTTTGTCTTTTTTTTTTTTTTTTTGCTAAGAATTCTAATTTAAGTAGCGGAAATTCTAATACTATTTAAAAAAAAAATGGGATTTATTTCCATAATTATATTCCAGAAATTTTTCCTGCTCAAAAGTCGAGTATTTTTATATTTATTTTTATAATTTTAATTATTTTTTTAAAATCGAATTTTAATTTGAAATTTGAATTATCGAATTCTTATTCTGGACAAAATGTTAATTTGTCCGAAAGAGAAACATCCGACGTAAGCGCAAAATTTCGGCGCGAATTTCAAAAATAATTATAATTGGGGCATTCTATGGGAAATTTTCATTGAAAATTTTTTTTTGTCAGAAACATTGTTTTTCGAAATCTATATGAAAAATAAGGAAATAGGTATTTTTTAATTTTTTTATTTGATGAAAATGAAGGAAGTTATGATTTTTTGAAATTTAACGTCAACGAAGAAAGTGTGTTTTTGGAACATTTTTTAATCTATTGTATTAAGAAATTAAAAATTATGCTATATATGAAATTTGTTCATTTTTTCTCAAATTTTTCAAATATGTGCTCAAAAATAACGTACCTATAACAGAAACAACAAAAAAGTTGAAATTAAACTTATAAAGTGAGTTTTCTCAAAAGAGACACTTTGGATTTTTAATTTTTTTTTTTGCATTACAATCTCTGATGACTGAAGAATTTTTTCCCCTATCTGCGAAAGTGGTACTTTTAGTTTTTAAATTACTATTTACAATTTTTAAGCTTGACGCAACGATTTTTAGTATGTTTTTATGAAAATTAAAAAAAAACAAATGAATGTTAATGGAAAAAGGTTATATTTGTAGAAAAAATGCTTAAATTCTGTGAGTCGTACTAAAAAAAATTATAAATAGTAATTTAAAAACTAAAAATACCACTTTCGCAGATAGGGGAAAAAATTCTTCAATCATCAGAGATTGTAATGCAAAAAAAAAAAAATTAAAAATCGAAAGTATATTTCTTTTGAGAAAACTCACTTTATAAGTTTAATTTCAACTTTTTTGTTGCTTCTGTTATAAGTACATTATTTTTGAGCACATATTTGAAAAATTTGAGAAAAATTGAACAAATTTCATATATAGCATAATTTTTAATTTCTTAGTACAATAGATTATTCGTTAACGTTAAATTTCAAAAAATCATAATTTCCTTCATTTTCATCAATTTAAGAAATAAAAATATAGGACGTATTTCCTTATTTTTCATAAAGATTTATAAAAAAAAATATTTCGGACAAAAAAAAATTTTCAATGAAAATTTCCCATAGAATGCCCCATATAAAAAAATGGGATTTATTTCCATAATTATATTCCAGAAATTTTTCCTGCTCAAAAGTCAAGTATTTTTATATTTATTTTTTATTTTTTTAATTTTTTTTTTAAATCGAATTTTAATTTGAAATTTGAATTATCGAATTCTTATTCTGGACAAAACGTTAATTTGTCCGAAAGAGAAACATCCGACGTAAGCGCAAAATTTCGGCGCGAATTTCAAAAATAATTATAATTGAGGCATTCTATGGGAAATTTTCATTGAACATTTTTTTTTGTCCGAAACATTTTTTTCGAAATCTATATGAATTTTTTCAATTTGAAAAAAATCTAATAAATATTGTTTTATTAATAATAAATATATAGTCAAAATTTTTCGCTTATTCAATATGATAGTCGATAAATAAAGCAATTATCTTAAATTTTCCGGTGTTGCACTCCTGTTATACAAAAATTGGAAACTTTTGTCTGAGGTGAAAGAAAAAAAATCAAAATTTGCGTTTTCTTTCTTTAACCAATTAAATATTCTCTTTTTTTTCTTATCTCGAAATTCGTAATATTGAAAGAAATCCGATTTTCTTTTTTTTCTTATTGAGGGGCACGCTTTTTTTTTGTGAAAAAAATCTAAGCGTGCAAAAATCAGTTTTCATTACCGGAATATGATTAGAGAGTGCGGTCTGTCTGAGGTTCAATAGCGGTATCCGTGGTAGCCATAATCCATCGGCTAAAGGGCAAGCAGCGAGTGCAGTGAGTGCGGTAGACACTCACCGGTCGAGGTGGCGTTCTGGTTGTACTGATTAAGGCCCGCTGTGTGATAAGGTTGTGTTGGACTGCAAGTGGGCCTTGCACCATAACCCAAATGAAGTGGTTCATAGCTCGATGGTCGTGCAACACCACACGAATAGCCATTGTCACGCTGTTGAAGACATGCACCAGGACTTGGACCCACTGTCATTCCAACTGTCATTCCCATTGGGCCCATTCCACCGCCTGACGATAATGATGACATACTGGTTGTGTGTTGATTTTGTTGACTTGCGCCTGACATCGTGAAACTTGGCATCGAACTCATTGGACTGAATTGAATACAAAAAGAAATTTTTTTTTGTTTAGTATATAGAAATAGAAGACAATTTAAAAAGTAGACCAATAGTAGTAAGTAAAGGCAAATTTTTTTTTGCAAATAAGTTAATTTTATTTATTTGTTGGTATTTTATTATTATATCAAACGCAACGAACAGATGTACCCCTTGAGAAATCATTATTGAAAATTAATTTCAATTATTTAGATAGATTTAGTGAGAAAATTTTAAGGTTATATCAAAATTCAAAGACGCCATTTATTTGTAAAAAAAAAATATTGACAAAAAAATGAAATTGAAACTAATAAATAAGAAATTCAAATACAAATGTTGTGCTTTTAGATTATATGTTAATGGTCTGCAAAATTCTATAACGTTCATTGTTTTCATTTCTAAGCATCCAAATAGACAACAATATATACTGATTATAGTTTAAAATTATCGTACTTTTTTCTTTTCGATTTATTAATGTTGATAATTTTCTCAATATTTAAAAATTTTTTAATTATTCTGTACTTGAATGTTTTGAAACCTGTTGCATTTCTAATGCGAAGTTGTCTTGTTAATTGTTAAAATAATAAATTTCCTGCCACGAAATGGCGGCTCTCTCATTGGTTATAATTATTGCAATTTCAATTACATTTCATTTAAAATTATTTCACTTTTTTCAAAAATCTCAAAAAAGTCTAAGAATTTTCCACACTTTACGTGCTTTTTAGGTGTTACACTTTTTTTTGAATCACAAGTGATTCTGTTGGAATTCACCACGAATGTTGTTAACCAAGAAGAGCACATGTTCGTTTCAGTCTGCTATCTATGCGATTGTAACGTAACGAGCGAGAAGTTTAGGAACTAACAGCTTCCGAAAAAAATTGTCCATTTTCGTACATGCACTATACAGAATTGGTTGGTTTCCATTCGCCAATAATTCTCATCAACTACCGCACCTTGCTCTAGTAAAAATTTAGTGACTTTATTGTTAAAATTAAAAGTTACTAAATATTTACTAAGAACAGGGTGCGGTAGTTGACGAGAATTATGACAAATGTCCAGTGGGGATTTTGACGAGTAGAGACAATGGAAACCATCCAATCATATAGGGCCAAAGAATGAAAATTTTAATCATAAATCTTAAGCTTTTACATGAGAGAGAAAAGGACAAAAGCTATTTCTATCCTTTTCTCTCTCATGTAAAAGATTTACGATTAGAGGTTTCATTCTGCTTAGGCCTGCTATCTTTATATTAAAAAATTAAGCAAAAAAAAGTCTTCTCACCTGTATGAATCGGGCATACTGGGAATTCCCGGATAGACGGAAGGTGCAAAACCATGATGTATTCTTGGTGGTGATGGTGGCGCCTGTGGTGGTGGTTGTCCACTAATAATACTCGATGGCGGTGGTGTTGGATGTCCTCCTACTAAACCAACACTTCCAGAATGTTGTTGCTGCTGTGGATTATCCCTCCGTTGTGTTCTTAATTTTTCCTCGCGCCTCCACTTTGCACGACGATTTGAAAACCAGACCTGAGTTAGTGGATGAGATATTTATCAATCTATATATAATCTATATACATTAATATAAGATCCTTATAAGAATATACAATTTTACAAGTATTCACCTGTATTCGTGCTTCCGGTAGACCGATTTTGCCAGCAAGTCTTTCCCTTGCAAAAACATCTGGATAGTGTGTTCTCTCAAATTCTTTTTCAAGAGCGTCAATTTGCTCATTGCTGAAACTTGTGCGATTCCTTTGGAGTTTTCTTTTAAGGCGCAAACGTGCTTGGTCATCGTCAGTACCACCGGATATGCTTCCAGCATTGCTATTGTCACCGCCGCTATTTGTTTCGTCTGAATGTGTTCCACCCTCGAGATCAGCAACTGAAACAAAAAAAAAAAATAGGAAAATTAAAATATATGAAATATAAAATACAAGTAATCTGTGGCATTAAATGAGAATTCGGTGAAAATAATCAGTAGAAATAAGTTAACAAGTGAGATATGTGCGTGTACTTGCGATTGTGTGTTGGAGATATATATATAGAGGAGGAAGGCAAGCAGGAAACAGGCAGGAGGCTGCAGGCATCGCCCGGCAAACCTTATCGTCGGTTTCTGGGTGAGCGCTTCGAAGCGTCAGTGGGTTTTGACTCAACGACAAGGACGAAGGTGTAAGAGGACGAGAGTGAGAGAGAAAGGGATGGATGACGAAAGCAAGAGGAAGGGTGAGGAACCGACGGAAGGAGAGAGAAAGAGAGAGGGGTAGTGCGATAAGACGCCAGGCGTCCCGACGCCGCTTCTATCCTCCCTACGATGGCAATGTACGCTTCTGTCACCCAACGTGAATTTCTCTCTCTCTCTCTCCTCCTCCTCATCCTTCCTCTCTCTCTCTTACCCTATCCCACACTGTGTGCTAATGGAAACCTGATAACAACCCCCCCAGGGTTTCTATCGGGCCTGGCATGGCGACCCGATATGTACACGCCAAGCCCCGTCGCGTCGAACGCTCGAATCTCCGGAACCATCCCAGTGTACGAGTATTTATAGAAGCCCCAAGAAGTTTCAGAGTCTCTTCTTTCTCTCTCTCTCTCACACACACACATATAACTGCAACTCTGAATCAAAAATCAGTTTCTTATATTTATAATAATAATAATATATATGGAAGATTGTGTACATTTTCCTCAAAATTCTACTTTCTGTTCTCCTTCATTTTTTTTCCGCAAAGCAAGAATAGATTCTTTAGACACAATCGTAAGAATGAGTTAGAAAAGGATATAGCATATATCTTTGTTCTTTTCTAACTCATTCTTCCACTTAGGGTTCTGTCACATGGAGCAAATTTAGTCTCTTACTTGCTCCATTTTGATTTAAAATCTAATCCGCTCCAAGCAACAGAGTTCTTAGTTTTCTTTGGTTTTTACGTTCTTCCGGTTTAATGACATTTTTAAAAGTCGTGCCATGGTTGGTTTCCATTGTCCCCACTCGCCATTTGTTATATATATAATTCTCGTCAACTACCGTACCCTGCTCTAGTAAAAATTTTACGACTTTATTGTTAAAAGTAAAAGTTACTGAATTTTAACTATATAGAGCAGGGTGTGGTAGTTGACAAGAATTATATGCTCTAGTGAAAATTTAGTGACTATTGTTAAAAGTAAAAGTTACTAAATTCTCACTAGAGCAGGGTGCGATAGCTGATGAGAATTTTAAGAAATGGCGAGTAGGGAATTTGGAGAGTGCGGGTACAATGGCTACCTTCCAAATATTCTACTAAAGTTTGTTAAGGGCTGTTTTACAATACTTTCTTTACATCGATAATTTTGAAAATTGTCCAGAAAATAAAATTACGAGGAAGAAATTCAGTGAGTGATATTAGGTGTCGTATTGGATTCAGTGGCTGAAAGCAAGTGTTTCATACTAGATAATGAATAATTTGGGAAAATAAAGAAGAAATTCGTTAAATGTGATTATAGTGTCGTTTTGGATTCAGTGGCTGAAAGCAAGTGTTTCATACTAGATAATGAATAATTTGGGAAAATACATAAAGAAGAAATTCGTTGAGTGTGATTCAGTGTCATTTTGGATTCAGTGGCTGAAAGCAAGTGTTTCATACTAGATAATGAATAATTGGGATAAATACATGAGGAAATAGGGAAACATATATGGTGGTATTCATAACCGCACTCTGCTCTAGTGAAAATTTAGTTAAAATTACCAGTTACTAAATTTTCACTATGAGCAGGGTATGGTAGTTTAATAAAGTCAATTTAACCGCTTATGATTCGTTGGTCTTAGGGATTTAATCGCTGATTAACTTTTAAATATAATATTAAATAAAAATATTTATAATTATAGTGAAGATAAGACTTTGAAATTCGCGACAGAGTAAACTTCTCGCGGATTATATGAGGTTTTGGTTGTACCAAACTTGCGCGCTTAACGTCTTGTGTAGCATGCACGTACATCCTTAGGGAAGTTCCCTCTTCCGCAAACGCAGTAGGAGCTTCTCGTCGTTAAACGGTGGATAAAGAGAGAGTCTTGGGAAAGGAGAAGGAGGAAGAAGAAGAAGAACAAGAAGAAGCAGTCGTATATGGGGAAGGGTTTGAGTGCGGTTAAGGATACGAGGGCTAAGGTTAGGTTATGTTATATACTGCAAGAGTAAAGTCGCTTCACTCCTTTCCTCGTGAGCGTATAATCTTGCCTTTATATATATATATATATAGAACGCGACACGAAATACATACCCACAAGGATCGCGGATGAGGTTAACGCGACGAGGGTGTCTTAAGCAGCAATTAAAACCATCGCATCCCCGACAACTTGAGAAGCAAGTTCTGCCTCTCTACTTCGCGAATATATATATATATATTCTTGGGATGAGTCGCTCGCTCTTCCAGTCGAAAATGTCTACATCTTCCGCAACCCCTTATATGTGTATGTGTCATACGCAACACTGCTCGCTAGTGGGTACAAATTTGCTTACAGTTGCACTTTTATTTAGAAAGAGAAAGGGAGAGGAAAGCTTGCTTCGTTGCTGATGATTGTCACTAAAATTTCAGTTTTTAAAAAATTTGAATCAATTGCGTAAATGCTGTGTAAAATTTGGAAAAGTGGCACTTCTATAACAATTTTTAGTTTATGGCGTAAAATTGCGTAACCGTTTACCACCGGAAGCATATATATTTCAGAAATTAAAATATATGAAAACTTCTAGAAACCCAGTAAGTCGAATGAATATTATAAAAAATTGCTTCCTGCTTTATTATAATTTATTTTAATATTTTCATTTTTACAGATTCGGTGCTACTATTTGGTCGTGATTTTGTGTATTGTAAAGTTAACCTCAAATAAAAGTTTGAGTCCACTTTTATTTATTAAAGCAATAACTGTTATATTATAAAGAAATCGTTTTTCATTTTTTTTTTAAGTTACGTCGCCATTTGAACGAGATTCGATATGTCAGGTCGGTCTCTAATGTCAGAAAGGCAGTGCCAGCTGTACGGCGAGTGAGATCTTCTCTTCTCCCCCCTCAATAATATTTTGGAGGGGAATCGTTCCATCCTCCCATTCTCTCAACACTATACTCTCTATACCCATCACCTCGTCGCGCATCCCTTGTCCTAAAAATCTCGTCTCGCATCTTCTCCCGGTCCAGCATATTATATCCACCAACCGCGATGCGCGCTCGTTCGACCGTGATGGCGCGGAACTCCATGTTTCTCTTCTCAATAATTTCAAACCTAAGAATCATTCCACCATTATTATTGCTCTTGCAATACAAAGAATTAAAATTTTTTTTTTTTTGTTATAAAACATTTCGACAACAGAAGTTTATTTTTAGGAATTTAAATTTTTAGAAGTAGGAAGGTATTTAAGTTCAAGAATTTGTTGCAAATAGAATAAACGGTATATACAATTATATATATATAAAGGAATTAGTAATGCGAAAAGTCAATTGTCGACCTAAAAACAAGAGAAGAGAAAAATAGAAAAGTTTCTGAAGCGTGTAATGAACAGCACAAGCGGTGCCACGAGCCCTTGAAAGCTTTATTAATTTCGATAATACTGTTCGTGTACTTGGCTAAACGTTGCTTCATATATATATATATATATTCCCGAACCAACATTGTTGGCAATGCCAGTGTATATAACAATAGCAGTTGATTGCGCATTGTGGTAACGAACCGCTGCCGCTATCAAACTTTATTTCCTCTACTCCTTGACTGCAATATGGAGAAAAAAGGTTTCTTTAAATTTTACACTCACAATATCATTCAAGTGTTAGGTATATACTATATATATATATATACTCGTATGTGCCATTCATTTATTTAACTCTAATGTGTTAATAAGTAAACTTATCTTATTATATTTTGAAATAAATACCTTAATAGAGAAAATAGAGTTAATGAAACATGTAACCCTTTGAAAATTCGCGTGGCTTCAATATATATCAAAATTTCGTCAACTGCCGTTTTATTATATAATCTCAAGTATTGAAATGAAAACAATGCTTCAATTCTTAACGAATGGTGCAACAAAAAAATACAGTATACCTTAAATGACGTGCTTAAAGTCGAAGGGAACAACTGCTGTTCCTATACTATTGTATTAAAAAGCTGTGCTATAACGGAAGTGAGCTGCGGTTCTCGATTATATGTACACTTAAAAGTGGCACACACCGATTAAGGATATATAGGATTATTGTTTTAAGTGCATATATTATTTTCTTAAACGAGCATTTACACTCAAGAATCAGTCTTATTATTTGCATATTTCAAGATTATAAAGAGAGCAGAAAGAGGAGAAAGAGAGGTTATAGGGTATTTAAATTTTATATCCCACTATTGGGAATTAAGAAAAAAAAATTAAATAATTGATGAATTTATTTTTGTAAACTCTCTCTAAATTTGAATTAGTGTCAAAATTGTACTAATTCAAATTAGTATAAATTCCCAAGCAGCACGGTAAATTCCCTGAATATCCCAGTGGAATATTCTTATGATCTTCTAGGAAAATCAAAATGTCCGCATCATGGGAATATTCCACAGTGACATTCAGGGTATATTCCAGTGATATTGAGGGTATAATATTAAAGGAATATTCCAGTGATATTGAGGGAATATTCCACGGTTATATTGAATTTTTTTTTTTTGAAATAATAGAAATGTATTATAAATTATGTTATTTGAATAAGCAGGAAGATTAAAAACACGTTTAAAAGAAAAATTCAATATAACCGTGGAATATTCTCTTAATATCACTGGAATATTCCCTCAATATCACCTGAATATCCCCTTAATGTCACTGGAATATTCCATTAATGTTACCGAGGAATATTCCCTCAATGTCACTGGAATATACCCTGAATGTCACTGTGGAATATTCCCATGATGCGGACATTTTGATTTTCTTGGAAGATCATGGGAATATTCCACGGTGCGGTATTCAAGGGATATTCAGGGGATATACCGTGCTGCTTGGGTTTCTATACATAGTTTTTAGTACACGCGGAGAAAAATGGAAAAACGAATAAAGTAACTTTTACTATACTTTAAAAGTAAAACCTCTGAACTGACCGCAGTTTCTGCGTATTTCTGACAATTTTTACTTTAGAAATATATATAGTAAAATTTACTATTTTCGGAATAATTTTTACTATTTCAGAAGTAAATTTTACTATTTCAGGAGTAAATTTTACTATTTCAGGAGTAAATTTTACTATTATAAGACACATCGGAAGCCAATTATCAAAAGCATAATTCCTATCCATCTTACATCTTAAGAAACTATAATGCATTTTAAGATGTTTTTGAAATCTTAGAAGCAAGTTGTAAAAAACATTTTGGAGAGGCTACCAAAACATCTTAAAATAAGATATACTTCTTTTTGCAGTGCGTATATAGAATAAATATATATGACCCGTCGCGAAGAAAGGGACCTTAGAAGCAAAAGAATTATAGGTTATGTTTATGACAATTTTACACCTTGATTCAAAGATTCTTTTCGTTTTTGTATAACATAAAAATCAGTTTTTATTATATGGAAGACTTAAACATTAAGAATTAAACTATATTTTCACTTAGAAATTTCAAAATATATAACCTATAATTTTTTTTCCTTCTAGGGTCCCTTTCTTCACATATATATACACTATGCCTAGTATTATATTATATATTTAGTCACTTTTAAAGTTAAGAGGCAGAACGAAAGGGCATGTAATATGTTCCCGTGCCAGATGCGTACTTATGTCGAATCAAATGATGATACAGATGTTACGAAATGAGGAGCTAGCTCAGGTTGGTGCATATCCCACACACCAGTCCATATATATATAATATAATATATATGTGAAACGTGAAAACTCTCAGTAGACCGCTGATACAAAATGTTCCGCCATTATTAGGGTTGCTAATGTCAAACAATAATAATGGCAATGTGTTTAAACGAAAAAGGGGAGAGAGGGGGGCTGTCCCTACTGTCAACGCATCTTCCCCTTAAGCATATGAGGACTCATATGCTATACATATATATATATATATATATATATATATATATATATATATATATATATATATAGTGAAGCTATCGAGGCAACACCATAGGTGGATCGTGTGTTGCATTATAGGGCTGTTCCACCGTGACACCTCGCACCCCTCACGATTATCATTTTTAACTCGACTAGAAAGCCAGGAGTCGACAATGAGCGGCCATGATGCGTTAGTAACGGCCATTCATTTATTACTTGAATGGAGAGAAAAACCGAGAATCAGAAAATTTGTACTAAATATATATATAGGTGTGTCAAAATTTTATTTGACGGGATTTAAGAAACAGAAAAATTGTAGGTTATGTTTATGATAGTTTTAACTTATAATTAAAACAAGTTGCTATTATGTAAAAGCAAAATTAGGTTCTTCTTTTTAGGTCCCTTTCTTCAGAGTGCATGCTTTTAACTATGGTAAAACTATTATAAACATAACCTATAATTTTTTTTGCTTTGTATTAACAAAATTATCTATAATCATTTTAAATAGTTCAACATAACGTATAAAAATGTTTATAGATTATAAATAGGCCTATAAGTATAGAATAAAATCTTTAATCGTAAATTTTTAACTTTTACATGAAAGAGAAAAGGATAGAAATATCTTTTGTCCTTTTCTCTCTCATGTAAAAGTTTAAGATTTACAATTAGAGATTTCATTCTGCTTAGGCCTATTTATACTATTTTTTACAGGTTATGTCTATCTAAAGGTACACTGTAAAAAATCTTTTTGGAGATTGTACATTCACAATTTGTATTTGTGTTAAAATTTGTAAAATTACTGTATTCAATAAGGTTATGTTACTACATTAAAAAAAGCACTTTTACCATTTTCTGTAAATTTACTACTTTCAAAGTGAGTAATAGGTGACGGATGCAACAACTAATAATATGTTTCACCTATTACCCACTTTGAAAGTATAGTAAATTTACAGAAAATGGTAAAAATACTGTTTTTAATGTAGTAACATAACCTTATTGAATATAGTAATTTTACAAATTTTAACACAAATACAAAATGTCAATAAGGTTATATGTATTAGATACATAACCTGTAAAAAAATAGTATAAACTATAATCTATTAACATTTTTATAGGTTATGTTGAATTATTTAAAATTCTAATTATATATTAAACTAATTATATATTAAAAGGATAAACAACGAAAATAAGAAGCTTTTCACACTTAAGAATTAGAGAGAAATGGATGATGGGTAAAGTGCGAAGGAGGAAATGTTGGCAATTCCATTATAGCAAGAAAGCAACGAGCCGTACGGGTACATAAGCAGCTCACGCTATAGAGGTAATATTATGCGATTCATTTGTAACTCTCTCTTTTTCTCTTTCTCTCTTATTGCATATTTGACAAGGCCCTACAGTAAACATTCCTTGTCTTTCTCTCTTTTCTACCTCTGTCATCACTTCATCTCGTCATTTTCCACCGTTCGTCCCGCGTGCCCATTCCGCAAATTTAACTCACCCCCAATCCTCTTTGCCAACAAACGCTCCAACGAGCTCCTACAGTAAATCTCCTTATGCACGACTCAATCAAATTGAACCGCCGCCGCCGCTACCGTTTGCCCGTCACAATTTCTGATTCATTTTACTTTTATATATACATACAAAAATTTCTTCAAGTACGATCACGTTTTTCATTGACGATCACAGATATATTGTTAAACCTAACCTTAAAATTGTTTTAAATTACACACCTATAAAGGTATAATTACTCCGTTGGTAATTGGTTAATTACCATTACTTATACTTATACTTACTTATACTTATACAAATTTGAATATTTTAATCGAATAAAGAATTCTATTTATTTTCAGTATAAAATATCATTAGTCGGTAAAACAGATTTGACTGTTTCAATCAATAAAGAATTCCACTAATTCACAGAAAATTAAAAGGCATTAAAATAAGCTGCAACGCTTCTTATTTTAATCCAATTTTGCTTATTTTAATACCAAAATGGATTAAAATAAGCAAAATTGGATTAAAATAATAAGCGTTGCAGCTTATTTTAATGCCTTTTAATTTTCTGTGAATTAGTGGAATTCTTTATTGATTGAAACAGTCAAATCTGTTTTACCGACTAATGATATTTTATACTGAAAATAAATAGAATTCTTTATTCGATTAAAATATTCAAATTTGTTTTATCGACTAATGTTATTTCAGTCGCATATTCATACTGAAAATTAGTACAATTCTTTACCGATCAAAACAGTTTAATCTGTTTTACCGACTAATGATATTTCAGTCGAATTCCATATTGAAAATTAGTCGAATTCTTTACCGATTAAAGCTGTCAAATCTGTTTTACCGACTAACGATATTTCATACTGACACCGAAAAAAAATATTCTGAAATTTAGAATATATGCTTGACATCTATTTTAGAATACTTTATACTTAAATTCAGTTTGTAATACTCTTTAAATTAGAATATATTCTTCGTACTTAGTATATATATATATTCTAAATGTTAAGAATATATACTGAAGACTAAGAATATATTCTAATTTTAAGAATATTACATACTGAAATTAAGTATAAAATATTCTAAAATAGGTGCCAAGTATATACATATACACTAAATTTTAGAATTCCTTTTTTTCGGTGGAAAATTAATAGAATTCTTTACCGATTGAAACAGTTAAATCTGCTTTACCGACAAATGATATTGCAGTCGTATTCCAAACTGAAAATTAGTGGAATTCTTTACCGATCGAAACAGTTAAATCTGCTTTAGCGACTAATGATAATGTAGATTTGACGTAAATTAGTAATAATTTCACTAATTTTCAGTAAAGTATACGCCTGAATTTCAATATGAAAAATGTTGATTCAATGCCTCTTATTTCTTCAGTGAAATCGATTCAATTGAGATTATAATTTCTCTTACGAAAGAGATATTGACGTATTCTGACTTATTGCAATTAGCGCAATACAAATATTCTATTTTAAGAATATATGAGAACTATACATATTCATCATCGTGATATGGGACCAATTAAATGATCAAGTTTTGATTTTGCTTATATATATATACATATATATGAGAAATTTTCAAAGTGGGAGAAGCGCGTACAAGTTTTGCTATACTGCCACTCACTAAATAACGACGATCGCGATACGGGCGGGCGGACCCGCAACACGGTGTGGAGCTCGCGCGATTACTTCCGGCCTCTTGAGCTGCGATGTACTTTTGCAAGTTTCACTGAGACTTCCACCTTCTCCTCGACCCCAAAACCCCTTTCTGCCTTCGTCGTCGTCGTCGTCGACGTCCTGAAGCGCAATAGTATATATATATATATATATATATATATAAGCTCCGTTTATGTTTCAAAGTTTCCTTTTTGATTTCGCCCTCGACACAAACGTCAAAAACAAGTGCGTAATGTATGTATTCACGCACTGTAATTTCTTAACTGGAAAAAAAAATGGAGGAAAACATTTTCGAGAAAATTGCGATTTTAAATTCAAAAATCTGTGTAAGTAAAAAAGTTTTAGATAACGGTATTCTATATATAATAAAAGACGCGCACTCTTTTGGAGTTGAAGAAAAGGAAGTTGATGATAAAAAATAATTTTATTCCTACAAAGTTAATGATTACTCTCTAAAACTGAATTAGTAGTTTTCTACTAATGAAATAGTGCAGATTCGGTAACCAATTGAATTAGTAACAGTTTTGACTCTTTTTTAGTAGAAAACTATATACTAATTGCTAGTAGAAAACTACTAATTCATTTAGTAAGTCGTATTTTTTACTATTTCAAATTAGTAAGCCGATTTACCCCATGAATTAGTAGTTTTCTACTAAAAAAGTGTCAGAATTATTACTAATTCAATTGGTAAACGAATTCGCACTCTTTCATTAGTAGAAAACTATACTAATTCAGATTTAGAGAGTAGGGAGTTAATACATATATCTAATAATATAAATCACTTTTGGAGTTGATTTTTAACTTCAAAAATTTTATTCCCAACTTCAGTTGCACTGTAAAAAATTTCGAGAGTTAATGGCAACCGAAAGTTATGGAAGTAAAATTTTTGGAGTTAAAAATCAACTCCAAAAGTGAGTAACTGTGTACAATTGCTCTCTAAATCTGAATTAGTATATATAGTTTTCTACTAATGAAATAGTGCGTTCACGTTTATCAATTGAATTAGTAACAGTTTTGACTAATTTTTAGTAAAAAAAAACCTACTAATTGCTAGTAGAAAACTATTAATTCATGGCTTACTTATTTTGAAATAGTAAAAAATTCGACTTACTAATGAATTAGTAGTTTCCTACTAGCAATTAGTATTTTTTTTTTTACTAAAAACACAGGCACACAAAAAGTAAAATGTGGTTTGGCCGAGACACTACTCTAGTCTATTTTCATGTATTTTTCCACGCTAAATTCGAATCTGAAGTCAGAATTATCAGATTGGCTTTTATTTTTGAGATATATAAACTCAAAAAACTGCTCAGAAAGAAAAATAAAAACAAAAAGTTAAAAAATTTTTAAATGTCACTGCGATAGTGTAATTCCATGTATATTTTTTGTCGCTGAATCCGAATCCAAAGTCAGAATTGTTAGATCCGCTGAAATTTTTGAGATAATTGCAAAAAAACACAAGTAACAAAAATTTCAAAATACTCAAAATCAGTTTTTTGGAATTATCTTCAAAATTTGAGCGAATCTAACAATTCTGACTTTGGATTCGGATTCAGCAACAAAAAATATACATGGAATTACACTATCGCAGTGACATTCAAAAATTTTTTAACTTTTTGTTTTTATTTTTCTTTCTGAGCAGTTTTTTGAGTTTATCTCAAAAATAAAAGCCAATCTGATAATTCTGAGTTCGGATTCGGATGCAGCGTGAAAAAATACATGGAAAATAGACTATAGTGTAGTGTCTCGGCCAAACAGCTTTTTATTTTTTGTGTGCCTGTGAAATTAGTCAAAACTGTTACTAATTCAATTGGTAAACGAATACGCACTATTTTATTAGTAGAAAACTATACTAATTCAGATTTAGAGAGTGTGATAAACAAAATACAGTTAAAAATTTCTACAAAACAACTGAAATTAAAAATTTTGCGAGAATATTGAGAAAGGACTATAACATGAATAAGGATTTACCTATAGCATTCGCGACTTTATATATATATATATATATATATACGAGTTTGGATGATAGGGCGAAGCAGCAAAGCGGTGGAAAGTGATTAAACGAGTGGTGGATAGGGTCGAACTTCGACGTGCGCTAATATCTCGAGCAAACTTTGTGCCTTTACATGGTTGGTTAAACGTGCAAACATTGACTGACGGTACCCATCTACACCTACTGTCAGTTTTGGGTATCCCTACGGCACCACTCACAAAGTAGATACATATATACAATTTCTCCTCAATCCCACATCAAAACCTTTTGTAAATTTTTTCGTTTTTCATTTTTATATATTAAACTAGTGATGTATTCCTCGCTCGGTTAAAATTGTACTTATTGTTGTTTACTTATTGTAGTTTATGTATATTATACATATAATTTATGTTTTAAATTAATATCTTATTAATATTGTATAAAATTTATCTTAAAATTGGAAAAAGATGTTACATAAAAATAGTTTGTAAGATTTTCTAAAAGCATATATGCAAAGTATTTTGATTTATTTGAAAATAATAGAAAATAGATTTTTCAAGGAGGGTGTCGAGGTCACGGGGTCGGTGTCGTTTTTCGAAATTTGTTAACTTAATATAATAGAAGATGTTTCGTTTTAAATTAAGAAATGTTAAAATTATTAAGTTAAAAACATTTGATTTTAATGACACTTAAAATTAGACACAATATTATAGGTTACTAACTAAAAATTGAAAAAACAACAATAAATAATAAAAAATAATAATAAAAAATTGAAAAAATCAAAAAATTCTTAAAAAATTGCAAAATAACCCTTTTTTGGGATAAAATTGCAAAATAACCCTTTTTCGGGTTAAAATTGAAAAATAACCCTTTTTCGGGTTAAAATTGAAAAAAGATGTTACATAAAAATAGTTTGTAAGATTTTCTAAAAGCATATATGCAAAGTATTTTGTTTTATTTGAAAATAATTGAAAATAGATTTTTCAAGGACGGTGTCGAGGTCACGGAGTCGGTGTCGTTTTTCGAAATTTGTTAACTTAATATAATAGAAGATATAAGTATCACATAGTGTACTTCCACAGCAGGAATTTATTATTTATTTCTTCCCCACTTGGAAAGATTTCCCGGAAAGTGCCCCCTCGAGGTTCTATCAGAATTCCGCCGGAACTTCCAACGTAATTCCGTCGGAATTCCAAAGAATTTCCGATGGGATTCCGACGGAATTAGGACTCTAAAAATGTTGAAAAAAAAAATTAATCGGAATTCCGTCGGAATCCTATTGGAAATTCTTTGGAACTCCGATGGAATTCCGACGGAATTACGTTGGAAGTTCCGGTGGAATTCTGATAGAACCTCCCGGGTGGCACTTTCCGGGGAATCTTTCCAAGTGGGTCTAAACGGTATTTTACGACAAATTATTTTGGTAGTATCATCTTTATTATAATCGAATTTATCTATATACTGTTATTACTATTAAACTATACACGTTTGCCAAATGAATGTGGTGTGTAAGTCAAAGGGTGATTTGGAAACTCAACACAAATTCCCTAATTCGTTTATGGCTTACAAAACGAGTCTTTTGGGAGTAGGTACATTCAACTGGTTGCCAAACAGTTTTGGCTCGGTTTCGGACTCCCAGGGGTCTAATACTCGTCTCTATACTCCAGAAACCATTTTAAATTGATTTAATCAAATTCAATTAAGATATACTTAATGAATAGGTTTTGAACCGTGTGTTTGCTTTTATTTTTATATACTTTTATTTCTCTTTCTCTCTTTGCGTAAAACCACGAAATTAACAGATTTTACAAACTTCATTTTTAATACATTAAGATATTGAATTATTTATCATAGGAAACATCTAATTATACTCGCCCATAGTTAATATAAATTTTTATGAATTTAAAATAGATAACAAAAATTTTGTTTGGTAAAATCTTGTACATATCTACTACTGCGTTTTTAAACTATGAATTCCCAAAGGAATGATTGTAAAAGTAAATTCAGTGTAGGGTTAGCATATCCTCCCTTCATAGACGATTAATCCAGTTTACTCGCAGACGCCACCCTGCAGGGGGTTCTCTTCGTAAGTCGTGAATCCGCACAACCGACCCCCGCGCTTAAATATATTCAATTACCGAGTCTTCGAACTACCATGCACAGGTATATTCAACCTTATAACAAAGTACACTCACAAGTCCCAAAATAGTAAATAAAACATCTAAAACGTTTTAGAATGTTTCATATGTCCGTCAAAATAACGTACGTTAAGAACTTTTAAAAATGTTCCTAAAAACATCCCAATGGGAAATTTACACCATTGTCAGCATTGGCCTAATATTGAACCATCATTGGTCCTATAATGGCTCAATGGTTATACCATTGTCAATATCCCATACTAGGATTTTACAACGTTTTATGTTCTAAAAACGTTCCTAAAACATTTAAGAATGTTTTATGTTCTAAAAACGTTCCTAAAATATTTAAGAATGTTTTATGTTCTAAAAACGTTCCTCTAAAACATTTAAGAATGTTTTATGTTCTAAAAACGTTTTTAGAATGTAGAGCATTTCTTAATACGTATACGTTATTTTGGCAGATGTATATGAAACGTTCTAAAATGTTTTAGGAACTTTTCTAGAAAATCCATAATGCTGTTGGGTTGTTTAAACCATTACTGTTAATTTGCGAATGTTCCAAAACAGTACATACCTAAACACCAATGATTTTTAATTGTTAAAATCCTGTTCCATTTACATTCCTAACTTCTATAAACATAACCTAAACATAACCTTCTTGCTACCCCTTTCTTCAGTGCACAATATTGTATGTAAAAAAAAGTTTGTAAATCTGTAAATACTAATTCCAGATCAAAATCTTATCTTCTGTGCTTTAATTAACTTTTGAAATCAAAAGTACTTAAACCTTAAAACGGTATACATACACATATATATGACTTTGACAATCACGCTAGTGACTCTTAAACAGACTTCTATCACTAAAAAAGAAAATGTGAATGTATATGTATATGTACTATGGGGCATCGGAGTAAGAAAAAAAAATATAAAGCAATCAAAAGGAGAGGGAGAGAGAAAAAAAGAGGAGAGAGAGAGAGAAGGAGAGAGTTAAGCCTGCAGGCTGCAGACAGTGGCAATGCTATGGGCACTACTGCCAACATGGCAAATGCAAGCCCAGAAGGGAGACAGACATCTCACCCTTCTTTTGTCCCCGGTCTCTGCCCGATATTGAAATGGAGTCATTTGAGTGTGAATAATTTGCTTTGGCGAAGCCTTCTCTCCTTCCCCACTATTCCCCTTCTCACTCACTCACTCTCTCCTCCCTCTCTCTCTCTCCCTATATATATCTCTCTCTATACTATATACCTATCGCTTTTCTCCTATCCGATCATTTTAGGATTCGTCGAGCACACCAAACATTTGGGGCGATTCTCCCGATATCGAAATTGTTATATATATATATATATGTCAAATGCCTAAAGATAAAAAAATATTTTTGTAATATTAATTTAAATTTTTTTTTTGTTAAAACCCATAGGAATATTAAATGCAAAATTTATTTCTTGGAATACTGAAAAAAATATTGTTGAACAATAAAATTCTGTAGTGCAAAACTGAAATACCGTAATTTTTTTATTTAGGTTATGTTGCCAACTATGTTTTTTCTTCTGAAAAAAAATATAGAGATTAAAATTATGGAAAATTTGAATTCAATTTGATAGAAATAATTATTTCTATCTTCTATGGATCAAATTTTCCATAATTTTGTATATTTTTTTAAAGAAACATAGTGAATAACATAACCTATAAGTAAAAAAAACTATCTGTTTCAGTTTTGTACGGCAGAATTCTATTTATAAAAACAAATGTATATATTGCCGCTGGGTTCGAGGCTATGTTTGACAAACATAACCTCAAAATCCAGAGCCACAGGTCAAGCATAACCGCAAAATTCAAACTTAACTTCAAAATTCAAGGTCATTGGTCGAACATAACCGCTAAATTGAAGATCACAGGTCAAACATAACCTAAAAATCCAAGGTCATAGGTCAAACATAACCTCAAAATTCAAGGTTCCAGGTCAAACATAACTTCAAAATTCAATGTTAAAGGTCAAACCTAATTTCAAAATTCAAGGTCATAGATCAAACATAATCTCAAAATTGAAGGTTATACGTCAGGAGACCGTTGAATTCGAGACTATGTTCGACAAACATAACCTCAAAATTCATTGGTCTTGACACAAAATAACTATATATATATATATATTTATAAAAAATATAGACATTCTGTTGTTCGGATGCTGGTCAGATTGGGAGCAAGTGAATTTATTAAACGTGAATCGTTTACGTCGCAAGAACAATGACACGCGTTGAGAATCGTAAATTGAGTATATATAAATCGAGTTCGGAGGTACTCAAACGTGTGTATTTGTATGAATGCATTCTCATTTATGACTCGGGGATTCTAAAATTAAAATAACGTAATCGACTGCACAATTCACTTTCTCTTTGAGAATACTAATAAAATCTATCCATTCTTAATAAATACCTATATATATATATATATAAATATATAAATTTTGAAATAAATATTCATAATTTTCTAATTTAGGTAAATATATTCATAGAAAATAAAAAATAATTATTATAAGAAATAAAATGTTGAATAAAAATTTTATTTCGAAATAAGCACAAGACAATACAATTTCAGGAAGTTGTATAAAAAATTATAATATTTGTACTCTTACTTTAATTTTTTTTTTTTTTGCGCACTTCCTACTATATATCCATTATTGGAAAAAGAATTTATCCTCATTTGTGCGAAGAAAATCAGACTGATCATTCAAGAGGAAGACAAACTTTCTTTATGGAAAAATCGATTTTGAATTCAATGAACAGTACTTGATTATGGACTTACGTTGGGAAATATGCTTTTTATAATAGAAAAAGGATTAAATACTTATATATCGATAAAAATTATCCTCTCGCCTTTATATATATATATATATATAGTTCTATGTAATATCAATTTTAAAAAAATTAGACACCGTTAGAAAAAGAATTATATGAAAAAAAGTATATTCCGGGAAGCATATTCTTTGCGGCAATTTTCATGCGGTTTTTCAGAAGGTCAAATCAACGCCAAAAGCGAATGTAAAGAGACCGGACGATGAGCAAATAGCCTGCCAAAGAGGATTCATTGCTTTTAAGAGGCCAATGTCATCCGTGTGAAGCATCAGGTTGGTTGCGGGGTGTTTAAACATGCAAAGCGCGCTCCATTCGAGGTGTATAAAAGCCGTGACTGGTCCCCAAATATCAGTATCTTCAGGACAACCAACTAAACAATATGAGGGTAATCAAAAATTCTTCCTCTTTTTTTAAAAAATCTTTCCTATATTGATCTCAATTTTTTTTCTCCTATCAATTAATTAATCCTCTGATTTTTTAATCCCTTTATTTATTTATATCCTACACTTGAGAATTTTGTTATTTACTAATTAATTCTTTTTTTCTATTTCTGCATTAATATAGACGTTCCTGATTTCAAGTATTTTGGTAGTTCTGGTCGCCGCTGAGCCACCGGCCTACAGGCAAAGATACTATGTTGCACAACAGAGAGAAGAAGTCACACAGGATCCATCATTAGCTCCGTACGCTCCCTCAGGATGGAAACCTAATGGACCTGCCTTTAATTTGCCTCAGAGACAAGTTCAACCATCACTGAATGAATATGGATCACCTTCGGCTCCTCAAAATCAGTACGGACCACCTTCTGCTCCTCAAAATCAATACGGACCTGCAGCAGCGGCTCCTCCAAATCAATATGGACCACCTTCTGCTCCTCAAAATCAGTACGGACCTTCAGCTGCTCCTTCAAATCAGTATGGACCACCTTCTGCTCCTCAAAATCAGTACGGACCTTCAGCTGCTCCTTCAAATCAGTATGGACCACCTTCTGCTCCTGAAAATCAATATGGACCTTCAGCAGCACCTTCTCAGAATCAGTATGGACCACCTTCAGTTTCTCAAAATCAGTACGGATCACCAGCGGCACCTCAGAAACAGTATAGATATCCGGCGGCACCTCAAACTCAATATGGACCAGCAGCAGCAGCTCCACAGCAACAATATGGATCACCAGTGGTTCCACTAAATCCCTATACATCGCAACAATTCGAAGCATCGCAAAAATTCAGAGCTGCACAAAAACAAACCAATGTTCCTCAAAGTAAATACGGTCCTCCCGAATACACTACCACTGAATATCCAAATACCACCGAATTTGATGAACCAACTACTGTGAAAGGTCTCACTGAATCGGAGGTGAGTTTCTTATTTACTTTAGTTTAAAATCTGACACAATTTTGAAGCACAACTTTAAAATCAAATACAATTTTGAAGCACAACTTAAAAGGAAACACAATTTTGAAGCACAACTTTAAAATCAGATACAATTTTGAAGCACAACTTAAAAGCAAACAAAATTTTGAAGCACAACTTTAAAATCAGACACAATTTTGAAGCACAACTTTAAAATCAGATACAATTTTGAAGCACAACTTTAAAATCAGTTACAATTTTCAAGCATAACTTACAAGCAAATAAAATTTTGAAGCACAACATTAAAATCAGATACAATTTTGAAGCACAACTTTAAAATCGAACACAATTTTGAAGCACAACTTCACTGTAAAAAGAAGGTACTAAAATAGTACCGATTTTAGGTATTAAAATAGAACCAAAAGCCAATTTAGTACCTAAAGTTGGTATTAAATTAATACCTCTCGTTTTACAGTGTTTAAAATCAGATACAATTTTGAAGCACAACTTAAAAGCAAACAAAATTTTGAAGCACAACTTTAAAATCAGATTCAATTTTGAAGCACAACTTTAAAATCGAACACAATTTTGAAGCACAACTTTAAAATCAGATACAATTTTGAAGCACAACTTAAAAGGAAACAAAAATTTGAAGCATAACTTAAAAGGAAACAAAATTTTGAAGCACAACTTTAAAATCAGACCCAATTTTGAAGCACAACTTAAAAGCAAACAAAATTCTGAAGCACAACTTTAAAATCAGACACAATTTTGAAGCACAACTTTAAAAGCAAACGAAATTTTGAAGCACAACTTTAAAATCAGACCCAATTTTGAAGCACAACTTAAAAGCAAACAAAATTCTGAAGCACAACTTTAAAATCAGACACAATTTTGAAGCACAACTTAAAAGCAAACAAAATTCTGAAGCACAACTTTAAAATCAGACACAATTTTGAACAACACTAAAAATAGGGTTTTGTTTTGACAACAAAACGTTTGGTTGGTATAGTTAAGCAACCAAAATTTTGGTTATCTCAACCATTTTCTTTCTAATATTAATTGTTAACCAAAGATTGTCACAACCGATTTTTGAGGCAACAAAAAACTTTCTTAAATACCAAATATTTTGTTATCGAAGCCAAACTCTTCTTTCCGTGACTATTAAAAGTTTGAAAAATTAACATATTGCAAATTATTCTAAAATCAGTGAAAAAGAAAATTTACCATTCTAATTTTTGCAAAAGAAATCTATTTCTAATGTTAAAGTACATTGACTCTATTTTGATATAAATACCAGAGAAAAATAAGCAATTAGTATTCCTTGCGAGGAGAAATTACGTAAGAGTCAACATTGGATTATTTTTACTCAGTATTATCGTTCACGCAAGGACGTTTCTTTCTTCATTCAGAAATTAGAACTATATCCAAAAACAGTTAAATTCTTTTGTTTCGGATTTACTCAATTTATGCCGCGCACTTATAAACGTTTTCTGAGAATTTAAAATCCAAATGCTTCTTTCTTTTTTTTTGGCTTTATTTGCGTAACGTTTAGTCGCTCATCTTCTCACACAATTTTAATATTCAGAACGTGTGTTGCTTAACTTTCGATTGCCACTTGAGCGCGTGTCATGTACCAAATTTTTTTTTTCAAGTCCCTGACACACAGTGTTTATATGCGTCTCTTGAGAAATTAACACACTCTTTTGTCAATTAATTATTTCTTTTCTTTTCAACGCATGCATGATTTTTATGTTCCAAAAATTATATGTTGGTTCCATTTAAAAAAAAAAAAAAACAAATATTTTCACACAGTCAGAGCCAGTGAATTCAGTGAATGAATTGGGCGAGGAAACAGGTGAAATTGATGAGCAACAAAAAAAATCCGGACAGTACTTTGTGGCCCTTCCTGATGGACGACTTCAGCGCGTTCGTTATGTAAGTCGTGAGGACGTTGAAGCAATGAAGTACTTTGCAAAAATTCGTGCCGATAATGTTGAACCATTACGTGGACCAATTTATTCATATGCACCATTACAAAAATTACAAATCACACCGGGATCATCACAACTTGGTGTATCAGTGTCGGCACCCGTTCCAGTTGAAGTGTCAAGACCTGAAAGATTATTAGCTCCAAAAGTTGATATTCAACCACTCGCACAAGTTCAATATCAATTGGATAGTCCTGGAAATGTGATTCCTCTTAGTTCTTCATTCAGTACATATACGGCAAATTATCAAGTGCCAGCTCCTTCTGAGCAAAAATTCATTATTTCTGTATAAAAAATCGCTTTGAAAAAAAGTGTAATTCTTTTTTTAAGTGCGATGACTAAAAAATAGAGGAATCTATTTATTGTACATGTTGTAAAAACTAATTTATAGTGCTAATAAAATTGATTTTAATCGGATTTACATTTTGTTTTTTTATGTTCTGCTAAATAATTTCAAAACTAATTTTATTTGGCAGAAAAATTTGTGCGCAAATATTAAAATTGACTAATCGCAGATAATGATATAAAATTATGATTGATCGGTTTTAAAATTTATCCCCAAATTTTTTTTGCCAAATATTTATTCGAACAAAGGAAAATTTGTCCTAAAAATAAATTCTAAGTAATAAAATTTTGTCAAATGAAAATTCTAACTATCTAAAACTTACATATGTATGTCTTAAAAAGCGTTGCAGATTAAGGGTCAAAAAATGTATATGTCTTTTTATAATTTTTTTTCCATTATTTTATTTGAGCACTTAATTACCCTAAAGTACACTATAAAAATAATAAATTAAAAAATTTTCGTTAATAATTTTATATATCTGATTGTTAAAATATATATATAGCTATATCTGTAAACTCAATCGGAAATTGAATTCCTAATTTAAAATAACATAAATCTTTGATATAAATATATTAAATAGAGATTAAATATTTGAAGCTTATTGCCAAATAGGATATTGGCTAGAAATATGAACGGTAACATATATATATAGACACTTTATATACAAGTATGTGTGATAGTATAGACGCGCGCTCACCGCAAAATTCCAGAAATTTAATATCGAGTTCACCCCCGCCGCACACAGTATATAGGAGCATAGGGAAGGCTGTTTCATAAGTTCCTCTGTACATATACATACGTATATATATATATATGTATATTCCCCTAAGTTCCCCAAAACCTTTAGAGGTAAAGCCCAAATTATATATAGATATAAGCGTCGCCTGCTGTGAGCACAAAATAACAGGCTAAACAATTTAAATTAAAAAAAAATTTCTTTCATTTCTATATATCAAATTAAAATTTGTATATAGTTTGATGTCAATCAACCGATGTAATTAAATCTGGTCAAGCGGTGGAAAACGTGCTGGCAAATCAATTAAATCGACACTATGATCAGTTTCCAAATTCTCTCCTCGTTCCTCCTTTATACTTCTCGGAGTGCGCATCTATATATATATATATATAGTTATTTGAGATAGTATTTGACTAACAACCAAAACTTGTAAGGTCTTCTATTAGTTTCCATCTTCAGAAGCTTCTTCCTTTATTGTAAACAAAGTTTCTACGAGTTTCATGAATCTAAATCCTTTAGACAACTAGGGGGTCGATTATGTGTATTTCCATTTCACTTGAACTTTTAATTTTACTTTTATAAAAAATAAATACACGGAGAAAAATGGAAAAACGAATAAAGTAACTTTTACTATATATATATATATTTTAAAAGTTAAACTGGAACTGTCCGTTGTTTCTGCCCACTTGGAAAGATTCCCCCGAAAGTGCCCCCTGAAGGTTCTATCAGAATTCCGTTGGAAGTTCCAACGTAATTCCGTCGGAATTCCACCGGAGTTCCAAAGAATTTTCGATGGGATTCCGATCGGATTCCGACGGAATTCCGATTAATTTTTTTTTCAAAATTTTTAGAGTCCTAATTCCGTCGGAATCCCATGGGAAATTTTTTGGAACTCCGATGGAATTCCGACGGAATTCTGATAGAACCTCCAGGGGGCACTTTCCGGGGAATCTTTTCAAGTGGGTGCGCATTTCTGGCAATTTTTACTCCAGAAATAGTAAAATTTACTGCTCAAATATAGTAAAAATTGTTCCGGATTATAGTAAATTTAACTATTTTTGGAGTAAAACTTACTATAGAACTATGCGCAGAAACTGCGGACAGTTCCGGTTTTACTTTTTATAATTATAGTAAAAGTTACTCTACTCGTTTTTCCATTTTTTCTCCGTGTACCTTTAAATAAAATAAAAATAAAAAAAACACACTAATTTAAAAAAATCAAATTGATACCAAAAATATCATAATTTGATATTTTTGGTATATATCAATTTGATACTTTTAAATTAGTGTGAATTATTACTTTTTCAATAACGTATAATTTTTTCGCGAGCAATTAATTTTTTTCTCTCATAATCCCATTTTGTTAGTTTTATTTTCTTATATAAGATAAGGAAAAAAAAAGACTCCTATATAATAGAAAAAAATTTGCGCGGATATTATCGGCTTAAAAAAATTAAATTTACACAAAGCTACGCGAAACGATGACGAATTATTTCTACCTGATGAATTCAACTTCCTAAAGGATTCATTATACAATTATGGGGTGCGATCATTAAAAAGGCTCGTTTAATTCTAACAATAGAAATTTAAAAAAAAAAAACTTTAATATTATGATTAGGAAGACACGATTCTTATCGTATAAACAAGTAAATATAGATATATATGTAATTTTGCATTTCGCATCTTGCATATGATTTTCAGGTAAAATTCTGTATTATAAAGTGCATATTGCGGCGACTGTAAACGACGAAATTGAGTTACGCTCGGGTACTTATTAGAAGGAAGCGGTATTCCTTTTCAGTGAATCTGAGTGCGCGCGAGCCTACTGTACAGAGGGATATATATATGGAATAAGTTTAATGCGAATGAATTAATTCTTGAGAAGAAAATTAATTTTAACATATTTGTAATGTGATATTTTTAAAAGGGGGAATTAGATTTTAATATTAAATAATTAATTGCACTGAGAAACTTTAAAATTCCTATAAGGCGTAGTAATTTATATATCTGTCCCACTGATAACTATTAAAAAAAAAAAATTAGAGAATTTTAACAAGAGTTACAGTAAATTTTACTATTAGCGGCAACAGAATTTACTTCTGGCAAATTTTGTTTTGGAAATATTAAAAAATACTATAGCAAAAGTTTCCAGAGATAATATAATATACGCGCGCCAACCCCCTGTTTTTTTTATTGTTTTTGTAAATGGCCTTATGACCTATTTTGAGTTTATGTTTTGCCAATTTCTGGAATTTAAAACTATTATTAATATTTTATACTTTATTTATTATTTATTATAATAATAATTTTTATTATTTTTAATTTTTAAAAGAAAATTTATCTAATTTTTTAACTTTTCTTGACAAAATTTGATTTATACATTTAAGGTTATGTTTGTTTTTTGGTTGCATTTCCCTTCAAAGTTTAACCTAAATTTTGAGATTTTTTCTTTTTTTGGTCGTTTTCCGCCAAATTTTGGTCTAAATTTTAAGGTTATGTTTGTTTTTCCGCGAAAATAAGATAACCTTAAAATTTAGGTCAATTTTGTGCGGAAACTACACCTCCCCTCAACGTAAGGGAGAGGGGCCTGAAACGAGAGTCTTGAAACGAACATAACCTATAAATTCAGATCATTTTTGGCGGGAAATCTACCTCCACTTGCGGCTATATTCAAAGGCTTGAAACAAACATAACCTTAAAATTTAAGTTATTTTTGGCGGGAAATTCGGAGAAAGAGGAGGGGAGAACTTACGACTAGGAGGACTTACGACTATATTCAGAGTCTTGAAACGAACATAACCTCTAAATTTAGGTCATTTTTGGCGGGAAATCCACTTCCCCTTGCAGCTATATTCAGAGGCTTGAATCAAATATAACCTCAAAATTTAGGTCATTTTTGGCAGGACATTCGGAGAAAGAAGGGGGGAGGACTTGTGACTATATTCAGAGTCTTGAAACGAACATAACCTCAAAATTTAGGTCATTTTTGGCGGGAAATTCGGAGAAAGAGGGGGGGGGGAGGACTGGCGACTATATTCAGAGTCTTGAAACGAACATAACCTCTAAATTCAGCTCATTTTTGGCGGGAAATCCACCTCCCCTTGCAGCTATATTCAGAGGCTTGAAACAAACATAACCTCAAAATTTAGGTCATTTTTGGCGAGAAATTCGGAGAAAGAGGGGGGGGGAGGAATTGCGACTATATTCAGAGTCTTGAAACGAACATAACCTCAAAATTTAGGTCATTTTTGGCGAGGAGAGGCGTGAGGGAAAGGGGGCACTTGCAGCTATATTCAGAGTCTTGAAACAGCGGCGGCGGCATTGCGGCAGCGATATCTTTTTGTAATATATATATATATATATATATATTAATTAAGCAATATGACTTATTCTCACAAAAATAGGGTTCCTGGCTTATTGTTTACGGAACCCTCTTTATGCGTATAGTTTTGGATATAATATCGACATGTCTAGTGACGCAATGCATTGCATTTGACTCTGGTTTGACAAAAAATCAAACTCAAGAAGAGTCGAAATATATCAGTGAAAAAAAAAAAAATGAGGAGAATACTATACAACACACTACAAAAGAGTCTTTCTGTTAAGCAGGTGCCGCTCGCCTACAGGGGGTTCAAAGAGTTCGATGTGCTCTATACACACCGCGGGAGGTCTTCAATCATCCTCGACAGAATACGTCGAACGATATATCCACATCCTGGTATTGTATATATCAATTCGTTCTCGAGTCTATAGACGCGACTTAGCGCAGTTGGGAGTTTTAATTTTCTTTTTCTTTCATTTTTTTTTTACTATACACGGTGAAAGAGAAACCTTGGCATCATATTACAGAACGAAAATTTGAAGTGAAATTAGAAAAAAGTTGATTAGTTTTCGGTATAAACGATTGTTAATTTAAAGTTTTTTATTTTAATGAGTAAAAAGTGTTTCTGATTTTCGAGTATATCTCTAACGAAAGAAGAAGAAATTTCAGCTTTTTCGTTTGATAAACATACAAAACGTGATCCGCCATTCATCTCTCACCTGAGTTGCAACAATTTCTCCGCAAGAGCGCTAGTATCGCTAACTAAAAAACGAAGTCTCGAACAGAAAAGAAAAATTTTCATTGAAATTTTTCGATTACTATAATTTATTTAATAAAACCAATCGGCGCAGTTGAAATAGTCCAATAACTAATTCAGATTTAGAAAATAAAAAAATTTCAAGAATTTTTTACAGACAATCGACGGAAGAGATTTTCGAGGCTTCTTTTTTTTTAGAAAGTGCGTTGGAAACGCGAACAGAAAAAAAGGGCTGACAATCAAGTCAAAAAGAGATTTTGGCTATGTTCCCACAGGCGCACAACGGGAGCTTTGCCGCTTATAGTTATTTCCTCAATCTCGACTTTGAAGATGAAATAAACGAGGGAAAAAAAAACAACAACAGAAGATATATATGCAATTTTTGAGTGTAAAAATGTGTGTGTGTGTGTGTTAGAATCGACCCCTAGAAACGTTTGCTCCCGCTGATGACTATAAGGTAGAATTGAGTGCAAACGAGGCTCTCTTACCAGATGTCAAAATCCTCTAACCCCACCTCCAAAAAAAGGCGTCTTTTCTTACCTCGCATATATATATATATATATATATATATATATACTTAAGGATCGTCCTCTTATTTTTCCTCCCCAACATATAGTCCTCTTTGTTTTCCATCGAGATTTGCCCCGACGACTATATATATTAAAGACCACCAACTCTGTCGCTCCACGTGGGGGCGATTATTATTTACCGTCCGTTTCCCGCGGGAACAGAAATTCCTTCACGTCGCACGCTTTATATAAAAGGGATTTTTTTTTTTTTTTTTGGATTATTATCATCATTAGATTCACTATCATTTACTCTCTAAAATCTGTTAAAACTTCACTGATTCGTTAAGTTCTAGATTTGTCTCTCTAAATATTTTCAATGTAATTCGTTCGCACTAATTTAAATTAGTGAAAATTTCTATACTAATTTTTAGTTATTTTTTTTACTAAAACTGCACGGAAAAAAATTTTCTGGTAATTCTTTAACATCGATTTGAAGGTTTTACATGTTCCTAAATCTGTTAATTCTACAGATATTTTCTGTAAGGATTTAACGCATGCGCGAAAACAATGCAGTGATTCGACTAAGGCTGAGTACGATTGAGTGCGAGAGGTTAAGGCGAATTTAGTGTTTTTATTATTATCATAGTGTCGGCAAGAAAGTTTAATTAAAAAGGAAACGTCTTAAGTATATAAACATTATTATAGAAATAAATTATTAGAAATTTTTTATTTTAAAATTAACTGTAGTGATTAAGTGAGAAAAGTCGTTTGTTTCAATTTCTCGACATAAGAAAAAGTGGATTTATCATAAGTTTTGAAAACTTGCTCCTCATTTTTTTTGTTAGAAAATTATTGAAGGATGAATTTATTTACATAGAAGTTATACTAATTTATACAATAATGTTCCGCGAATTTAATGTATTCGGAGGAGAATATAACCTATAAGAAATACTCTACCAAATATATATTATCCCCATATAGTATATACATAATTTGGTCACTCAACAGGTTTTAAGAACTGTAGCTCAAACTTGTAGAATTAACAGATTTTAATGCCAATGATTCTACAAATTTCTCTATTTGGAGAAACATCAGTAGATGGCGCAGGAGTTTCTGTAAATTCTACAGAAAATTTTTTTCCGTGTGTAGTGAAAAATACTGCTACCTTAAAAAATATTACTATAACCTATACTAAAAATCTACTATCCCATAAGGAAACATAATTTTAAATTTAAGAATAATATTCTTGGCGCCTATTTAAGAATATTTCCCATACATTTTATATTTTAAAAGTTATCAAATAAAATACTCTAAAAAAAAAGAAAGAAGTTAAATTAAAAAATTGTTCTTAATTTAAGAATTTGTTTTTATTTTAAGAATATTATATTCTAACTTCAAGAATAAAATGTATGTGAAATATTTTTAAATAGACGTCAAGAATATTATTTTTAAATTTAGTTTCGTTTTTTCCATGTAATTTTTTAGTCATTTTCCACTAAAATTATAGTAATAAAACTATTACTAAAATTATGACAATAAAAATATTACTGAATCAAATAGTATAATATTTTACTAAAAATTATAGTGGAAATTTCTACTAATTTTTTAGCGATTTTCTACTAAAATTTAAGTAAAAAGATATTACTAAATCAAATAGTAACATTTTATTTTAACATTAAGTAGTAAAAATTTTTAGTAATTTTTAGTAATTTTTAGCCATTTTCTACTAAAACTTTAGAGAAAAAATATTACTAAATCAAATAGTAATATTTTACTAAAAATTATAGTGAAAATTTCTACTTTCAAAATCTGAATTAATCACTTAAATCAATTGTGCCGATTCATTCATTAAAGGAATTAGTAACCGTTTTAACTAATTCTCAGTCAAAAATGACTAATTTTGAGTAAAAAATGACAAATTTTTTTAGTAAAAAATAAATTATTGCAAATATAGAAAATGACTAATTGTTAGCAGAAAACTACTAATTCATTTAGTAACTACTATTACAATTAGTAAACTTTAAAAAATAAATTAGTAGCTTCCTACTGTCAACTAGGCGCTTTTGACTTAGGTAACATAACCTAAAAACATTATTTTTAGGTTATGTAACCTAAATCGTTTCCTATTCATAAAATTATTTAATTTTCATTTAAATGCAATTTGTAATTGTTTAAAAATTTTTTAATTAAATTATTTAAAATTTCATCGAAGCTTTTTTAAAATTTAAATAATCTTTTTCTTTCAAAAATACTTTCTAAATCTGAATTAGTAGTTTTCTACTAATGAAAGAGTGCGTATTCGTTTACCAATTGAATTAGTAACAGTTTTGACTCATTTTTAGTTAAAAAAACTACTAAATTCTAGTAGAAAACTACTAATTCATGGAGTAAATCGGCTTACTAATTTGAAATAGTAAAAAATACGACTTACTAATGAATTAGTAGTTTTCTACTAGAAATTAGTAGTTTTTTTTTTACTAAAAATGAGTCAAAACTGTTACTAATTCAATTGGTAAACGAATACGCACTTTTTCATTAGTAGAAAACTTCTAATTCAGATTTATAAAGTACGCACAGTTGAACTAATTTTATTCCGATTCTTCGCCCAATTCTTCTTTAAGAACTCTCTAAATCTAAATTAGTAAAAATTTTAACTAATTCGCTCTCTAAATCTGAATTAGCAAAAAAGTTTACTAATTTGAATTAGTAACTCACTTTTTGCTTCTCAATTAGTAAAATTTTACTAATTATTAGTAACTTTTACTAACAATTAGTAAAATTTAACTAATTCTAAAGCAAAAAGTGAGTCACTAATTTAAATTAGTAAACATTTTTACTAATTCAGATTTAGAGAGCGAATTAATCATTCACTTTTTGCTTTTTAATTAGTTAAATTTTACTAATTCCACAGTAAAAAATTTTTAATTAGTTAAAATTTACTAAAAATAGTTTTAAAAAAATTGTTTCACTATTAAATATAGTTAAATTTTACTAAAATCCAAAGAAAAAATTAAGTCACTATAATTTAGTTAAAATTTTTACCAATATAGATTTAGAGAAATAGAAAGAGAATACACAAACATTTGGTAAAGTTTTCTAAAAAAAAAAAAACATAATATAAAAAAATAAACATAAGAATTGTGTCTGAGATCGCTATATATAATTCGTATGTTTTTGCCACATACAAAAAAGATGTGTAAACGACCTTGGGAAATATTTACCGAAAAAAAAAATGAGAGAAAAAAAAGTGTTATTTTCCCATTTACTTCGTTCTGAATTTGTAAAAACGAACATGGAAATATCTGTTTCGTATCGGTTCCGAGCAGTTTAGCACACGTACGGCTTTACGCATTGGCAATAGAGAGGGAGAGGGGGAGAGTATCGTTCGCATGTTACCTCGCGATTTCGTTTTGGCGATTTCGCGTCATGGGAAATATCGCGTGCAAAGCGGATTATGAGGATTGCACCAGCCAACGGATTGCCGATAAATGCCTATATCCATTTGCATTGAGTGAGCACACGTGTATACGTATATATATACACATATATATATAGCTAAAAGAGGAGGCATTGTGTCGCTTTTGCAATTGCTGGCTTTAAATACCCGTCGCCCTACTATATATATACCAAACAAAACGATTACGGTCTGGCTTCATTCAATTTTATATTACATGTTTGTCTAAATAAAGGATATTAGATCATTTAGCTAATCTAAGTATAGTAAAATTTTCTTTTAAATTATTAAATATATATATACCCAACCAAAAATTTCAGTATTATACCACACTGAGAAAACTGTTTGGTATCATCTACTGAAGTTTGGTTCTCCAAACCAAATTTTTTATTTGATATATGTGCAACTAATCCGTTTGGTTCGGGCTACTAAATTTTTTCGTTGAATCATTTTGTTCGGTCTACCAAATTTTTTGTTTTGCACAACTAACTTATTGTTTTTAAGCAAACAAAAAATTTAGTTAAATGAAAAAAATTTTTTTCTTTTCTCAACCAAATTATTTTTTGGCTCACACTTATATTTTTTATTTTTCACTTAATTTTATCACTTTTGTTATCCTCTTTTATTCTTTTCGCTTTATATTACCTACCACCCTATGTCTATTTAAATTAATTTCTATTGCGGAAAAACCTAACACTGCTGGGGATCGAACCCTCAGACTACGCAACGCAAATCAAGAACGCTGACCACTACATTAAGAATCCTAGTGACAATGTGAGTGTAAATTATTTTCATAAAGTATACAGGCTGGAGAAAAACTTCCGTTCTTTTAACAAGCTTTATTCTCTCGACAGCCATGTTATAAAATATGAGAATAAAGAATTTTTTGTTATAATTCTCGTGATCATAATTGACGTGCTCGAGATTTTATTTGCATATTTTCTTTTCACCAAAACACAGTGACATTTGACAGTTGAAAACATTAGAGATCAAGAGTTCTTACGGTTTTTGTAATTAATACCGACCATTTTCCTATATAAAATTTTTTCACTCAGTAAATTAAATGATAGAACTATCACTTCAATCAAGAAAATTAATATTTTGAAATATTTTCTAATGAGATGGTCCGATTTTCACATGAAGAACGAACATATTTCCCACATTTATCCATTTCTTGATCATATTGTTCGATATGCATCACTACACACGCACTTTTTTACCGAATTTCTGAAACACATAAATATCCCGAAAACACTTGAATAAAACTGGACGACACGAAGAGCGAAGCCTGGTTAACGTGTGACATCCGTAAACACAGAAATAAGCCATATTTACGAGAACAGCGCATGCGCAATTGCACACTAAAAAAGAAATCTTGATTTCAGCCTATTTTTGAGGCTGAATTTAAGGTGTAAACGGTTTAAGACTTTGTTTTTACTGTGTGAGCATTCAGACGGTTTGGTTTGGAGAACCAAATTATTCAGTTATCAGACGCAAAAGCTTGAACGAAATTTTTGGTACAGCCAACTAAATTTCTCGATTGATTGCTTCTTTCGTTACTGTTATGTCAACTAAATTTTTGTAATCTTAACTAAAAGTGCTCTACCAAATTATTTTATTACCATTACATTATTATTTTTCTCAGTGCAGAGTTCACTATTGGCGCAGTACTGGTTTAATATTGGCTGCCGAGACTGGGCAGTCTGTACTGAACCAGTACTGGTATTTTTATTGTATCAGTACTGTTGCAGTACCGCCCTCCCAGTACTGGCAAACCACAACTGGGCCGATATTGAGCCAATACTGGGTGCCAGTACTGCGCCAGTATTTGTCAGTACTGCGCCAGTACTGCGCCAGTAGTAAATTTTTGATTGGGTATATAAGACGCGCTCTGTAGAAAGGGACCTTAAAAGCAAAAAATCATAGGTTATGTTTCAAAATTTTAAAACTTAAAATACACAAATTATTGATATTTTAAGTTTTCATTACATTCAAAATATACAATAAAAACTGATTTTAAATTTAGATAAATCAAAAAGAAACTTTTAATCAAGGTAAAACTATCGTAAACATAACCTATAATTCGTTTGCTTCGAAGATCCCTTTCTTCAGGGCGCGTCACGTATGTGACGCTCCGTGACAAAAGGTATCTAAGCTCCCATAATTTTTAGATTATATTTTTCATTTATATATATATAGTGAAACTTCTTTTACATTGTTTTCTTAACAATTTTCTTATAATAACAACATTTCATATTTAAGATCGCTTTTTCTTGCCAATGAGAGAATTATGATGGCGCAAGCGCAGTTGCATTTTAGATACAGTCATTATGTCAATCTGTGCCATTTAGAGTGAAGCATGCGCAGTTTTGATTTGACACACGCAAATTCAACGCATGCGCACAAAACTTAGAATTTAACATATACGCATAGTAAACATTTTAACACAGAAAATTAAAAGGCAAATAAGCTGCAACGCTTATTATTTTAATATACAATTTTGCTTATTTTAATCCATTTTGGTATTAAAATAAGCAAAATTGAATTAAAATAATAAGCATTGCAGCTTATTTTAATATCTTATAATTTTCTGTAAACATCCCAAATTAGTAAAAGAAAAAAAAATGTTTAAAATAAAGAAAATACTACACAAATATATGTACATAAATTTTGATAATCTCCGAGAGAAATGTTTTGCGGTTTGCACATATTGAGGCATAATAATAATGCGATTTTATCTGTATATATATATATGAACATATGATTGGAGGGAAAAAAAATGGAGGGTGGAGCGACACTAATCAAAAGTGGAAGATCGCAAGACAATTGAGAAATGAATGTTGAAATATATGGATGGAATGAAGTTGGATACTATGACGATGTCAGAAACGATGGTGGTAATCCGATACTTGGCGGGAGGTCAGCGAAAAGATTGACGAACGAGATAAATCGAACCTGATGACAGAAAGTAACTGATGCGATGCGACAACCCACTGACCTGCGAATCCAATGCATATAGTTTCTATGCGCTGAAGAGAACCAAAGCAAGAGTCTATATATATATATATATAGAAGAGAGTGAGAGAGATAAAGAGAGATAGAGAGAGAGAGTAAGAGACAAGAACAAGACGGGAAACAGAATCTCAGGGTCTTTCTCCCGTAAATAATCTGTTTACAGAAGGACGACGGATTACCTAAACGCAAAATTACCTGACACAAATGAGATCATCCTTTTTTTTAAAGATGATAATAATTATTATTTCATAGCACGATTTTTATTCGATTTGAATTTTTTATGAGAAAAATGGATTTTTCGATTGGGATATATATTATGAAAAATTATATATACGGTTTATATTCTGGGATTATTTATGATGGTTCGTATAATGTTACAAAAATAAATTTTAAATATATATGTGATGATAAATAAAATTAAAGTATAAGTAGAAACATAAAATAATCTGCTATTTAATGGAGAGAAAGCGGATTATATTTACAATTGGATTGTTAATATAGAACTAACAAATCCGATTGTTTGATGTATCAAAATTGTTTTGTTATCTCAACACTTGAGTTTGTTGTCACAGCAAACACCTAAAGTATATGTAGTTTTGTTACTACAAGAAGAGGAGCGAGTTTCAATATATTCTACTGAACACGTTTAGTATACACGCGAGAAAAATGGAAATACGAATAAAGTAACTTTTACTATACTTTAAAAGTAAAATCTGAACTGTCCGCAGTTTCTGCGCATTTCTAGCAATTTTTACTTTAGAAATATAGTTAAAATTTACTTTAAAAATAATAAAATTTACTTCTAAAATAGTAAAAATTATTCCGGAAATAGTAAATTTTACTATATTTCTGTAGTCAAAATTTGGGGACGCATGAATATATGTTTTATCATTTAGTTAGAATTTTCATTTTATGGAATTTCATTTGTCATAATTATTTTTTAACCGAATTTTTTTTTTGTTCGAATTAATATTTTACAGAATTTTCATGAAAATAATGAAACGATTCGAACAAATAAAAAATTCGGCACAAAAATAATTATGACAAATGAAATTTCATAAAATGAAAATTCTAACTGATAAAACATATTCATGCGTCCCCAAATTTTTACTACAGAAATATAGTAAAATTTACTATTTCCGGAATTATTTTTACTATTTCAGAAGTAAATTTTACTATATTCAAAGTAAATTTTAACTATATTTCTAAAGTAAAAATTGACAGAAATGCGCAGAAACTGCGGACAGTTCAGATTTTACTTTTAAAGTATATAGTAAAAGTTACTAAACACCGTAGTGAGAAGAAATACTATATATAGTTCTGTCACAAAAATTTATACCAACAGAAAAGAAATGGACAAATCTTATTGGTTGTCCACAATCTGATTATAATTTTATCTTCTATAATTTATTTTCTTCCGCAAACAAAGTGGAAACTGTTAAACAACTGACAAATTTAGATTTCTATATATTAAAGAATTAAAACAAATTTTTGGAAAAATTATTACACATTGTCCAAAAGAATTTTATTTCATAATAATAATAATAATAATAATAATATGAGAAAATCTTGTGCCGTCGGGAAATCTTCTGGATTGAACATCATCCGTGATGTATACGTTGTTTTATTGACAACTCTATAGAAGGGTTGCAAAAGTCGTGATGGGCTGCCACATACAGTTAAAAAGTCTTTTCTTTTCATCTGAAGAGAGAGAAAAAGAGGAAAAGAGAGAGAGAGAGAGAGAGAGAGAGAGGAAAAAGGAGCAAAGGCCGAAAAGACGCATATATAAAAAATATCGACGACCTATTGAAGCGCATCTTCAGGGTTTATACAGGGTTTTTCACAAGAGAATATCTCTTCTTTTTTTTTTCCATGACAAAGTCTCATGCAAGAAACGACAAGACAAGCGGATAGTCGCAGGCATTGTCTCGGTTCACGATAAAAGGATTCATATGCCAGAATAGTGGCGCGGGGTGCGTATATATATATGACAAGAGATAGAGAGAAGGAAACAGAGAGAGAGAGAGAGAGAGAGAGAGAGAGAGAGAGAGAGAGAGAGAGAGAATAAAAAAGAAGAAGAAGAGATTTTGTGTACAAGATAAAGAGATCGACAATAATGGTCTGTCTCTCTCTTTCTGTCCCAGAGCAACAAATGCACCAGCAGGCGGCCATTATATTGTTTTATCTCAATATCTGAGCTGAAGATCAGCAAGTATTTTGCCGCAGAGTTGTGAGAAAAAAGAAAACCAAAAAGATTAGAATTTTTCTCTTTAGTTTCTCTTTATGGAAATAAATGAATATTGAATACTACTACTATTAATGTTACCACTACTAGTACTAATATTAGTACTAATACTACCACTAGTGCTGATACTACTATTACTATTACTACTACTAATTAATTAAATACTGCTGTCCCAAGTAAAAACCTAGTAAGTCGTTAATCCGTAGGGATGAAAATCGTTTGGCAGGATCATAAACTTTTAAACTTATGGAAAAGCGATGATTTATTAGGTTTTTACTTTGGAAAGAAGTATAGTACAATTAATTAATTAGTAGTAGTAATGGTAGTAGTAATAGTAGTAGTAATAGTAGTAGTAGTAGTAGTAGTAGTAGTAGTACTAGTAGCGTGGTAGTAGTATAAGTTTAAAAATCCAACCTTTTCATCTTATTTGTTTAGAAGTCCAGAAGGTGGAACCTCCTCAGTGCATTATTGAAATCGTAGAAACGTGAATATATATAATATTCATTCAGCATTCAGAATTCTTTTTTTGTATTACACGTATACGTGTAGCGTCATGCCGAGTCTCGGGAGGTAAAAAAAAAAACAATGGGACACAGGCCTCTATATGTATACTTCGTTCCGATCAAAAACGTCTCGTTTCTCTTTTTTTGCCTCTCTAACTCTTCTTTTTTGGTTTACTTTTTTATATATGCGAAATATTTACAGTCTGAGTATGTACTCCATTCTATATTATAATAATAATCCTCAAAATTTACAATCTACAAAAAGTTGAATTTATTTAATGCATACAATATCAGCTACTGATTTTATTTGTCAAAGAGTATATACCTTTTATTCATTAATTTTTTGAACGTTGGGGAAAGTATTTGCTGTTTTGCAATTCTAAGGGAATTCTTTAGAATTATAGGCATACTGCAGGGGAAAATATTTTTGGGGATTGGTATACCTGTAGTAGTAAAGTAGATTTACTCTGCTATTTGCAACAGTTCTGTTTCAAAAATTGAAGAACAAAACACTATTCAACTGTTAAGAGAGTTAAAAGAAAAATTAAAGATGATTTTAGGTGTTAAAATAGGGCTAAAAGACGATTTTAGTACCTAAAATCGGGCTACTTTTCTTCTTACTGTCGCTTTAGAAGAAATTTGTCTGGAAAAATAGTTTCATCTAGAGCAGTGTAAGGTTTTACTAAAAATAATGAAAAGATTTAATTGCAGCGATAAACACTTTTGCTATTCTAGTGCATTCTTTTGCTGTTTCGTAAATATTCTTTACGTAGAATCATAAAGTACAGTATACCCAATTAATCGCTGTAAGCTTGCAGTAGCAGCTGTGAATAACAAAAAGAGGTTGTAGTGAATCCGACAACAGGTGTTTAGTACGCCACTTAACACTTAATTAATAACACAGCCCCACAAAAAAAAAAAAGTGTCATGTACTTTTGACCGGAATACCCTAACCCTATGTATTTTGACACGCTGAACACGAATCCGAAATCCGTTTTGCTCCATCACGTCAGGATTTTTTTCTAACCTCAAAAAACATGTCGGATTTTGTGAAGTAGGCGATTTTTTTAAAAATTGGTGTATTAACTTCGAACTTGGTATCTGGGGTTTTTTTGTGTCGCTGATTACGAATCTGAAGTTAGATTTTCAAAATCCAAAATGGCGGATCCAATATGGCGGACGAATTTTGAAAAAATTTTAAGATTTACTTCAAACTTGGTATCTAGGGGTTTTTTGTGTCGCTGATTACGAATCTGATGTCAGATTTCCGAAATTCGACATGTCTGATTCAATATTAAGGAATTATTTTTAAAAAATTGTCAGATTATTATGAAATTTGGTATCTACAGGTTTTCTAAGTTGCTGACAAGTAACACTAGGGAAGTGCCATACGACGATTTTTCTGAAACTTGGCAGTTTTGTAGTTTTTTAAAAACAATTTGACACGTATGTTTTGTTTTTCCCCAAAAGCTGATTTATGGGGGGAACTACCCCTTGAATTTTTTTTTGGTAGGGGGACATTATTTTACGAAATTTTTTAAAAATTAATGTGCAATAGTGTATCTGGGGGTTTTTTGAGTCGCTGATTACGAATCTGATGTCAGTTTTCAAAAATTGATAATGGCGTATCTAGTATGGCCGATAGAAGTCCATGCTGGATATGCCATTTTGAATTTTTGAAAACTGACATCATATTCGTAATCAGCGACCCAAAAAACCCCCAGATACAGATAATGGCGTATCTAATATGTCCGATAGAAGTCCATGTTGGATATGCCATTTTGAATTTTTCAAATCTGACATCATATTCGTAATCAGCGACCCAAAAAACCCCCAGATACCAAGTTTGAAGTAAATCTTAAAATTTTTTCAAAATTCGTCCGCCATATTGGATCCGCCATTTTGGATTTTGAAAATCTAACTTCAGATTCGTAATCAGCGACACAAAAAACCCCCAGATACCAAGTTTGAAGTTAATACAGCAATTTTTAAAAAAATCGCCTACTTCTCAAAATCCGACATGTTTTTTGAGGTTAGAAAAAAATCCTGACGTGATGGAGCAAAACGGACTTCGGATTCGTGTTCAGCGCGTCAAAATACATAGGGTTAGGGTATTCCGGTCAAAAGTACATGACACTTTTTTTTTTTGTGGGGCTGTGTAATTAATTCTATTAATAAAGTAGCGCCAATTATTGGTTTAGTTTAGTTTAGTTTAGTTTAGTATATATCTAAAAAAGTTTTTGGAACATATATGGAACGTTCTTAATACTATTTAGGTAGACATGAAACGTTCTAAAATGTTTTAGGAACATTTCTAGAATAAGGATGTTTTTTTGCCTATAGCGGATATTACGGCTTTTTGTTACATCCATAATTCTGTTGGGTTGTTTAAACCATAAGGATGTTAATTTGCGGATATACCTATAAACAGAAGGTTAATACATATATATAACCTTATAACTGACAGTAGCAAATTATGTTTGAACTATACTGTCAATTAAGGGTTATGTGCCTTATTCTGTTTTGGTACATCCGTAAAGTTAACATCCGTATGGTTTAAAAAATCCAACAGCATTATGGCTGTAACAAAAAAAAATGGGAAATTTACCATTGGGAAAAAAGTGGCATCATTGGTCCTACATAATGGCCCAATGGTTACGATAGGCAATTTCTCACAGATAACTTAAAACGTTCTAAAATGTTTTAGGAACGTTTTTAGAACATACAGATCGTTAACACGTTATTTTGACGCAAACATGAAACGTGTTGCTAAACAAGAATTATTTTTTCCTGGGTATGATTGAATTAACCAAAATACTTCTTTCAGTGTGACAAAATTATATTCGCACTATAATTATATTTCTAATCAGTTATATGCGTATATGATTGACTCGATTTTGTTTACTACCAATTCGCACTCATCATGCGCCAATGTCGTTTTGGCTCATTTTGAACTATAACAAAAGTAAGTCCAATCAAATACACTTGATGACAAATATATATATGTACTTAGGAAAACACATAAAGGATTTTCAAAATCCTTTAACAAACTCTGAAAAAGGTCGGAATTTCGCTCTCTCCACCAAATGCGAAAATTTGCGCAACCCTCCTTCTGAGATATCCATGATGCCTGAGAAACGAGCGGAATACCTATATATATATATGCGTGCAAAGAGGAAAACCTATCGGAGTCAGAGTAGAGTTTGAACGCGGGAGAGAATGAAGAAGAGATGCTGGGGTTGAGTCGAGAATCTCGAGTCGCGCGATGATTGCGGCGTAATCTGCTTTTGCTTTGCTTTGGGGTGTTCAGGAGCGGTGGCCCCGGGCACATTTTGGTCTCCCTTCAAACGTTCCATGTGCGAGTCGAGAAGATGTGTGTGTGAGAGAGAGAGAGAGACAAAGATAGAGAAGAGGGTGAAACATGGAGTGGTACAAGGGAGGAAACTTACGAAGCTCCAAACGTATATCCTATATATATATAAGCACCACCCCCGCGTGCGCGGATAATCTAGACCCCGGGGCCCGCATGCGGTTGAGCGGTCGCAACAGTTACCATATTTGATTGTGCTGCCCTCTCCCCCCACCCCTCTATATATAACTCTCTTCGAAATACGAATATTTCCCCAGGCTACGAATCAGATTATCCTCAAGAGCAGAGAATTAATTCTTTCATATATATATATATTATTGACTACTGGCGCTCTATTTTCAGTAATAGGCCTAATATATAATTCGGCATTCTTATAATATTTCTCATTAAATGAAAACTAGTGTGCTTTAGTCACCGATGTAGAAGATAATCAAAAAAGAGTTTGAAAATAAAAAAATAAGCATTTGGTTGAAAAAAAAAAATTCCGATTTTTCGTATATTGTACATATAGGCGAGACATGCGTTCCTTTCGTTATATGTTAAAGTTACCCGAGGGTAACTGTTCGTGACACATCCCGGCGGGAAAAAGGCGTGGAGCAAAGAGATTTGCGTTTGATGTGCCGCCAAAGAGAACTGAGATTATGTGTGTGTAGAAAATTTCTATATGTATTAAACATGCGAGGAAAAAGCAACTGTAGAAAGAGGAAATATATATATATATATGGGAGAAGGGGGATGTTTCGTATTCGGTTTGGTGGTTTTCGGGGCGGTAATCTCGTATAACGTGGTGGCCCGTTTCCCGTTACGATTATTATTCGAAAAGCGTTGGACTCGTGTGTGCATCTATATATATATATATATATTATGTACACGCGTGTGGCCAACCGCGCGCGGAATTACATTGATATTAGTATCGTTTCGCCCACGCGGATTAATTAATTAAAACGCTCCTCTCTCTCTCTCTCTGTTCGTCCATCAAGCGCCACCACATATGCAAACCTATATATATATTATATCCAAGAGAGAGAGAGATCGGCTTATGTGCCCACAAGGTTAAACTTGTGGTTTTACAAGTTCCGCCATTTGAACGCACGGAAACATTGTACTGCGGCTCTTGTAAAATAAATGACACACTTTATGAATTTTTTTATTAAAAACAAAACCTGAACAGAATTGTCCATTTTGTACTGGACTAAACTGTCGATTAAATTCGACTATTTTGTTTAGTAAAATGGTTGATTGTCGGAAGAAAAAAAAAATCAGGAAAAAGCAGGCGCAAAGCGCCTACATCTATTGGGTTTCGTGGCTTTTTAAATTCAGATCAAAAGTTATTTGAATATAATAAATAATTTATAATTATATTATTTGTGAATTGCTATGGTTGCTATGGAAACAGTTGATACGGAAATCAACTGTTGCCATAGTAACTATTGCCATATTAACTATTGCCATAGTAAGTAACTATTGCCATAGTAACTATTGCCATAGTAAGTTTTGCCATGGTAACTGTTGCCATAGTAAGTAACTTTTGCCATAGTAACTATTGCCCTAGTAACTACCTTTTGCGCTAGTAACTTTTGCCAAAGTAACTTTCGCCCTAGTAACTAACTTTTGTCATGGTAACTGTTGCTATAGTAACTTTTGCCAAAGTAAGTAACTGTTGCCATAGTAACTTTTGCCATAGTAAGTAACTATTGCCATAGTAACTTTTGCCATGGTAACTGTTGCCATAGTAAGTAACTTTTGCCATAGTAACAATTGACATAGTAAGTAACTGTTGCCATAGTAACTTTTGCCATAATAAGTAACTGTTGCCATACTAACTTTTGCCATAGTAAGTAACTGTTGCCATATTAAGTAGCTTTTACCATAGTAACTGTTGCCCTAGTAACTACCTTTTGCGCTAGTAACTTTTGCCCTAGTAACTAACTTTTGTCATGGTAACTTTTGCCATAGTAACTTTTGCCAAAGTAAGTAACTGTTGCCATAGTAACTTTTGCCATAGTAAGTAACTATTGCCATAGTAACTATTGCCATAGTAACTGTTGCCATAGTAACCATACCATGGAAACGGTTACCATATACGATGGACGGACGGATGGACGCTAAAGCGAAACTACATAAGGCTTTCGGCCCTGGGCCAAGAAATCTTAAAAAGTAACAACAGAAACGAAATGGACAAATCTGATTGGTTGTTTACAATTTGCCCGTTTCTTTTCTGTCGGTTTTTATGTGACTAAACGGTTCGTTTTCATTGTCCTCACTCGCCATTTTCTCATAATTCTCATCGTCAACTACCGCACCCTGCTCGATAGTAAACATTTAGTAACTTTATAGTAATTTTTAATTCTCCTCACCCTGCTCTAGTGAAAATTTAGTAACTTTTAACTCTCTTCAACTACCGCCCCCTGCTCTATAGTGAAAATGTAGTGACTTTTATTGTTAAAAGTAAAAGTTATTAAATTTTCACTAGAGCAGAGTGCGATAGTTGACGAGAATTTAAAAAAATGGCGCACAGAAAAAACCTGAATTCAAATTGAGTATAGATTCTATACTCAATTTGATTCGCAACAAAAATGAAACTGGTTGTCTCATTTCGAGTTCTAAGGTAAAAGTATCAAAATGAAACAGGCAAGTTTCATTTTGAGAAAAAGAAAAATGGAAAAATATTGTGAAATAACGAATAATTTTGCACAAAAACATGAAATATAATAATTACAAAGAAGTAAATAACACGCTAGACTTAATATATTTGATTAAAAATTGCTTGTAATCGCGTAATAAAATAATAAAGGAAATATGTTTTTAGGTTAGAAAAATGAAAACATGTGTTTTGACAACAGGAACGGTACTGCCAACTTAAATAATAGCGGTAAATTTAAAAACTTATGAAATTAATTATTATCTACGTAAATAATAATAAATAATTTTTATTTAAAAACTTCTAAATATTCGTACTGGTCAAAATAATCTTTCTGGTGTTGTTGAAATATTAGAAACAATAATTGAAATACAAAATTACTCTGCTTATGATGCCAACTTAGAAATCTGAAATTCCAGCCAATATCATTTTGAATAACATGAAGTTTGTCCCATACTCATTTCGATACCCAAAAGAAAATGAGTTGCAACAAAAATGAGTCCAAGTTTTTTCTGTGCGTCTAGGAAATTTGGAGAGTGGGTACAATGGCTACCTTTCAAATAGCCCTACTATAAACTTTAAGGCTGATTTACAATACTTTCTTTACATCGGTAATTTTGAAAATTGACTAAAAAATTAAATTAAAAAGAAAAAATTCAATGAGTGATATTAGTGTCGTATATTGGATTTAGTGGCTGAAAGCAAGTTTTTCATACTAGATATAATGAATAATTGGGGAAAATACATGAGAGAATAGAATAATATCTCAAAATGGTGGTATTTTATAAATTTTTTTTTTTAGTTTGTTTGTATTAGAAAAAAAAATGGCACTTACCTTTCTTCGCATGGAGAATATCTGCTGTATCTGGAGGCAATGCAGTACAATGGCTCGGACTTAGACTTGGTTGCAGCGTTGGAAATGGACTCCCTGCTCCGGACGGATACCTAAAGGATAACAAATTCGAAAATTGTGGTTTAATAGTAGAATATTTATAAGTATATAATCAAAGTTTTGATGCTATTTAGGCTCACAATTTGAAAGCCTCAGAAAACTATATGCATATCAGAGCGCATCAACTTGACCTTATCAATTTTTATGAAACTTACAACAGTGATAGATTTTGTGATATCAGTTAAGTATAAATTATCAAGTGAAAAGACCAACTATCTTGTTTTTTTGTTATAAGAAAATATAATTTACTAGCCTATAGTTTCTATATATACGAATCAATTCTATTAGTTTCTATCCGAATTAAAAATGTATATATATATATATAAGAAATTGATTTGATTCTAACCATGGATTAGGTCTCGGCCAGCCGGTGGATTGACCGTTAAGCAGCCTTAATTTATCGTAAACACTTTCAGCTGGACTTCCGGCACCTACACCAACACCTACGCCTCCTACACCTTGTTGTTGTTGTTGATGTTGTTGCCTCTGTTCTTTTTGAGCGGCTAAATTTCTCAACACCCTGTTTATCGAAGATACCTGAAAACAAATAAATCAGATATTCATGTATAACAAATACAGAAATTTATCTTAATTTATCCTATATATTTGAAATAGAATTTCCGTCTAGTTTTCCTATTTTGAAAAAATGTATAAATAACACTAAGTTCTTAAAATTACGTTTTTAGTAAAAAAAAAAAAGGTATTTCATGAGTAAAGTATATTTCATTATTACTATAGTGTTTTTATTCATTTTTAGGATAATTTATAGAATTTATATAGAAGAACTAAACAAGGCCCTGACTAGTTTTTCAGGGGATTGCTTATCGAAACAGCACAGAAAAAATCTAAATGGACTTTGCACCAAACGATGCCTGATTAACATATATGTATGGCACTCCACGAGAAAAAGGACTTTAGAGGCAAAAAAATTTTTAGGTTATGTTTGTAATTTTCGAATGGAAAATGTACAACGAGGATCAACTTTAAATATACGCGGAAGAAAATCTTCATCTGCAATAGCGATATGTTTCTCTAGAATAGCAAAAATTTTCGCTGTTTTAGTGATACATTTTGCTGTTCCAATAAAACTTATCGCTGTTCCAGATAAAGATTTTTTTTTCCGTGTACAAACAACTGATGTTTAAAACTTCATTATACATCCAAAATATTCAATAAAAAATTGATTTTCATTTTAAATAATTAAAAATAAACGTTTAATCAATGTATAAAAATAAAACTAAACATAACCTAAAAATTTTTCCCTCTAAGATCCCTTTTCTCTTGGAGCGTCACATATATTGTTTCCAATTCAAAAAATCATATAGAAACGAATCAGTTTGCTGATTTTTCTTACCATGTGGAAATTGATAAAAAAATACGATAAATATATATATATATGTATATATAATGGAAAACTAAATAACCAGGTGTATCAGGGGAAAAAATAATAATGTCACAACGATGGGTATATATATGGCATCTATATTTAGAGTGCGCAGTCTTGATAAGAAATTTCTATATCAGATTTATAATAAATATACATAATGATGAGTTGTGTATAAAGTTTAAAGGTATATATATGGAAGGAGACAGAGAGGAGCGAATATTTGCCCGATGAAATGCGACGAGAACGGTAATTAAAACGATGCGAGGTCCCATTTCCACAGGGGAGTTAATTACCTCTGCCTTCAATTATATCCATCTCGCGCCACTCCAAGGGGACTATATATATGTAATCCAATCAAGTGTATGTGTATAACACGTGTTCCCGTATATATTTATATATTACAAAAAAGATTTTTCCGCCACCCCCACTGTTTTAAAAATTTGTTTTTACATTTGTTAGTATTTTGGCTATGTTTTAACTTCAAACCAAACGGCCTCTTGACCTAGAAATTGACCTAATTTTAAGGTTATGTTTGCCTCTTGATCCTTACTTATCACCTAATTTTGAGGTTATGTTTGCCTATTGACCTTTACTTATCTCATAATTTTGAGGTTATGTTTGCCTCTTGATCCTTACTTATCACTTATAATTTTGAGGTTATGTTTGCCTCTTACATATCATTAAATTTTGAGGTTATGTTTTGAAGGTTGTTAGTATTTTGGCCCCTGATGAATATCGACAAGTCATAAGTAAAGCGACCTTTAGGTTAAAGGTTAAAACTTAACCTTAAAATTTAGTCAAAGTTTAGGGTCAAAATACGGGAGCGTTCAAAAATTACGTAACATTTTTTGGGGGAGGGGGGAAGGGGTCAAGCACTTTGTTACAGACAGCAGAAAAAATGGCGCTAATGTATGCAATAGCGTGTTACATGGGGAGGGGGAGGGTCAAAATTAAAAAAAAAACGTTACGTAATTTGTGAACGCTCCCTACTAACAAAACCATAAGAGAATGTTGGGTATGAAATAACAAACATAACCTTAAAATTACATAAATTTCTAGATCAAGAGGACGAACATAACGTCAAAATTCAAAGGAAAAATTAGTTATCAGATTAAGAGGCAGCTGTGTTTTGAGTTTAAAATCAGTAAACATAACCTCAAAATTAGGTCAAAACTGACACTGCAAAAAGAAAGTGCTAAATTATAACTGATTTTAGGTACCCAAAATTGCTACTTTTCTTTTCAGCTATATAAAAAACGAACATAACCTCAAAATTTCAAGATTAGATGTAAAACACCGCACGTAGGGGATTTTCAAAATTAAAAAAAAAATCAAATAAACTTATAAAAATTCAAATTTTTGCAACAGAATCATTTATAGAGAGGAAAAAATAAATTATTTTTTGATTGACAGGCAGATATATATATAGGAATTTAAATAATTAGACGCATTTGTGAAATGAAGCATTACTAAATAATAAGTAATTTCATCTCGAGAGAATATATAATAGATCCCATGAACCGGAAGCGGTAAGTCATATATATATAGAGCTGAAATTTTTACGGTAGAAGTACCCCTATAAGGAAATTGAGATGTCGTCGTCGTCGTCAAGTACGTATTGGCGCGCTCGACCTCCGTGACAAATCCTACATTCACAATGAAGAGGGACCATATAGTCACGTTTTTGATGAAAAAGGACAAACGACAATAAAGATTTTTGTGCGTCGACAGTTAAATGACATTTGCTCTCTTTACTTGACGTCAAGTGTCCGTCTGTTTTGTCGTATATATATATATATTCTATGACAAATGTCAAGCCACAAAAGCCACAAATATGATTTTTTTTTCTTTTTTTAAAAGCAAGCTGCATCCCACTCAAGATTTCGTTCACTTTACTATTATTATTATTATTATTATTATTTTATATATATATATAAGCCACCACAAGAGGCGGCTTTTCGAATTTGTTTCGGACACCTGAGGGCCAATTTCCGGAATTATTTTGCTATAACGTTTCATACGAGAAAAAGGATTTTATGCGGTAAAAGAATTTTAGGTTATTATGTTTAGTTATATTATTTATTTATTTTTAAGTTTTTATTGCTTTCGAAAAATTTAATGGAAACTATTTTTTTTGTACTAATTACTTTTTAAATTTAAATTAGTAAAAATGTTTACTAATTTAAATTAGTGACTTACTTTTTGCTGTAGAATTAGTTAAATTTTTACTAATTCAGATTTACTCTCTAAATCTGAATTAGTAAAACTATTTACTAATTTGAATTAGTGACTCACTTTTTGCTTCTAAATTTATTTATTTATTTATTTTTAGTAAAGTTATTATTAGTAAAGTTTTACTAATTGTTAGTAAAAGTTACTAAGAATTAGTAAAATTTTACTTATGCAGAAGCAAAAAGTGAGTAATTACACGGAAAAACTTTGTTCAAGAATCATTCCTGAATTTGTTCAGGAACTGAGGACGCGAGAAAATTCTGCAAAATTTACAGAAAGCGTCAAATATGTTTCCAATGCATAAGCTGCTAAGGTAGCTGAGAGATGTAAAGCAGAGTTTTTGGACTCTCGAGGACGTGCGGGATCGAGTCCTCCCAGAGTAAATTTTTTTCTCGCAAACGTAAAAATTTATTCTAAAACAAATTCAAAACTTTCTGTAGTGAGTTTAGGAAGTTATCTTGAATTTCTCTACAATTCTTATATAGAAATACTGCATAAAATTTTTCAAAGAAAATATAAATAAGATTTTTTAAATTATTCTCATATTCTCAGTTCCTGAACAAATTTAGGAATGATTCTTGCACAAAGTGTTTCCGTGTAGAAACCTTTTTATGGTCAAACTATTCTTAACATAACCTAAAATTTTTTTACCATATACGGTCTATATTCTCGTGAAGCGTCACATAATTGTAAAATTTTGTTTCTAAGATCTCAGTTACAATATCTCTACCAGAAATTGGTAGAATTCACTACTGGCGCCAGTACTGTGCCGATAGTGAATTTCTGATAGAGAAACTGTCACTGAGAGTTTTAAGAGTTTTTTTTAAATACACTCAAAAAAAAGAGGGCGTTTTCGTTTCAGAAGGTCCAAATGACCCATTGGAAGGTTAATGTGACATTTTCTCTTATATTATGAAGAAAAAAATTTTAAAAAACGGACAACAAAACGTTATCTAAATGAAAAACGGAACATATTGTGTATATATATATGTAAGTAACTTGTGTCGAAATCACCAGAGAGTTGTAGTGTGTGGTTTTCTTGGATGATGAGGGGTTGGGCGCGGGTGTGTGCGATGATTCAAGCGAGAGGGATATGACACTCTAGGGGGTGGGGAGGGGGTCCGAGATGTGTCAGCCCGTTTCAACGCCGTGAACCCTTGACGTTCAGAACGGGGTCTCACAAAACCCCAGGGAACAAGATATCCCATGGCCAATCCCACAAACCATATAATTTTCTCCTCACTTATATATATATATATAGATATATAGGACGCACACGTCTTACAGCAGGTGAAAATGTCATTTCTCAAAATCCATTTGCTTTAAAATTTGATATTTCATTTTGTTGTCAAAAGTTTCATTTTTATAGAAAAAAAAAAAAAAAAAAAACATTGGAATTAAAGAATAGGAGAAAAAGAAATATATCTCTTGAGCGAGTATTTTGTAGATACGGTTCTCTCAGCAGCTGTATATATTTAAAACTTAAGAGGATAATAGAATTTCTGATGGTTGCAAAAGTCTGATCTGGTATTGCAGAAGGAGTTTCTTATCCTGTGTTCGTCTTTTCTTCCCTTAGCTTCTTCTCTCTACTCTCTCTCTCTCTGACTCTTTCTTTCTTACTTTATCTTTAACTCTCTTTCTCTCTCTCTTTTTCTTTCTCCTTATTTTCGAATCTTTTATTTATCTTCCCTCAGTGAGGGTCTTTCGGGAGAGAGTGGCCCACTATCTCTCTCTTGGTATATAGTGTCTCATTCGTTTCCTTCTCACTCTTTTCCTCTTGCACACACACATATATATATATATATATATATAGCAAAGCATTCGGTGCTACTGTCACTTACAGCTCGTATAAATCCCGGCGAAGCCGTAAAAGAGTTCCCGCGTAACTAAAGCGACGTTCTTCTGCTCCCGATAGTCCAGTAATTTATGCTCGTCGGTCGTCCTGCTTTTTCTCATCGTTACCTTAGTATATGTACTTACATCTATTCCTTTGCGTATACTTTTAGGTTAAACTTTATTTTCAAATACAAATTTAGAACGGGAAAAATAGACATTTTTTTCTATTATTTTCTGACTCATTCTAAATTTAAAAAAAAAACTACGTCCTTAACATATTTGACTTTGAAATATGAGGTTATGTTGCCTCTTGACCCCCTACTTGTTATCTAATTTTGAGGTTATGTTTACCTTTTAATCACTACTTATCACCTAATTTTTAGGTTATGTTTGCCTTTTAACCCTTACTTATCATTTAATTTTGAGGTTATGTTCTCAAATTTGTTAGTATTTTGGCCCTGAACATTGACAAGTTATATAATAGTCAAGCGACCTCTAAGTTTGACGTTTAAACATAACCTTAAAATACTATAACTATTTAAGAGAACACTGGGGTATTATGGTAAAAATCGACAAACGTAACCTCAAAATTCGATTGCATTTATGGTTTAACACAGCGAACGTACGCTGTAAGAAATAAATCTTGATTAAAAATATCCAATTTGGACTGAAACCGTTTATATAAAACTGAATTTTAAATTAATTTAGCCTTCATAACATGTTTTTAAGCACAAAAATAAACTATAACTTATTTTGAGACAAAAATTGACATGGATAGTACAATAGTTGGTTATACACTTGATATGGAATGACCCATATGAATATAGCTGCAAGTCCCCCCTTCTCCCCCTCCCTCGCAAAAAATGACCTAAATTTTAAGGTTATATTCGTTTCAAGACTCTGAATAGAGCTGCAAGTCCTCCCCCCTCCCTTACCATCTCTCCGTATTTCCCACCAAAAATGACATAAATTTTACGGTTATGTTCATTTCAAGACTTTCAATATAGCCGCAAGTCCCCCCCGTCTCCCGTCAAAATTGACATAAATTTTGAGGTTATGATCGTTTCAAAACTGAATACGGTCGAAAGTCCTCCCCCCTCCTCTCTCTCTCCGTATTTCCCGCCAAAAGTGACCTAAATTCTGAGGTTATGTTTGTTTCAAGACTCTGAATAGAGCAGCAAGTCGTTCTCCCTTTCCTCATCTCTCTCCGTATTTCCCACCAAAAATGACATAAATTATGAGGTTATGTTCATTTCAAAACTTTCAATATAGCCGCAAGTGGAGGTAGATTTCCTGCCAAAAATGACCTGAATTTAAAGGTTATGTTTGTTTCAAGACTGTGAATATAGTCGCAAAAGCCCATCCTCCTTATTTACGTTGAAGGAGAGGTGGATTTTCCGCCGAAATTGAACTAAATTTTAAGGTTAAGTTATTTTGTCGGGAAACGAACATAACCTCAAAATTAAGGCCAAAATTTGGCGCAAAAAGATAAAGGAACCAACATAACCTCAAAATTTAGGTCAAACTTTGAAGGAAAATGACCAAAAAACGAACATAACCTTAAATGTAGGTCAAATTTTAGCTGGAAAATTTAAAAAATTAGATAAATTTTGTTTAAAAAATTGAAAATAATAAAAATTATTGTTAATAAAAATTGTAAATGACATTAAAAAGAAATAAATAATAAAATATTAATAAGAGTTTTAAATTCCAGAAATTGTCTAAACATTAACTCAAACATCTACAAAACCAATAAAAAATAGGGGGTTGGCGCGCAAAGCGCGCAGGGGTGCGCAGCCCCCCTAGTTTATATATACACTTGGGACATATTTTAGAATATTGTATACTTAAATTCTGTATGTAATATTTTTGAATTAGTGAAAAGTGAGCTACTAATTTAACATCAAAATTCAAAGTAAGATTTTAAATTCTTATAAATCAACACATTAAAATCAGTAAACATAACATTAAAATCATGTCAAAAGTCAGAGCTAAAATACAAACATAACCTCAAAAAATTCAACATTTAAGGGGTTGGAAACCCCTTAGCTTATATATATATATATATATATAGTATATAAGATCGAATATGATCTTTTCAGTTCCGAATTATATTATGATATAACACAGGAGACTGTATATATAGACAAGTTTTTTGACAGCTAAAAGAGGATTACGCCATGGGAACAAGACGCTTATATAGCATATCGGTCGATGAACGATAGTGTGCGATTAGTTATGGATAAAGTGAACTGACGAAAGAGAGTGCGAGCAAGGCATCATCCTTTTATCGTCGAGTATAAAAGAACGGCACGCGGCAGGGCTTAAAACACGAGAAAGCCTCGGATCGATGAAATTAGCAGGAAAGCGTCAAGTGCTAAAAAGAGATGAATGATGGACAGAAGAGAATCAGATATAGAGATGCTTATATATATATATATATGTATAGTTGAAAGGGTGGGCGAAGTTGGCGGAATAGAGACGTCATAATATTGTCTCCCCGTGACGCCTCGGCATAATAGTACATGTCCCCCTTGTTTCCATATATATATATATATATATATATATATATGTGTGACTGGCGCGCGAGACAAGACGAGCTTTTTGAGAGTGAAGCGGAAGAACACGAGGGTGTAACTCTCCATTCAACCCACTTCCGTTATGTGCGGGCTCCGGATAAGCACCGCGTATAAGCTAGACCCTAGTAGAAATTTGTCCTAGCTATTTTAAAGGAACTGCCTAGTCGCGCTGGAGTCTGTCTAGTTACTTGACTGACCAGCTAGCTAAAAACTCGAATGTCATGTCACGCTTTTTTCATCAAGTTATTATCCAGCCCAACTTGATAATTATTTATCAATAGGACTTTTGAAAAACTAGTCAAATTAATTCTTTTAAATATTTCGAAATTCATTTAATAATAAGATTTAATGTAGTAAACACGTTTATTTTATGTAATTAAAAAAAATATTCCAATTATCAACAAAAATTATTATAAGAAAATATATTGCACTAAATATAGTAATTCGTTATAAAAATGTAATTTTTCATTCACAATTAAACTGGATTTAAAAAAAAAATTTACATAAGTAAAACGATTGAAGCAACATCTTGACCTGAACTGTTAACAACACTGAAACAATTATAATTTTTATATTAATATGAATGTCATAACATAAACCTTAAAACACTTCTCGCAGTTTCAACGAAAAAATCTTGGGGCTACCGGGGAGCGAACACGGGTCCGCTGGGCGGGAACGAAAGAAACGCACGCTTTACGCAACTCGGCCGTTCTGATCAGTGATATTAGAATAAATGCTTGACGTATTTCACTGTACCTAATAATATTATGAATTTGTGCATATTATTTTTATTATTTTCTAGGCAAATAAACATTTTAGATGTTTATTTGATTTTAAATGATTTACTTATAATTTAATTTAAACATTAGACAATTATAAAAAACTAATTACTAATTTTTTTTATTTATTATCCTCAAAAATTATATGTAAAATTTTATAAATAAAATTATTTTAATAAATTAATAATTATTGATATAATATAATATTATTATTATTATTATTATTATTATTATTATTATTATTATATTATTATAATATACTCAAACAGAAAAATAATATTCTACTATATTTGTAAAATTTGTCTGAAAATAATAATAATTGTTTAATCATTTTTTTTTAAAAACTAAAAACACTTTTTATTCAAGGTAATATTATTTTCATAATAATTTAATTTATTGCAATTATTTTATTATAATTTAATAAATTTTATTATTTTAAAAAAGCGCGCGCTATTTTGTCTTGGGCCAATCAAGTGATTTCAACTAAATATAGGTTATGTTCGTTTCTGATTCATGACAGCTGGCAAACATTTACAACAAATAATATTTTGCAAGTGTATATTTATTGCAATAAGATAAGTTATGCAAAAAATATATATGTGGAACAATAATTTACAGTGATTTTCATAAAATGAATATTGATTTAGATGCTCTGGAAAGCAAAGTTCATTTTTTCTTAAATTCAATTTTTTCGACCACCGAGATATTTCGATACATTTTCATGTGTTTTGTATGCACTGTCTTTTTTTGAGAAAGGAATATTAATATTATTATTATTAATTTTTATAAACAAGTTGTAATTTTTTTAAATCAAGCAAGCGAAATGTCAATACACAAAATCCTAGCATAGCTGTCCAGTTACTAGACTTATTGAAGCGCCACCGCCATGACAAGGATATGAATTTAATTTCGAGCAGCACTGGACAGTGCCATTAAAAAAACTGGATAGCTTTGAGTCGTGGAATTATCAAGTTCAACTTGAATTTCTTTCAAAAAGCACTGATCAGTAACTTCACAGTTATTTATCAGTTCAGCTAGAATCAGCGTCCGCGAGAAAAACTGTCAAGTAACTTGAGTCAATCTAGTGCATCCACGACAAATTTCTACTAGGGGAGGGAGAGATGAGGCTTTATTATTACGAAAATATCCTCAAGTGTCATGGCAACGCCATATCTAGACGATATATATCTCGCCCTTTTACAAGATTTCCTCGCGAGTGTTTTGTTATAATATATATACATACACTTTTGTCATACCACAAACTCATGTTATTTAATCAGATTTTTTTGCCATTTTACTAATATGCAAAAAAAAACTATTACTATCAAAAATTTACTACTGGCGCAGTACTGGCGCGATACTGGTACTAGTATCACGCCAGTACAGCGCCAGTAGTAAAATGTTTTGTTTTATAGTTGACCCATGCAGAAATTTGCCAACCTGGCCCTAACCTGGTTGAAACAGGGCACCCAACCGGGGACAAACCAGGCCCCGGTTTTAATCGATTTTAATCGTCCGTGCAGAAATTGACACTTTCCGATCGGGGGACACGGAAAAGGCACGATTAAAATCGGGGCCGGACCAGGGCCTAGTTTGGCCCCGGTCGAGTGCCCTGTTTCAATCAGGTTAGGGCTAGTTTGATAAATTTCTGCGCATAGATAGGGTTTTTTCTGTGGCCCCGATCGAGTTTTCTGTTTTATGCGAATTTGGAGCTTCCCGACGTGGGCCCTGCCAGGGCCCTTTCAAAATTTCCGCACGGGGATAGTTTTCTTTTGCATATTAGTAAAATGGCAAAAAAAGAAAGACGGACAGTTTTTACAGTGTTCGATCGAAAAAAATCTTTACCTGGAACAACGATTTAGTTTCACTAAAACAGCGAAAGTTTTCCCTATATTTTAAAGAAACATATCGCTATTCCAGAGACAAAGATTTTTATCCACGCTATTATTTTTTTTTGAACAAAAGTAAAAATACATAATTCCAGTATTGAGATTTCATTTTTTATCGTTTTTGGCGTATGCGAAACTGAGAGGCACGTGCTGGGACATTTAGCATGCACCCGTCTCTATATATATATATGGAAGTATCGTGCGTGAACGAAATTTCATAACCTGTCATTAACTCACCCCTGCTGTTGAAATACTGAAAGAGAGAGAGAAGGAAGGAGAAAATTAAATTAAGTGTATGTGAAAGAGAAAAAAGATACGCTCGTTGGCACGAGCAACCAAATCACAGGTTGCAATGATTCTTTTGGATTGTTATATATTGCCAAATATAATAATTCTCCTTGTGACCATATACCAGTGGGGCGAAAAAACCCGTAATTTGCGGCTCCCGCACTTCTATATATATATAAATGTGGCAAATTCTCTTTTAAGTAGATCTACACACCCTCTTTTTTTTGGGGGAGGGGGCAGGGGGGGAAACCTTTGATCTTTCTATGAAATCACACAAATGTCGAATTTTCACAAATCAGGGCAATTCTAAGATATTTGTACAGTTGGTTTTGAATATAAATGTATAAAATTGAAGTATCAATACAAAAACGGCTGTTTTAGTTTAAGACACTTTTTATTTAATTTTTAAGACACTTTTTGGTGTTATTGACTAGCCAGTACTGTGCCAGTACTGTGCCAGTACTGCGCCAGTAGTCAATTTTCAACAAGGAAGTAGTAACAGTAACGTCGGAACTATACCAACGGCAAAAGAGAGACCCAATATTGGCAAAATTGGTCCAATATTGGTCCTATAATGGCCCTATGGTTACCATTGGCAATTTCCCACTAGTTAATAAACTTATCTATTAGAAATCGTGGCATAGCGCCACAAAAATTATACCATATTCCTATTTTCAACAACCAGTTTCTAATACCCTTGCAGAAATTCGCCAACCTGGCCCTGACCTGGTTGAAACAGGGCCAGTGCCAATCCAGGTCCTAGTTGGGTCCCGGTACTCATCGATTTTAATCGAGCTGAAATAAAACTTTTTCTGTGGTCCCGATTGGAATTTTCATGCGATTTTGGAGCTTCCTAACCTAAGCCCTGCCAGAGCCCTTTCAAAATTTCTGCACTATAAATATATATTAACATTTAAAAACTTGTGGGGAAAATAAAAAATATTTTTCGGTTATTTATCATATTCGAAATGGTAAAATGTGAAATTGGTCAAGACCGTATTTATATTGTTATATACATATAGGGCATATAAAATTAGGCTATACTTGGGGAATATAAATATATATAAAAAGCTCTCAATTTCTCGGCAATCACTTGCAATTACAATCGTAACGAATTCGAACAAACTGCGCAAAGTGACACGCGCGCGTTTTTTGGTGTGGCGATTCTTGTGGTGCACGAGAAACACCACCCTTCAAAATTGCACCCTATATATATATATATATATATATGAATGTGCACGCAACATAAAGAATCTCACCCTATGTCGTGGGAAATACGAGTTGGTCCAGCCTAAAAAAATCTGGCAGCTCGCGTGCCACGTCTGACAGCTCCATTATGCTAAGTACATCCCTGGGACTATTGCGCTTATATACAACTTCATCTGATATCTTTGCAGTTTATACATTTAACAATTGTCATCGTCGCACCCTTTTTCTAAATTAATGCGCAACTTATCTGATTTCAATATATATATATATATATATATATATATAGACGAGTAAATTATCATAACAGTATTTTTTAATACAGTTATAATTCATAAAAAAAATTCGCCAATTTGTCCACGAAACAGAGAACTAGCCAGAGTCAGATTAGGCGCCGGTTTTAATGGGGCTGAAATAAGGCTTTCTTCTGTAGTCCTGATAAAATTTACTACTGTTTTTTGAAAATTTGGAGCTTCTCTCCTTGAGCTCGTTTAAAATTATGTAAAAATTGCCCTATCAGGGCCCTAGTAGGGAATGAAATGCCACACCTGATCAGGGCTAAATCAGGACGACTGGAAAAATGTAGATTTCCTAATCTGGGTCACATCAGGCGCGGCGTTTCATTCCCTAATAGGGTAGCCTAATCCGGCCCCGATCTGGGCCCTGGCAAAATTTCTGCACGGGTTGTAAAAAATTGAACGGGCCCTCTGACAGGGCTCACGTCGGGAAGCTCCAAACTCGAATAAAACACTAAATCCAGTTGAGGAAATACAGAAGAAGTCCTTTTTCGATTTAAATCGATTAGAACTGAGGCCCGACCAGGGCTTAATGTGGCTCTGGCTAGTTCCTTGTTTCATCCAGATCAGGGCCAAATTGGCAAATTCCTGCAAAAGAGGAATATTCTTGTGGAGAAATTAGCCAACCTGGCACTGAGCTGGTTGAAACAGGGAATCTAACTGGGGCCAAACCAGGCCCTGGTAGGGGCCCGCTTCTAATCGATATTAATCAAAATAGAACTTTCTTCTGCGGTCCTAATCGGGTTATTAGGGCTTCCTAACGTTGGCCCTGCGATCGCTCATTTAAAATTTCCACACGAATTTATAAATAATAACTTTATCAAAGATAAATTAATCTCATGAAATTCATCAGATTTTTCTTTCCAATTAAATTGAAATTTAATAGCATTATCTCTTGTGCCATTTAATTCACGAGTTATTGTTTCTGTCTTTTAATTTATTGTTCGTGATATTATGAAGAATAAAACAACTTGTTATATGTATATATATATAATATATAACAACAGAGAAGAAAATTAACTTAACAAGTTAATTAGATAAGTGCGAACTAATTGCGCGCACTCGAAAAGTAAATATATAATACGATACGTGAGTTAAGAGAAGAGAAAAAAGGAAACATTAGTAAAATATCAGTAACCACCAGCTGACAGACCAAGGTGGTCATGCAGAGAAGCACACACGAAAGAGATGCCGTCAGATACAAATTACATTTAAATAGAACTTGTGGAACGCTTGGTATTCGTAATTTAAACCCAGAGATGGATACTCATGTCAGAATACAAAGCTAAAAAAAAAAAGAAAGAAGGAATGAAATGGAACAGAGAAGAAAGTGTTTTTTTGTACTGGTTTTGCAGAAATATTTATTTTAAATAATTATATAAAAATTTTCGAATACCACACAATTATATATGTTATATATGAGATCTTACATTATTTCCCGTTTAGAAATTGCCCTATTAGGGCCCTAGTAGGCAATTGAACGCCACACCTGATCAGGGCCAAATCAGGGCGGGCAGAAAATGTAAATTTCCTAATATCAGGCGAATTCTCTGATAGGACAGCCTGATCCGGCCCCGCACTAGACCCTGGTAAAATTTCTGCACGGGATTAAATCCAGTCGGAGCCACGGAAGAAGAATTTCGATTAAAACCAGAGCGGTTCCCAGTTAGGGCAATTACAAGAAAAAGTAACAAGGCCCTGGTCACTTCTACCCTAAGTAGGGTATAGGTAGTTGCCGGAAACAGTGTAAAAACCCTGTAGGGAACTATAGTCATAGTTTCTCTAGGAAGGACCCAATCAAAAAAAGAAAAATCTGACCAGTATCCTTAGTTTCTGTACGGGATTTAATTTTCGTTTTCTAAAAAAAAAAATGTTCATAAATCCCTTTGTACGCGTTATAAATACAAGAAAATTGAAGAATGCTTGAATAATCTTTTTTTTTTGAAAAGAGTTGATAGAACACTGTTGGAAGTATATAGATGCGATGTTTAATCATAGCTTTTAAACTGAAGCTTAGGACCGAGGGTGTAGTTTTCGAGGTTGGTAGGGGGTGTGTGCGGTATTTAGCTGTTCAGCGGGGGGTTCCTCTTGAAAATACGCGGAGGCGACGAGAGCGCCACGCGTCAGGCTTTATTGCCTCTTACACACACACATACATACAGAAAATAGTATTCGAGATGGAAAGAGAGAGAAAATTTTCCTACCAGCAATCCTTGGATACTACCCAATGGATGATAGTTTCCGAATCAAGGGTGCTCTCCTCGACTATCTGGCACCCCGTCGAGTAATTATACATTCTGCCCAATAACCCTCTTTGCTCCTCGACACCGAGGAGAATTTAAGCGCGCGAGTATGAGACATTATCCATCCACACGTTTCGCTTTCTAATTATTATTTTTTTAAAACTTTATTAATATTATTATTATTATTATTATTATTACTATTACTATTATTATTATTATTATTATTATTATTATTACTATTATTATTATTATTATTATTATTATTAATAACTTACTAGGTTTTTACTAACAGCAGTATTATATTCTACTGTCCTACAAGGGAAAAACATACGTAAATGTTTTTCCGTTGTAGGACGCAATAGAATATAATACTTCTGTCCAAACTAAAAACCTAGTAATTTCAATAAATTTGAAAGTCGTTTGCTCAAATATATCGACTTTCAAACTTATAGAAAAGCGACTTACTAGTTGTTTTTTTTTCTTTGATTATTACTTTCAACAGCAAAATAGGAAAATATTTACTAGATCTAAATGTGAAAAAAAAATTCTTAAAATTCTAAATACGAAAAATAAGAAAGAGTTTGGCTATATAGTAGATAAGAGATCTTAGGCCTTTAAAAAGAAATAGAAGGAAAAAATGACCTGAGTATGGAGATTGTTGGGAGATAAGATATATATATATAATGTGTTGTCGACGAAAAAAAAGGTATTTCTATATAAAATTTCTGGACCTCGCGTGGAGAACAATGGCGGTGTAAACTGATATGGCTCTCTCTCTCTCGCTCTCTCCTTGGAAAGCGCCAGTGAGTAAAACTTGGGCAAGCAGGCTGTGTGTATATATGTGTTCCACCTTATTGGGTGAGACAGCCGACACGGTGGTTAAACTTGGGACAGAATGGCGCATTCTGACGAACGGTGTAGGGTTGCTAAAGCCAGGCGGCGGTTAAAGTGACGTTAACCGCTTCGACAGTGTTATTTCTCCCGTGTGCAACTTTTCGTATAGTATTAAAATATAATCCGCCATCTTACCCTACTATTTTAAAAGTCAAATTCCAATCGTATTTAGAATAAACGTTGGTATAATTTTTAAGAATCGCAGGGCGATCAGAAAATGTGAATTTCTTAATCAGACGCGGCATTTTATTTCCTAATAGGGCATCCTGATTCGGCCCCGATCTCTGGGCCTTGGCAAAAATTTTGCACGGGAAATATATATAACAAGAAACAATTTGTGATTAAAAGTATACCGAAAAATGTTAAGAAGTAGAAATAGAAAATCAGTATAAACATAGTCAGAGGGAAAAAAGGAGGTGCGAAGAGAAAAGGAAGAAAAAGAGAAAAAACGAATGGAAGACGAAGTATAAGAGGGCAGTTTGTGGGTGCTAGAGCAAAGCAATGGTATAAGGAGTGTGGAGCGGAGACAGAATTGAAGTTAGCAGTGGGTCGGCGAGAAATACATAATGCAGTAGCCGGACGTCTCCGACACCCCCTAACTCAACCCCATATATATATATATATACACATAGTGGAGAGAGAAAGTCGGGATCGCGACAACGATGAGCTGCGCGAGGGCCCGGCCAAGGGGGTGCATTGATTTACGCCACGGTCGAGGGTGCCTCCGTTTCTACTACGGCGGACGTGGGGCCAACAATTCACTCGCCTTGGGTTCCTAAGGCCATCCATTACAGACCCAGCATTGTTGCGGTTACTTACACCGCTCTTCATCTAGTTCTCCTGTCACACGGAGTCAATTCCCATTTTGACAAATATAATACAAACTTTCAATTGCATCTTGTTTTATCAAAATTATTCATCATTGATATAAAACAAACCTTTTTATCAAAATTATTCATCATTGATATAAAACAAACCTTTTTATCAAAATTATTCATCATTAATATAAAACAAACCTTATTATTAAAATTATTCATAAAACAAAATATCTGAAATAGAAAATATTTTTATTATACAATTTATTCTAATTTGAAAAGTATATATATTTCTATATTTTTGTGGATGATGGTGACGCGGTTCGTTCATCCGTTTTGGTGACTATTAATTACAGAGAGAGAGAGAGAGACCGCCCAACGGGAATGGACATCTCTGGCCATCCCACATTCTGTAGACATGAAGGGGGTGTGGAGCAATGGCATCAAACCCCCGTAAACGAGAGAGAGAGAGAGAGTTCTGGTTGAACTGGGCAGCTCGACAAATGTAATCTCGCCGGACAGGGGCGCTCCCCCGTGACCTTTGTTATCAAGGAAACATGTCCTTTTCCGGTTTTTATCAAATTAGTCATCAGTCAACAAAATTTAATTTTTTCTATTTTTCCCTACAAGTAACTTAAGTTTTTCTTCACTTTTAGATAAAGAAAGCACAAAGTTTGCGAAAATTATTTTTTAAATATAAACTTTTTGGTAAGCGCAGAGTTTAGGAAAAAAGTTATGTTTTCCAACTTTGTGCCTATCGAAAAGTGGAGGTAAATTCAAAAGATTTAAAGTTGTTAATTTTCGATAGTATATATGAATTTGTCGTCATCTCGGTCAAGTTTGTAGGAAATGATGAAAACTTGAGAAAATTGAGGGAGAACCTCTGGCGGTATGCCGAAATCAGTGGTGCGAGTAAACCAATAACGCGTCCGCCACGCCGGGTGCCAGATTCAAATCCGGTAGTAGGGTCCAAAACATTTCGACAGAGAGTGAGTGAGAGAGAGAGAAGCAAAACTCTGCAGGACATTTCGAACCTATCCGCGTTCTGTCTGGCTTTCGGATTTGACAGGCCATTAGATCGACTCCATCAATAAGTATAGTACGTGCTGTACTTAACTCACAAATCGCCACATTGTGCGCGACGCGATTGACTGATGCCTCATTGTCTCTAATTGTGTATATTGGATAACGAAAAATATTTATAGTCCCAATACAATTCATTATATTTTCCGTACAATGATTTTCAAATCATTGGATAAAATTGTCATAGAAAAAATCGGAACTCAAAATCAGACTCAATTTGAAGTGCATCAAAAATTAGCCATTTTTAGTCTGAACCAATGGCTAAAATTGGTTCATTTTTGTTGCACTTCAAATTGAGTTTGATTTTGAGTTCAGAATTTCTGAAACGGATCATAATCACATTTTTTAACATTAAAACTACAATTTGAATTCTACTTTAAAAACGTGTAGTGTCCGATTTCGATAAAATTTATAAAATAAGTGACAATCCTGAAATAAATTCTATAAATATAAAAATTCAATTATTATTGGCGCTATAAAACATTTTGTCGGATTAGCAAATATGTAATGACGCGCGACATGGACAGAGAGAAAAGAGAAAGAATAAGCGAAAATCAAACAGCTTCACCTCTATATATATATAGTCAGATAAAAGAGAGGAGAGGTCTGTCAGAATATTCAAGAAGATTCGATTCCCTGGTGTGGTACGAAGCGTATCCAATTTGATGGCATTACAATAACGGAGGTAATGTCTGAGAATAATGAAATTTCCCCCAATCACCAACGACTCTTCTGGAATACGTTCTTTCGTTCTTGTCTATACTCTACTCTTCTTTCTCCTCAATTTTTTCGTATATATACTCATTTCCCTTTTCCGTACCACTCGCATATATATATATATAAATTTTCCCATGAAATTATGTCACAATTTATCATTTTTGTTCCTAACGATTATATTATTATTTAGTCTATATCAAATTGATGTCAATGATATCATTCCAACCAGAAATTGGGTCATTAATTTTTTATTAGGGATACTTTGGATCTTGATTTTAGTACTTGATATACTTAGTTTATATATACACTAATTTAAAAGTATCAAATTGAAAACCTATCAAATTGATATAGAAAATTGGTATCAATTTTGATACTTTTAAATTAGTTTTAAAAAGGTTTTTTTTATTTACACAATCGAAATGAATAAACAAATTAGTACAACATCAATTTGATACTTTTAAATTAGTTTTAAAAAGATTTTTTTTATTTACACAATCGAAATGAATAAACAAATTAGTACAACATCAAAAATGTGTTCAAATCGCAAAATAAATTTGCAAAAAAAAAATAATTGTCGCACATAGTGAAACCTTGCGAGTTTATAATATATCCTATCTTTTGAAAACCAGTTTGTTGACTTTTGTATATATATAGATATATAAAGGAGAAAAGCGTGAAACGATCTTCGGTGGACTAAGGGTAATGGAATATTACACGGACCATTAAAGAAACGTTAATCTTACCCACAACAAGTTCAGGAGAGAGCTCGAGAAAGGCGCACACGCGGGTTACTCGCAAACGTTGCACGATTACACGGTGGAGCTTTGATCCTTCATCCAGGAGGGCAGCCACCGCCGGGGGGCTTTTGGTAATTTGTTAAAACGCGAAATTCTCCGCCAATCCCTTCATATATATAGCAACCGGAGGGTGTATACCGTTTCGATTTTCAAATGAAAGCTTCCATTTTCTATATATAATATATTATATATATTATTCTATTTTTATATATATATATGACGCTCTACGGGAAATGGGACCTTACAGGTAAACAATTTTAGGTTATGTTCGTGATTTTCAAATTGGAAATGTAAGGTATTATACGAAAGGCTAAAACTAAAATATTTCATAAACATTTATTTTGATTTGCAATAATTAAAAAGAAATTTTCAATTAAGAAAAAACTAATATAAACATAACCTCAAACTGATTTGCTTCTAAGGTCCCTTTGTTTAGAACGCGTCACATATCATATATTCAACAATAAAAATTGATTTTACTAATTAATAATTAAGTTTAATCAAGCAAAAACTGAAACTATAAACATAACCTAAAATTTTTTTTTCTTTAAAGTCCCTCCAATTGAAAAAACACAAACATAACCTGAATTTTTTTTTTGCCTCTTAAGGTCCATTTTCGCGTAGAGCGTCACATATATATATATTTCGTATATTAAAAAAAAAAGATCCTCCTTGCAAATTTTAATTACCTGTGAATTGCAATTTTGAAAGTTTTTCTTGGTTAATTTAGTTGACTAAATATAAGTCGACAATGGCGCCACCGGAGGATATAAAAAAGGCTGACACTGATTAAAATCAGAGCTTACTTCTCTCGGAACTTTGCTCGTTTTCAAGAGAAGAACGTTTCAAGACTTTTGAAGCGCGGGCTTGCGAAGTATATAGTGGGCAAAAAAAAAAAAAAAAAAAAAAAATTTGTACTCGCAAGCGGCGAATCTCAAGGACTTTCTTTTTCACTTCCGCCAAGAACGTTCAAGTCGGAAACCTTCTCTCTCTCTCTCTATTTCTCTCTTTCTCCTTTTTTCATTTTACGAATCTTTCTCGAGGGTGGAGAGACGTTTCTACAGTGCGAAGCCATTACGAAGGTGCCAGAGGAGTGGGGAATCAAAGGAGAGAAAGAAAAAAGCACAAGAGGGAGAAAAAAATATATATATGTATAGAGAGAGAGAGAGAGAGAGGGAGAGAAATTCATCGGCAAAGAGCGTGCGAGCAAAGAAGAAAGATCGAATAAGGCAAGAAAGGAGAAAAAGAGTTTGGCGACCCTCTTTCACTTTTTACCCTAAGCAAGTCGCGAGCCCCTTAGCCACCGTTTATTGGACGCATGCAAATATCCATGGCAACCGTTCGCATGGCTCATCCTTTGAAAAGTTTTTTCCCTGCGTGAGAGAATGAGAAAGAGAAAGAGCGAATTCCCAGCAAACATCAAGAAAAAAAGGGATATATATATATATATATATATCAAACGTACTGTGCGTCTTTAATTACTCGAACGATTGACCTTTTTCAATTTGTATTAAAAAGAAAATTTTTATTACTTATTTTTCTAATATAATAATATTTTTAATTATAATAGTCACTGTAAAACGAAATATATTAATTTAATACCTACTTTAGGTTTGGTTCTATTTGGATAAAATCGATTTTTGTATACTTTCTTTTTAATTGGAAATTAGATTTTTTTTGGTAAAATTTTTAATTTGTTGATTTATTGGCGCAATTTTTTTAAAAATGGAAAATGGATTTTAAAATGAAATTAATAATTGGAATAATTTTCTGGTAAAATTAGAAAATAATAAGAAAAATAATTTTGTCAAAAGCTTCTTAGGGAAAGAAAATTAAAAAGTGATTTTCATTCGCGAAATAACCGTGCTATATGTATGTACAATACAAATACTGAAATGTTTTGTGTGAGTAGACAAAGCTTTGGTGACAATACGCCTGCGCTTCCGTTCTCTCTCTCTCTCTTTCTCACTCCCAACTAGGGTCCATTACGCGTGTTTTGCGGTGTACTTCCCATGATTATTATACGTGTATTTACACGCCCAGCTATCATGTCTAACCCTATATATATATACATGTAACTGGAAATTTATTACACTCTCTCCAGGAAATACAAATAATACTCGATCGTTAACAAATTATATATAAATTCATTTTTAATTCTATTTTAAATTTTCCCTTCTCAGTTTACTTATTTGATTTTTCTTTTTAAAAATCAATTGTTTTTCTATTTGTATAACTGTTGGGATGCAAAATATAAAATTTCTAAATTTTTTTTTACAGAATTTTATGATTTACATTTTTAATAAATTGATAATAATTTTTGGCGCGAATTTTTGAATTATATGATAATGTTGGTAAAATAAAAATACCAAAATAGAAATGTTCTATGTAAAAAAAAAAAAAAATAATTGGTACTCACACTTGGAATGTTATCATTGGTACAAACTCCCTCTTGAAGTAAACGATCACGAATCTCCCAGGCAAAAATTGAAGGGCATTCGCTCTTATAGAGAGAAATTTTACTGACGACCTCTGCAGTTGCAACTCGTGGTTTACTACCTCCAATGGCTCTCGGTCTAATTGAACCCGTTTCATAGTACCTAGAACAATAATAATTTGCGATACAATACAATAAATGTAATAAAAAAAAAGAATAAAACTATAATAGAGTTTGTGTAAAATGTAATTTCAATAAAAAAAAAAAAAAAAAAAATTTAGTTGGTGCAGCGAAACATAATTTTGTTGGTATTTAAGGTAAACAAACTATTTTTTTGAGTTAACCAAAAAAATTTTTGGTTTTTGTAACCAAATTTCGGTTGTCGTAACCAACTTTTGGTTGTTGTATAACCAAATTTCGGTTATGACAACAAATGTTTATTTGGTTTTTTAGACCAACTAAAATTTGGTTACGACAACCAAAAGTTGGTTACAACAACTAAAATATCGTTACGACAATCAAAAATTGGTTACAACAACCGAAACTTGGTTACTACAACCAAAATTTGGTTACGACAATCGAAATTTGGTTACGACAACCAAAAGTTGGTTACAACAACCAAAATATCGTTACGACAACCAAAACTTGGTTACAACAACCAAAATATCGTCACGACAACCAAAAATTGGTTACAACAACCAAAATATTGTTACGACAACCAAAAATTGGTTACAACAACCGAAACTTGGTTACTACAACCAAAAGTTCGTTACAACAACCAAAACTTGGTTACAACAACCAAAACTTGGTTACAACAACCGAATCTTGGTTACTACAACCAAAAGTTGGTTACGACAATCGAAATTTGGTTACGACAACCAAAAGTTGGTTAAAACACCCAAAATATCGTTACGACAACCAAAACTTGGCTACAACAACCGAAATTTGGTTACGACAACCAAAAGTTGGTTACAACTACTAAAATATCGTTACGACAATCAAAAATTGGTTACAACAACCGAAACTTGGTTACTACAACCAAAAGTTCGTTACAACAACCAAAACTTGGTTACAACAACCAAAATATCGTTACGACAACCAAAACTTGGTTAAAACAACCAAAATATCGTCACGACAACCAAAAATTGGTTACAACAACCAAAATATTGTTACGACAATCAAAAATTGGTTACAACAACCGAAACTTGGTTACAACAACCAAAAGTTCGTTACAACAACCAAAACTTGGTTACAACAACCAAAACTTGGTTACAACAACCGAATCTTGGTTACTACAACCAAAAGTTGGTTACGACAATCGAAATTTGGTTACGACAACCAAAAGTTGGTTAAAACACCCAAAATATCGTTACGACAACCAAAACTTGGCTACAACAACCGAAATTTGGTTACGACAACCAAAAGTTGGTTACAACTACTAAAATATCGTTACGACAATCAAAAATTGGTTACAACAACCGAAACTTGGTTACTACAACCAAAAGTTCGTTACAACAACCAAAACTTGGTTACAACAACCAAAATATCGTTACGACAACCAAAACTTGGTTAAAACAACCAAAATATCGTCACGACAACCAAAAATTGGTTACAACAACCAAAATATTGTTACGACAATCAAAAATTGGTTACAACAACCGAAATTTGGTTACGACAACCAAAAGTTGGTTACAACTACTAAAATATCGTTACGACAATCAAAAATTGGTTACAACAACCGAAACTTGGTTACTACAACCAAAAGTTGGTTACGACAATCGAAATTTGGTTACAACAACCAAAAGTTCGTTACAACAACCAAAATATCGTTACGACAACCAAAACTTGGTTAAAACAACCAAAATATCGTCACGACAACCAAAAATTGGTTACAACAACCAAAATATCGTCACGACAACCAAAAATTGGTTACAACAACCAAAATATTGTTACGACAATCAAAAATTGGTTACAACAACCGAAACTTGGTTACTACAACCAAAAGTTCGTTACAACAACCAAAACTTGGTTACAACAACCGAAACTTGGTTACTACAACCAAAAGTTGGTTACGACAATCGAAATTTGGTTACAACAACCAAAATATCGTTACGACAACCAAAACTTGGTAACAACAATCAAAATTTGGTTACGACAACCAAAAATTGGTTACAACAACCAAAATATCGTTACGATAACCAAAAGTTGGTTACGACAATCGAAATTTGGTTACGACAACCAAAATTATTGCCTAAATCAAAGGATTTTGTTTGCAAAAACAAAATATTTCTTTCAGTGAAAATAGTATATATTTAATTTGTAATTTAATAATTCTTAAAAAAAGGGTAAATTTGTATATATATATATATATATATATATATATTGTAATAAATTTTGGTTAATTTCTTAAATTATATATTTTATGCACGCGCAGAGTCACTATACTAATGGCAATATGGAGGGTTATATATTTTACACAATGGCGCGCGGTCCAGTTCGCTTAATTCGTTGAGATTAAGTGCATTTTATTACGCAAGCGCGTATTATAATGTATATAGTAAAGGAATGTGTGTAGGAGGAGAGTGATCGTGTCGCATGGTTCGCATTCTTGTGGCTATGTCCCTCGTGTCTTTTTCTTTTCCTTCGTTTTTCACTCTATCCTTCTTGCACCCCACCTATTTTTTTTTACACTTTTTTTTTTTATATACATATATGTGTCTCTGCGGTTTTTACTCTTTCCCTCTTGCTCTCCCTCTCTGCAAAATGCATATGCAACTAACAACTATACATACTCTCAAGGCTCGCACCACTCACGAGAAACTAATTTGCGTGTGTTAAGACTCTCAAAAGAATGATGTATTAGGAAATATGTTAAAAATCCCGAGAGGGAAGCTTTCTAAAGTGCATAAGACATAATTTCCTAAAAGAATTGTAACGATTTTATATATTCCCCTATATCTAGAAGCTAATTTTTGATTATTTTATATTTAGCTTAAAAAATTTTTAGTAATTTTTAGTAATTTGATTTAGTAGTTTACAAATTTTTACTAAAGTTTTAGTAAAAGTAACTAAAAATTAGTGAAAATTCTTACTAATTTAAATTAGTAGCTCACTTTTACTTTACTGAAAATTAAGCAACTAATTTAAATTAGCAAAAATTTTCACTAATTTTCATTGACTTTTTACTAAAACTTAAGTAAAAAAAAAAATTTTAACTAATAAATCGAGTAATTTTTTACTAAAACATAACAAAAATTCTTACTAATTTGAATTAGTAGCTCATTTTTCACTAATATAAATTTAGAGAGGTTAAAACATAATAAGAAATTATGTAATTAATAATGAATATTATATCATAATAAAATTCTCTTTTTTGCTTTAGAATTAGTTAAATTTTACTAATTGTTAATATAAGTTACTAATAATTAGTAAAAATTTACTAATTCAGAAGCAAAAATTTAGTTACTAATTCAAATTAATAAACTTTTTTACTAATTCAGATTTAGAGAGCAAATCAAATTAGTAGAAATTTTTACTAACTTTTAGTAAAAAATATTATTTCATTTAGTAAATGTTTTGTAACTAAAGATTTAGTGAAAAATTACTAAAAATTAGTATAAACTTCACTTATTCAATTATTTTCACTTATTCAAATTTAGAAAACACACACATAACCTAAAAAATAGCCTATAAAAACAAGACATTTTTAAATATTTGTCACCAAAAGAAAAATATTTTATAATTTCGTTTTCGTTTAAAAATATTTATATATTAATAATCCATTAATATTTCCAATATTTTTAAGTCGATACATATAACGGTTTATTATATATATACAAAATTTGGTAGCGGTCCGAGTCAAAAAAAAAAAAAAAAATTTCTAATCTCCAGAGTCAAGAATAGGGTCAACTTAATACTTATATAAATGTGTTGAAAGAACATTTCTGAGAAACGAAATAAAGCTTTTAAGAAAAAAGTATATCAGCATCGTGAGAAAACTATTTTGGAAAGAGGGTATATATAATAATAATCCAAAAAAATAGGTGGAACATAAAATTTTTGTATGAAAAGAAATTTAATTATAAGGGCGGGAAAAAAAATACGTATGCAGTATTGCAACCAACCTGCCAAGAATTTTCGAGACACATCCATTGCTGACCTGCAGGATTCTTGAAATGTCACAAGGCCTCGCTCCTGAATGAGCCAATTCAACAATCTTTTGCCTTGTTGAATCAGGCAATGGTCTACCGCCAACAAAAACACCACCCAGCTGGTTAACCCCGCTGTGACCTGAAACAAGATACACAAATTTTTTTTACATATCAATTCAATTTTACTAATTAATATGTTTACATTTATAAAAATATAATAATAATAATAATAAAGTTATTTATAAAAAAAAAATTCACAGCTAAATTTATTGCTATAACAACAAAAAAGTTTGCTATGATAAACAATATTTAATTTTTAAAAATTTACTGTCACAGCAAACTTTTATGACCCCACAGCAAAATTTGTTCGCTGTCCTTATATTAGCTAACGTAATTTGATGTGACAGCAAAATATTTCGCTGACACAGTAAACTTTTTTCTGTGCGTGGCGTGAACACAGAAAATTAAAAGGCATTAAAATAAGCTGCAACGCTTCTTATTTTAATCCAATTTTCCTTATTTTAATCCATTTCGGTATTAAAATAAGCAAAATTGGATTAAAATAAGAAGCGTTGCAGCTTATTTTAATACCTTTTAATTTTCTGTGAATAAAATTTTTTATATAAGATTAATTTCTTATTTATAAATGTTTATTATTTTAATTTAAATTGTAATTTAAATTAAATTTTATTAATTTTTTTTTTTAGTAAATTCAAACAAAATTTGTTTGATTCAAAATTTCAAATAAATATTTATTTGATCTAAATATAAATGGTTATTATTTTAATAAATTTTTCCAACGAAGAAAGAATTTGAGCCAAATAAACTTTTGGATTATATAACCAGAAGTTTGGTTATATAAGTTTATAAGTTATAAGTTTGCCAATACAATTATTTAATTCAACCAAAATTTCGTTGCCTCAAATAAATTTCTTTCTACCAGTATATAGAATATAAATGCGGTAATATAGTTATATATAATAAAATTTATATAAATAAAATTATCCTTTAGAAAAATTTTGTAAAGTAATACCATATAGAAAATTTATATTATAAAATTCTGATGTGCGATTGGAAAAAATTGATTTTTGAAAAACATTTCAAAGTCAGTAAATCATACGCAAACTATTATCCGTATAAAAATGAAAATAAGATTCCCATCCTATTTTGAAAAAAAAAATATATTATTGTATTTTTATATCAGAATAGTAAAAAAAAAAAAATTTTTTTTTGTGGAAGATTAATTTCAGGGGTTGGCGAATTCGTCGTAAATATAACAATATCGATTATAATAAATATATTATAGAAAGGAACAGTTCTTAACTATAAGTGTCCTCTCACACATATTATTATATTTTCCTCACAGGAGACCTTTATTATTCGATCTCTTGTATATATGTCTCCTCGAGAACCTGCCACGCCCGCTCTTGGCACTTTTTTTTATTCCATTTATATATATTCTTTGACTCTTTTTTAAATTTTCCATAGCATTTATAATATACAAGATGAAATATGTACATATATTAATAATAAATAAATAAATATGTTTATTTTATTTATTTATATACCTATATACTGAAAAAAAAATTCATTTGAGTCAATTAAATGGTATTTGTTTGAAATAAAAATTATTTGATTCAAGTAAATATTTATTTGATAATAGTCAAGTAACCAATTATTTGAGTTAAATAATTTTTTCCCTTAGAAGCAATAAGCGAACATAACCTCAAAATTTATGTGAATTTTTACTGTGAATATAGCCGCAAATCCCTAAAATGGCAGCTGGCTATATTCGACAAACATAACCTCAAATTTAGGTTAAATTTTGACGAGAAATCCCTCCCCTAACCAGGAAACAAACATAACCTTAAAATTTAGCTCAAATTTTGGCGAAAAATACCTCCCCACCCTCGACACTAACAAAAAAAACGAACATAACCTTAAAATTGATGTGAATTTTGAGTATGAATATAGCCGCAAGTCTCCATGTTGCCGCTGGGTTCGTTCGGCTATATGTCCGGCAGAAAAAACCTCAAATTTTATTCAAATTTTTAGCGGGAAATTCCCCTCCCCTAACAAAGAAACAAATATAACCTCAAAATTTATGTGAATTTTAACATATGAATATAGCCGCAAGTGGCCAGAATTGCCTCAAGGTTTAAGACTACATGTCCAACAAATGTAACCTTAAATTCCCTTAACCTACAAACGAACATAACCTCAAAATTTAGCTTAAATTTTGGCGGAAAATACCACCTCCCACCCTCGACACTAACCAAAAAACGAACATAACCTTAAAATTGATGTGAATTTTGAGTATGAATATAGCCGCAAGTCTCCATGTTGCCGCTGGGTTCGTGCGGCTATATGTCCCGCAGAAATAACCTCAAATTTTATTCAAATTTTTGTCGGGAAATTCCCCTCCCTTAACAAAGAAACAAATATAACCTCAAAATTTATGTGAATTTTGACTATGAATATAGCCGCAAGTCCAACAAATGTAACCTTAAATTCCCTTAACAGACAAACGGACATAACCTCAAAATTTAGATAAAACCGCAAGTATCAAATTAGTCAAAAATTTTATATCATTTTGATACTTTTAAATTATATAACTATATGTTGGTTCAAAAATACGCTCAGAAAAATTAATTCTTAAAAGATTATTTGAAAACTTTATATTGTATTTTGAATAAAGAAACATTTTTTTATTTTAAAAACAATTATTCGTTAAATTAAATGAAAAATCCCATCAGTATTTTTCAAAGGGTGCGAAGTACGTGATGCATAGGTTCATGTGTCAGTGAAAGAGGGAGGGAATTCGCTTTTGGTGAAAATTTATCACCTCAACTATATATATACATATATATATCTATATATGTGTATGTATACGGAATATCGACAAAAGACTCACGCTCGATTGACTTTTCTGAAAAAAAAAAATGAATGAATGAAATGAAGAAGCTAGAATCTGTAACATTTTTTTTGACTTGTAACAGAGTAATACCGAAAAACGACAATATCTTACTAATAGACCAAGTGGTAGTGGCATGTTATATATATATACATACAAAGGGCGAACGCGTGTAAAAAATTTATTGGATTCATTCAGTAAAATTAAAACGTTATACAAATAGCGGACAATAAAAACAGACTCGAATGTTTTCTATTAATAAATTAATATTTCTTTTCTGGGATTTAAATACTATAGACAATTAAAAATTAATTTTTTTTAAAATATAAAATTTTTCTATCATTTAAAAAACGTAGTCTGTGGGTATTTTAAAATTTATGAAAATTAATTACAATGTAGAGTCGGTCTGTAAAAATTCAAATTTTTTAAACTACTTTCAATGTATATAGAGACGGTCTGTAATAACGTTTAGAATTTTTTTAAAATTATTTTCAATGTAGAGTCGGTCTATGAAAAATTATCAGCGATGTAGAGTTGGGCCTATAGAAGGGTCGATAATTAGGAATTCAAAATTTTTTAAAAATTAATTTCAGTCGGTCTGTGAAAATTCGATTGTTTTAAAACTAGTTTCGATGTAGAGTCGGTCCGCGAATATTTAGAATTTATAAAAATTAATTTCAATGTAGAGTCGGTCGGTGAAAATTAACTGCGCGATCTAGAGTTGGACCTTCTTGAGTCGGTCTTTCAAAATTAATTTTGATGTTGAGTCTTATTCAACAATTAAAAATTTCTGAGAACTGATTCCGATGTAGAGTCGGTCGCTATAAAAATTTTTTTAAATTAACTGAGATGTAGAGTTGGACCTTGTTAGATCCGTCTTTGGGTATTCATAATTTTCAAAATTAATTTTGATGTAGAGTATTATGCGACAATTAAAAATTTTTGAAAACTGATACAGATGTAGAGTCGGTCTATGAAAATATGTAAATTAACTGCGATGTAGAATTGGACCTTGTTAGATCCGTCTTTGGGTATATTCATAATTTTCAAAATTAATTTTGATGTAGAGTATTATACGACAATTAAAAATTTTTGAAACTTGATACAGATGTAGAGTCGATCTATGAAAATATATGTAAATTAACTGCGATGTAGAGTTGGACCTTGTTAGGTCCGTCTTTGACTATTCATAATTTTCAAAATTAATTTTTATGTAGAGTCTTATGCGACAATTAAAATTTTTTAAAAACTGATACTGATGTAGAGTCGGTCTATGCAAATATGTAAATTAACTGCGATGTAGAGTTGGACCTTGTTAGGTCCGTCTTTGACTATTCATAATTTTCAAAATTAATTTTTATGTAGAGTCTTATGCGACAATTAAAATTTTTTAAAAACTGATACTGATGTAGAGTCGGTCTATGCAAATATGTAAATTAACTGCGATGTAGAGTTGGACCTTGTTAGGTCCGTCTTAGGGTATTCATAATTTTCAAAATTAATTTCAATGTAGAGTCAGGCAATGTAGAGTCTTTTTTAACAATTTGAAATTTTTGAAAACCAATTCCGATGTAGAGTCGGTCTGTAAAAATTTGAAACCTAAAAATAAATGTCGATAAAAACATTTCCTTGCCTTTTATATTGGACTTTGTTTATCAGACGTTACTTTGTATTAAAGAGCCCTCAATGAAGAATTGATAATAGCTAATGAAGTCATATATGAAAAACGAGAGATCCAGGGTGTGTGTATGTTGACTGATATTAAATAGAAGCGTTACAATATCAAAACACGAATCGTACAGAATGCCCACTTGAACGCACCCCTCGGTACCGCAGCAATTCATATATATATATATACTATATAGCTATATATTAAATACATAAACGAGCCTATGGAGCACGTTTGTACAAGGCCTTAAGTTCCTTCCACCCCACGTGTGTATTCCCTTACAACATATTTATGATCCGCATTTTCGCAACAATACTATATATGGCATATGAGCACCCAGTATTGTTATTTGTACAGGTTATTATTACTATTTAGCTGTCGCATTCAATTGACAATTCTCTCTCTCTCTCTCTCTCTCTCCTTTCACCACGCGCGCGCCTTTTGACTGATGCGTTTGTGTTTCTTATTTTCTCCATTCACAATAGAAGAGAGCAATATGATATTAACACAAAAAAGGGGTTTACAATTTAAAGTAAGTTAATTAGTTTCTCACTAAATATATATTCAGAATTTTTTTTAAATATCATTTAAAATTAACAAAAATTTTTTATTGGAAAATAATTTTTTTACTTCTACTCTGTCATCAAAATAAGTTTTTCAAAATATTATAGAAAAAACTGCTTAAAATTATATAGACTATTGATTTTAAAAATTTTTTTAATTTCAAATTTTTAACGAATGACTACACTTAGCGAATAATATCGAAATTAATTTTCAAAATTTTTTTAATTTTTTACAGAAATACTCTACAATGACCATTTATCTACATCGAAATTAAGTTACAAAAAAAATTTAATTTTCTAAAATTGACTCTATATCAACGTAACTCAAATTGTCGTTGTTTTATAGATTAACTCTACATGGAACGACCTTGTAGAGTTGATCCACAAAGATACGACATTTTGAGAAATTACATTGATGTAGAGTCACTCTGTATAGAGTCGGTTTCTGAACATTTAAACTTTATTTAAATTAACTTCGATGTAGAGTCAGTCAGTGGAAATTTGCGAATTATGTAGAGATGGTCCTTGTAGAGTCGATTTTTGTGAATTAAAACTTTTTTAAAATTACTTTTGATGTAGAGTCGATGCATTTGGTGTTGGTCTATTGTAAATTTTAAAATTATCTGCCATTTAGAGTCGGTCCTTATAGAGCTGATAAGTGCGTAGAGTAGTTATTTAAAAATTTGAAATCTATGAAAAGTAATTCCGATGTAGAGTTGGTGTCCGTGTAAAGTTATTGGTTTGTGAAAATTTGAAACTTTTGAAAATCAACTTCGATGTAGAGTTAGTCTGTGGAAACTTCAAAATTATCTACGATGTAGAGTCGTTTCATGTAGGGTCGGTCTTTGTCAATAGAACATTTTTTTAAATTACTTTCGATGTAGAGTCAGTTCAAATAGTGTAAGTCCTGTTGAAAATTAAAAAATTATCTGCGATGTAGAGTCAGTCCATGTACGGTCGGTCTTTATGAATTACAACTTTTTAGAATTAATTTTAATGTAGAGTCGGTGCATTTAGTGTCCGTCTATTAGAAATTTGAAAATACGATGTAGAGTACGTTCGCTTTCTGTGATGTAGAGTCGGTTTTTGTATAGACACTGAGTGTAGAGTAGTTATTTAAAAATTTGAAATCTTTAAAAAGTAATTCCAATGTAGAGTCGGTGTCCGTATAAAGTTGGTTTGTGAAAATTTGAAACCTTTGGAAATCAATTTCGATGTAGAGTTAGTCTGTGGAAACTTCAAAATAATCTGCGATGTAGAGTCGTTCCATGTAGGGTCGGTCTTTGTCAATTAAAAAATTTGTAAATTACTTTCGATGTAGAGTCAGTTCAGATGTATAAGTCCTGTTGAAAATTAAAAAATTATCTGCGATGTAGAGTCAGTCCATGTACGGTCGGTCTTTATGAATTACTGCGATGTAGAGTCGGTCCTTGTATAGACGATGCGAGTGTAGAGTAGTTATTAAAAAATTTGAAATCTTTAAAAAGTAATTCTGATGTAGAGTCGGTGTCCGTATAAAGTTATTGGTTTGTGAAAATTTGAAACTTTTGAAAATCAATTTCGATGTAGAGTCAGTCTGTGGAAATTTTAAAATTATTTGCAATGTAGAGTCGTTTCATGTAGGGTCGGTCAAGCAATTTTTTTTTAATTACTTTCGATGTATGGTCGGTTCAGGTATAGTGTCGGTTTATTGGAAAATTATCTGCGATGTAGAATCGGTATACATGTAGAGTAAGTCTATGTGAATTACAATATTTGAAAATTACTTTCGATGTAGAGTCGCGGTCAATTTAGTGGATTTGAAAATTTAGAATTTGAAAATTTGACGTAGAGATCGCTTTCTGCGATGTAGAGTCTGTCATTATATATCCGGGCTAAGAGAATTTAAAATTTTTTAAATAAATTACAATGTATAGAGTCAGTATTTGAAACATAGGAAAATTAATCGCAAATTTAAAAATTATCCGCAATGTTAATTTGGTCCTTTGTAGAGTTAGTTTGTGGAACTTTGCAAATTATTTGCAATGTAGAGCCGGTCCTTTGTTGAGTCATTCTGTGGAAATTTGAAAATTATATATGCGATATGTATAGAGTCGGTTTATGAGAATTCGTAGATTTTTGAAATGAAGTTTAATTTTTGTAGAGTGTCAGTCTCTGTATGATCATTTAAGAATTTTATTGCAGAATATTATTTTCTAGAATTGTTTCATAAGTAAGTAAAAATAATGTAGAATTATATTTTGCAGAGTAGAAAATGTCATATAGTTTAATGAGAAAAAGTGAAATTGACACCCTCTGCACTTTCTTACCAATAAATAATACAAAAATATGGTTCATACTATAGTATATTATTTCATCTGAAAAATAGTTTATAACATTAAAATACATTATAAAAATGCATTCAATCAGCTATATTCTAAAGAATTGCAAAAAAAAAAAAAAAAAAAAATTCAAAGTTGCTTTTATAACATCAGAAGAAAGGTTTACAAACGAGCGACAGAGCCTCGCTGACGCGATAGCTGAGCCAACACATTTATCATCATCCCCCCCTAAATTTTTTACTCCTTTCCTATATTTTCTTATTCTTCTTTTTCTCAATAACGATATGCGCAAAGGGGTTGGTGTTTGCGATAATCGATAAAGACACATGTCAAGTCGCGATCATCATATCACATTTATCGTCACATAAAATCTGAACATGATTCAAAAATAGCAAAATTAAATATATATTATTGAATCGCAAAAAAAGTTTCAAAATTACGAAATTACTTTAGATTCTTTTTGAAAAATCATTTGGGGTACTGTACTAGAATATATTGAGGCGATATAACCAATAAACAGACATTCGCAGCTTTTGTCGATAGAGAGAATAAGATGTAACAGTTGACCGTATTCAGAGCAAATCTCAAAGTTGGCGTCTCAATCGTCCCTTCAGAAGTGCTTCCGGCGAAACGAATGAAACCCTCATCGGAGAGAGCTATTCTGCAGAGAGAGAGAGAGAGAGAGAGAGAGAGAGAGAGAAACTACCGAACAAGGGAAACGACCGATTCAAAGATGCCCACTTGCCTCAAGTGCCTTCCAAGTAAATGTTTCGGACGAGTGAACAAGGTGTCTCAATATCCAACAAGGAAGTACGAGTATTCATTAAAGTTCACCTTTATCCTCTCTATATACCGAAAAATCCCAAAAAAATTATCCCTTGATCAAATTTTCGATTAACTTTGATTGTTTAAGATTCTACATCTCAATTCTATTCAACTAATTGAAAAGTAACAAATTGATATAAAAATTTGTATCAATTTGATATTTTTCAAGAAAAGTCCTTAAATATTTAGTTTCAATATTTCCAAATGAGCATTTATAAAAAAAAATGATGAGAAATGAGAATGAAAAAAAGGGAGAGAAGAAAAAATTGAGAAACATTCATTGACAATGTCAAGTATATATGAGCACACTATAACATATGTCAAAAGATAAACAGCTATACCTGAAATATAACAAAAAAATGAAAACCGGGTCGAATTGAAGAATTGAAAATCGCTTCCCCTCTCTTTGTATATCTATCGAGCGGTATATATATATATAATTCATCGAATGAACTTCTTTTTTCTTTTCTTTGTATAGAGTATAGATATTTAGCTGTCGTGTCTATCCAGTTGTAATTTATGAGACTGTCCAGATGCAGTCTTGGTGACAAGTTGTTGTTAAGCTGAAGGGTAGTTTCTTGTAAAATCATTCACCTTTCAAATGCGCTACTGCCTATATATTATTTATATATTTTGTCGGCGAAATTTGTCCCATGCAAAAGAAGAAAAAAAATCCCTTCCAGACACCTCTATGTATAAATATAACAGTTTGCTAAATATATGAAAGGAGAAAAAAAAATTAGCAATTATTGTTATAACAAATGAAACTACTATTTAATAATATCAAAGTTTTGTTTGAACCATATAAATATTAATTCAACGAAAGTTTTGATTTAACTTATTGGATTAAAATAAAAATTTGGTTAAGCAAATTTTTCAATTAGGTTCCGATTACTTAAAATTTTAAATTCTAAATTAGCAATAAGATATATTTATAAATATGTATATAAATATTTATTATTGTGCATCATTGTATAGAACACTTCACATATATCTCGTCATCTATTATCGTATTTTTTAAAGGTTATTGAGATACTGTGGATGACATGACGAGGGTCAGTAAGTGTTGTTACTGGAATGACCACCAGGTAAAAGTTCAAGAGGGAGATAGAAAAAGAGAACACATTAAAGAAAAAAAGGGAAAGAAAACTCTTGTGAGGACATGGACCAACAATCATTATAATAGGCCTTATTGTTGCGGACATGTTTTCAAAATGAGGATCTCTCTCTCTCTCTAAAATCCCGACGACGTTTGACTGTCGACAATGAGCTTGAGTATTTGTTGCTGTTTGTAGCCAATATGCCGCGTGGCTTTGACCGCGCCTCGCCCATTTTTTTTTCCCAACCCCAAGAGACCCTCGTTTGCTTTTTTCTCTCTTCTCCAAAAAAAAAAAAAAATCTCTCGACAACCGACAGTTATTAGCATTATTAATGGCAGAGATCCATTGATGACTCGAACCGTTTTTCAACAATCGTTTTCAGAAGCTGTACACTTTTTTTTTTTTTTTTTCATTTGCGCAGATGAATGAGAGACAGATGTCTCAGTTTAGAATCTTCAATTCCTATTTTGAGTCAACGTATATATGATTTATGTAATTATAGAGTGAAAGCAATTTGAATTGTAAATTTATTGTTTGAGTTGTTGCTAAATTAGGGTTATGTTAGCCTAATACCAAAATATCCGTATGGTTAAAACAATCCGATTGTAACAGCAGATTAAAAATCATTTATATTTCTGCATATATCAGTTACATTAAAACACAGAAAATTAAAAGGCATTAGAATAAGCTGCAACGCTTATTATTTTAATCCAATTTTTGCAGCTTATTTAAATGCCTCTTAATTTTCTGTAAAGACGTCATCCGCTTTAAAAAGGCACAAATGTAGAGTAGAATCTACAAATCCTGTAGATTTTACTGATACCAATGCTAAAAATTTCCCCAATTCAAAAATGATTCGTAGATGATTAGTACAGAGTTACAGACTTTAATAACCTCAAGGATTTTCTAGGCTAATACTTGTGACACACAGAGAGCTAAATTTATATATATCTCCATTTAGAATTCCTTTGTGAACCAAAATCCGGTAGTGAAAATAATGTGTGTTTAGAAGTCGCATTAGCCAATTAGTTTTGGTAAAAGGTGACCTGTGCGCCTCAGGGGGGCGATACTAGTAGCATCAGGAACATCGGCAAAGTCGGAAATAGAGCCCATAGCAGCGAGATTGGTATATATAAGCTGGCAAAGGCAGCAGCAACAGCAGCAGCAGCACGAGGCGGTCGAGCTCCAAAGCCGGATCGGACAAAGAGCCTCGTAAACGCGTTATTCCGCGCCAACGGATCTGTCAGAGCCGCTTCTCTGGGTGCACTATGTGGAAAAGGCCCGTCCACAGTTCTCTCTATATATCCGCATCGACATCGACATGTACGAGGATGACGACAACGACCCACACTGTACGCGTGGATGAATACGATAGATGGATATATATTATTAAGTGGGCGACGCGACTCTCGTGCAGGTATGTATAAGGCTGTGGTTGAAGCCTTTTCTTTAGAACATTGCCACAGCGCCCTAAGAGCGCATATACGCGCGTGCTTCAAAAGCAATCTCATATATCAATTAATCCCAACTGGCATCCCAATAACGTTTGTCAATAGTTTCACATCAGTTATATATATGGTATGCAATGAAATTACATGGTCGTTACAATATTTATGTGTAAACAATTATATTTAATGAAGAAAAATATCAATTCAAGAAAGTTACTAATTTTCTTAAGATTGCGGTAAAATTCTTTGGAGCAAGAAAATATAGAGAATCTACGGATATAAGTAGAATGATGCTGAAAACTAGGAATATTACCCAATTAATTTTAACGCAGTTTTTAATACAATTTTAAACATTAAGAGTAAAATTACCTCTACCACCTAATTTTTTTTTAAAATTCTGTTACAGAGATTTTAAAACATAAGGAATGTATATCTGTTATAAGCAGCGTTAAAATTAACTAAGGTGCTGCACAGAAAAAAGTTGCGTACACTGAGAAAATTATGCTATTGAATCAATAGCATTTCTGCCAAAGGTATAAAAATTATTAATTCAAAAGCATATGCTATAGAATCTATAAAATATTTTACAAATTTAATAGCATATGCTTTTGAATCAATAATTTTTATACCTTTGGCAGAAATGCGCTGTTGATTCAATAGCATATTTTTCTCAGTGTATAATTTTTGTTGTGCGGGTAATTTTGTCCAATTCTAAAACCCTTAATTCTCAACTAGGATAGTATTTTTTGCTGGTTATTTTAAAACCAAATTCTGAGTTAAAATGAGATACAGCTTTTTTAACCTTAGGATTACCTATAAGAAACTTTGTTTTATAAACTTTCTATTATACACTGAGAATAATATGCTAATAATCTGCGCTAAAAGCATAAAAATTATATTGATTCTAGAGCATATGCTATGGAATTTATAAAATATTATTTAGATTCTATAGCATTTTGGTTTTGAACCAAAAATTTTTATGCCTTTGGCAGAAATGCTGTATATATTTTTCTCCCGATGTGTTTAGATTTTATTAACTATAGTTTTTTCTGGTGTATAGTTAAAAAATCTAAACACAACGGATTGTGTTTCTATCTGACAACGAAAATAGGAAATCAAAATTTATTTGTTAATGTAGAATTAGGGTTGTTGTACCCATCCGTTGTGTTTAGATTTTTTAACTATAATTTTTTCTAACTATAGTTAAAAAATCTAAATACAACGGATGGGTACAACAACCCTAATTCTGCATTAACAAATACATTTTTATTTCCTATTTTCGTTGTCATAGAAACACCAAACTCCGGTTATATATAGCCAAATAATTAATTCGGTTGGGCACAACCAAAGTTTGTGGTTGTACTCGCACCATTTTTTTCAGTATGTACAATCCTAAAATAAGAAAATCAAATTTAAAAATTATTTTTGATTCTAATGAACACGTCTTCATAATAAAAGCATAACAATTCAGTGGCAAAACTATTTTTTTTAATGAAAAAGGTCGCAAGCTCAAATTCCCAGGCTGATCATTCCGATACGAAGCCTAATTATGTCAAAAACCCCTATATATCGTCCCACGGGAACAGTACCAGGGCGAGAGACCATAATGCCATGTCGATGTCATTGTGGTGTACGCACCTTGTGATCGTTGCCGATTGTACGTCTATTAAACCCTCCATCGTCCTTCTTGTTATTGTTCCCCACCGTGAATTTGCTTCTCTCTTTCTCTCTTATATTTTACAAGGCTCCTTTTCTCGCATTTTTCTCTAATAATCAAAAAAACTAAATATATATGTATAAAGGGGACCAATACAGTCGTCACAAAAATTCCAAAATCTTCGCCAAACGAATTTTCGTATCCCTTAAATTTTTCCATATATATATATATTTGTACTTCCCTTCTCTCTATGTTCATATGATTAGTTTTCCCCTCCACGCGTGGATTACCCAATGGAACACATGTCGATTTTATTGTTATATCCAATCTCACGGCAACGGCTTTTAATAATTCCTCCGGTTATTTAAAAAAAGAAAAAAAACATACGAAAAATTATTTCCAAAATTGTAATTTTTTTCTTGCTAATAATTTTGTAAATATATTTTATATTAATTTCTGAATTTGTTGACCTTGTTAATGTGGGTCAATTATGTGGATTTATTTTGAATGAAATCTTTTTAGCAGGTGTGCGGGTGGAATTGTTATTATATTCCTCTAGAGCAAAAGGACGGTTTTTCAAGTGTATATACAGAAGGACCTCTCAAGAGGCCCATTTCAAAAGATTTTCACCCCGGGAGAGCAATGTTTGAGAATATATATATATATATATATATATATATATATATATATATATATATATATATATATATATATATATATATATATATATATATATATAGGTATATATAGGTTTGAAATGGAAAAAACTGCGCAAAAAAAAGAAGAAGCGAAAAACAACTGGAAAAAAGGCGCAGAACACCACAGGGAAGGAACAAACGACTGTGATCGAGAGTTGAGGAATAAAGGGGTTACAAAACAAGGGATGGAATTGGTTTCGCAAAAAAGTTTTTATAAAATAAGCTAAAATGGAATTTGTAATTATCGCCTACATTTTGTATAAAAAATAAAAATAAGTTTTAAACAAATTTATGACGCGTCAGGAGAAAAGTTACCTTAGAGGAGAAAAATTTTAGGTTATATATATGTTTGTGATCATACGCATATAATTCAAATTGTACTTCTAATTAAGCTAAAACTTTAGCTAAATATAACCTAAAATTTTTTGCCCCTAAAGTACTTTTGGATTTAAAAATGATATTTCTCTCATATATACGCTAATTCTCATTATAATACAATTTGACTCTATTTTTGACGTGTATCCATTTGCATCAAAAACCAAAAAGGGAGCTTTTTATATAAAAGACGAGTGTGCCAGTTACTACGCGGGGTATATATATATATATATATACAATGAGCGCACAACCGATGTAATCTTCAAAAACGTTTAGGGAGAAATTAGGTTGACAGTTGCTCTAGTACCCACGGAAACTGTATCCTTATACAGCCCCACTCACCATGAATTGTCAAAATATTAGTTTAGTAGCCGATGACATTATTTTCTTTATATCGCTAACATATATGTATACCCTGTTGCTCCTATAGGTATACATATATATATAAAATAAAATAAATTTAATTCAGAATTTTTTGTTTATTTTTCATTTATGTTAAAAGAGTTCAAATAAGCGAAAAAAAGGGTTTTGACCGCAACAATAAAATAAAATCATTGATTTATGCGAATGGAATATATATAAAAAAAAGTGACGCGTCGTCGCTTTTGCTTTTTTTTCCCTCACAAACGCTTGAATAGAGATTCGAAGTCTCGTGACGCGGTTTACAACGCGACATTTTCCACCCTCCTCCTCCTCCTTCTCCAAACCTTGCTTTTCTCTCTATATATTCCCTCTCTTTGAAGAAAATGGAGGCAGAGACGCTAACGTATCAAGAAAATGACTGTTTACTAACGCCCTGTGCGTCGACGTGCAACCCCTTCGAAGAATCAGCCGCATTTTATACCCTTATTCCTCCACCTTCTTCGTCTTTCTTCTTCTTCTCGTCAAACCCTCTAAACTGACTCAGTGAGGGTAGCTAAAAAGCAGCCCCTAGGCCGTCAAACCGCTTAGAGCAATGCCATCTTCAAGGGATGAGTTTATATATATATATATATATATATATATATATATACATTACATTTCATCCAACGAGTGTGACGCACATTCGCACCAATTTCCTCTCTTCAAGGTTTTATAATTTTAAAACCTTATAATCTTATTTTTCATTTATGCAATAAATAAATTTACATTTTTTTTTTACCTAAATTGCGCCTAATTAGAACCTAAAGTAAACCTAAATTTGACCTACACTGAAGCTTCTATGAACCTAATTGGGATTTTAAACCTAAATTGAACCAATTTAGAACCGAAATTAAACGTATACACTCAGAAAAAAGATATGTTTGAACCAAATGTACCATTTTTTTTTATATTTACCCAATTTTATGGTTAGTTCAAACAAAATTTTTGTTTAATTCAAATAAATATTTATTTGATCTAAATAACTGTTTGGTTTATTTTAATAAATTTTTTGAAAAAAGAAAAAATTTGATTGAGCTAAATAAACGTTTGGTTTATGCAACCAAATGTTTGGTTAACTGGTATATCAATGCATTTATTTTGTTGATTTAACCAAAATTTGGTTGCTTCAAACGAATTTTTTTCTGAGTGATATATATTACATTTACCTTAAACCTCTGCTATAAACCTAAGTTGGACCAATTTTGAACCTAAATAGAACCTACTTTAAACCTAAGTTGGACCAATTTTGAACCTAAATAGAACCTACTTTAAACCTAAGTTGGACCTATTTTGAACCTAAATAGAACCTATTTTAAACCTAAATAGAACCTACTTTAAACCTAAATTGGACCTATTTTGAACCTAAATAGAACCTATTTTGAACCTAAATAGAACCTACTTTAAACCTAAGTTGGACCAATTTTGAACCTAAATAGAACCTACTTTAAACCTAAGTTGGACCTATTTTGAACCTAAATAGAACCTATTTTAAACCTAAATAGAACCTACTTTAAACCTAAATTGGACCTATTTTGAACCTAAATAGAACCTATTTTGAACCTAAATAGAACCTACTTTAAACCTAAGTTGGACCTATTTTGAACCTAAATAGAACCTACTTTAAACCTAAGTTGGACCTATTTTGAACCTAAATAGAACCTACTTTAAACCTAAGTTGGACCTATTTTGAACCTAAATAGAACCTATTTTGAACCTATTTTGAACCTAAATAGAACCTACTTTAAACCTAAGTTGGACCTATTTTGAACCTAAATAGAATCTATTTTGAACCTAAATAGAACCTACTTTAAACCTAAATACACAGGAAAAAAAGTCTTACTATACTAACATAGTCTAACTTTTTATTTTGATTAGAAAGTAGCTGATAACTAATATTAATCACAAATAATGGTCTAAAAATAAGCCGTTGAGCTCTCAATGAAAAACAAGATATTAATATGATATTAATATAAAAAATTTAAAAACTATGTTTGTAAAACATTTTCATATCATGAATTGTTTGTGTCCTATAAATTCAGCTTTAATTGTGATGAGAGTGAAAATAATGTTATACCTATATACAACAATTTTCTCACAAATATAAAAATATATAAATTATATACAAGAACACAGAAAATTATATAAGGTATTAAAATAAGCTGCAACGCTTATTATTTTAATCCAATTTTGCTTATTTTAATATCAAAATGGATTAAAATAAGCAAAATTGGATTAAAATAATAAGCGTTGCAGCTTATTTTAATACCTTATATAATTTTCTGTGAATCAATTGGTCTCTTTATTTTATATATATATATATATAAAGTATGATTTATATCAATAAAATGTTGTTTGATGTTTCAAAACTTGTGTAAAATTTCAATAATAAGCGGTGTTAACAGGTTTTGTAAAAGTTTAGGTTATGTTAGCTAATTTTTATACCGCGCAGTGGCTTGATTTAAGCTCAGGTTCGGGCTTTCTATTTCGAAAGGCAGCTTATTGTTAGCCCCTACAGTAGGCTTAAAGTAAGACTTATTCTATGAGCGAGTTAGAAACTATATCAGTCTAGTTTGAGTCGCATATTGAAACTAGCTTCTTTTCGGGTTTGAAACAAAACTTATTTTTTCCTGTGTAAAACCTATTTTAAACCTAAATTGGGCCTATTTAGAACCTACCTTGGATCTACTATATAAAACTAAGTTTCATTTTGAACCTTAATAGAACCTATTTTAATCCAAAATTGGACCTATTTTAAACCTAAATTATATGGACCAATTTTAAACCTAAATTGAATCTATCTAGAATCTTAATTAAACCTATATATGTGACAGTCCCCGAGAGAAGGGACCTTAGCTCACCAGAGGTCAATATTGAGTTTTATATGGTAAATGATAGATTTTGAATTGCTTTTTCACATGCAAAAGTCAAAAACTGATTAGGATAATTGCTTTTGACACAATAACATTTTGAAGATGGGTATGTCAAGCACATTTCGAGGCGGATTGTGGCACTCAAGAAATCAGCCCCACTACTTTACTTACACAACTATACTCTCGCGTACGTGAGCTTCGCTCGGTTCGTGCTGACTGAGACCCGAAGATACACGAAGTAGACGAAGCTCACGTATACAGAAACACAACGTTGTGTTAGTGTGGTGGGGGAACTTTTCAGAAGTTCCGCCCCACTCTTCGAGTTCCGCGTTTCTGCTTCTTCTTCAAACGCTTGCCCTGTGAAATTCGTTTTGGTGAGCTAAGGTCCCTTCTCTCGGGGACTGTCACATATATATTAGACCTACCTTGTACCTACTTAAACCTACATTAAAAATATTATGAACTTATCATTGGGCCTACATTTAGAGTATTTTGACCTATATATATTAGACATACTTTTAACCTACATTACTCTCTAAATTTGAATTATAGTGAAAATTCGTTTACTAATTTAAATTAGTAGATATTTTTGTTAATATTTACTATAAATATTACTATTTGATTTAGTAATATTTTCCTTCTTTTTTTTTTACTTAAGTTTTAGTGAAAAATTACTAAAAATTTGTAATAAAAATTCGTGTAAGACGGACGGGACGGACAGACTCCAAAATATAAAGGTCAGGTGCAGAATCAATCATAGTAAAACGATTTAAAAATATTATTGAAAAAGAAATCATCTCGCAAACAAAATAAAATTCGTTTCTAAAAAGAAAGAAAACAAAAATGACAGTGGTTTCTCAAATAAATACATATAAAATTATATTACCGCATGACACGCATTTAAAAAAGGAAAAAAAAACTATAAGAGAGATCAGAAAACCAAAAACCCTAACATTTTTTAACAAGCTCTAAAAGCGGCGATATTCAAATGTCTCCTATATATATATATATCTTCTCTCTTTGAAATTCAAACGGTCGCCTCTACTATTGCATTTTGCGAAACGAAGGGAGCTACTCGTGAATTCCGTCGCAGTGAAATGCGCGCAAGGGATAAAAATTCGCCGTGTATACACGTTTATTTTCGTATATGTCTTTTCTCGTTGTATATACATATATATACATATATATATACACCGCGGGCGTACCGGATATATATACACGGTGCGCGGGGGTATTTTTTTTTTTTTTACTACTTTCTTTCTATCGAGCCATTTTGTACGTGTACTGGTTACAGGGGGATTCTTTCGACGGTATATATCCGCTTTTGCTGAATTCGTACCTCACTTTCTTTAAGGAGAAGGGGGCACACAACCTTCTTTCCAAACACAACCCCCCAATAGCCCCTTTTTTACCACCCACAGAAATGTGCCAGCTCCGTCTCTGTTTGAAGAGGAAATTTCACAGTCGAATACACTTGATGCAAGATGTATACAGTCGCTCTGTCGGTCTTTTCTAAGATCCCTACTACTACTACTACTACCACCACCATTGCTATATACTGTAGGGGCGCGTATATTTTGTGTATAGTCCCAAGGAGTCGCGCGGAGACGCATTATGACTACTTGACCAGAAAAGGACTTTTGACATAATATCTCAAAAACATTGTGCTATCAAAATTTAGTATAGTATCATAATATTATTAATAACGAACGTGTGGTTATGTTTTTGCTTATAAATATATATGGAACGCATGATTATTCCATATAAAAATTACTAGTTAGAATTTTTATTTACAAGAATTTTATTAGATATATATATATAAGGGTTCATCTACAAAATTACGTCACAAGTTTTTAGTATATTTTTGACCTCTAACCCCCTACTAGTAACTATAGAACTACCTACTTGTACCCATTAGTATTTTAATAGTACCCTACTGGTGACTATATTGTTACCCTACTAGACCCCTACTAGACTCTACTAGTTTCTACTAATACCCTACTAGTTACCTATTAATAGTCTACTTGTCCCTAATAGGTACCAAGTAGTACCTAATAGTTTTCTACTCGTACCCTATACTGTTTCCTACTTGTTTCTACTAATTACTACTACTTCCCTACTAATACTCTACTAATCCCTAATATTTACCTACTAGTACCTACTAATAACTACTAATTACCTACTAGTACCCACCAAATACTCTAGTAGTCCCTACTAGTTTCTACTAATACCCTAATAATGTCCTACTAGTCCCTAATAGTACCCTACTATTCCTTACTAGTACGTATTCCTATTGGGATACAAGTAAGTGACTAGTAAAGACTAGTAAGTAACTAATAGGGACTAGTAGGACATTATTAGGGTATTAGTAGAAACTAGTAGGGACTACTAGAGTATTTGGTGGGTACTAGTAGGTAATTAGTAGTTATTAGTAGGTACTAGTAGGTAAATATTAGGGATTAGTAGAGTATTAGTAGGGAAGTAGTAGTAATTAGTAGGAACAAGTAGGAAACAGTATAGGGTACGAGTAGAAAACTATTAGGTACTAGTTGGTACCTATTAGGGACAAGTAGACTATTAATAGGTAACTAGTAGGGTATTAGTAGAAACTAGTAGAGTCTAGTAGGGGTCTAGTAGGGTACCAATAGTCACCAGTAGTTATTAATAGGTACTAGTAGGTAATTAGTAGTTATTAATAGGTACTAGTAGGTAAATATTAGGGATTAGTGGGTATTAGTAGGATATTACTAGGGATTAGTAGGGAAGTAGTAGTAATTAGTAGGGTATTAATAGAAACAAGTAGTACCTACTAAGAACTACTAATTACCTATAGGATAATAGATAGAGATAATAGTAGAGATAATAATAATAGATAATAATAATAATAATAATAATAATAATAATAATAATAATAATCATAGAGATAATAGTACCCACCAAGTACTCTACTAGTCCCTACTAGTTTCTAATAATGCTCTACCAGTCCCTAATAGTTACCTACTAGTATCCTACTGGTCTTTACTAGTATCCTAATAGAAATAGGTATTAGTAGGGAATAGTAGGGTACTAATAGGGACTAGTAGGTATTACTAGTAGAACTGATTTTTAAACCATTTTGTAATTTTTTGTAAATTATATTTTTTTAAACTCATATGCACTTTTCTATATATTTATTAGTGTAAGTGTGACATAACAAAATAAAAAATCCCCTGATTTTTGATAGGGATATGAGATAATATTAATCATATACCTGCGATTTCTTAACCTTAAACTCTTTTAAGGTTAAGTTGTTTTTAAACTTCTTTTAGTTTGTATTTCATATATACATATATATATATGATGAGAAAGTGGCGGTATTTTATGATTTAATTGAATAAAAAAGGGTGGAGACATCTTGGTATATATATATATATGTATATTTATAAGTGATGAGGGGACGAGAATAAATATATGTATATATATACCAAAGTGGCAGAAAAGGTGGCTATGATGGCAGACATCAGATCAAAGGAAGAAGTTGCCTGTTTTGCGAGAGCTTTTCGAGGGTGTCGTCTCATCGCACACCCGCTTCTTTAACCCAGCGAGCGCGCACTTTCTTTCTTTCTTTTTCGCTTTTTTCATCACCCCCACCCCCACCCCCTTCCTATATATCTTAAACTCTTTCACTTTGAACAACTTTCAACTTTAATCTTCTCAGTGCACAAGACAGAGAGAGAAAGAGAGAGTTCGTCTAATGTATATATATATCTATCCAATTTGTTTTACCCTTGGCGAAAGAAAAAAAATTCATCAAATTCAAATGTTACAAGTTGTATATGTAAAAAAAATATATATATAGTATATCCAAGTATTAGTCTCAGACTGCTCGACTTTTTTTTTATATTGCACGTCGTTTGTCCTGATGTGCGCACATTTTCACATTATATCGTATATATATATATATATATATATATATATATATATATATATATATATACATATATATACATATATATATATATATATATATATATAACGATTGCCTTTTATTCCGTTATATATTTTGACTCTCTTCCAGAGATCCTTCGAGTGAAGAAGACGCGGAAAAAAGGGGGTGTCAAAAGTTGGGGTTGACACGAACCGATGACAGTTGACTGTTTGCGGGCGAGGGTGTGTCTCTCATTTTTTTTTTTTTTATAAGTTGCTTCGACGAACGGATTATTCGCGCATTTGAAAATGGAATAACGCTGTTTTTTTTTTATTAATATGAGATTTTTTTTTGAAAGAGGGTAAAAGGATTATTTTCCCAATAAAAGTGCAAATATTTCTAAGAAATTTTCATTGACCTAAGATTTTTTCAAAAATACTTTATGCATTAAAAAAAACATTCTGAAATTTAGAATATCCGGTGCAGAAATTTTGCCAAGGCCCAAATCGGGGCTGGACTAGGCTGCCCTATTAGGAAATGAAACGCTGCACCTAATGTGGCCCCGCAATTAGTAAATCCACATTTTCTAGTCGCTCTGATTTGCTCCTGATCAGATGTGGCGTTTCATTCCCTACTAGGGCCCTGATAGGACAATTTCTATACTAGCTATTTTAGAATATTTTTTACTTAAATTCAGTAGGGTAATATTTTTAAAATTAGAATATATTTTTGGTGTATTAAAATCTAAGCGTTAAGAATATATTCTAATTTTAAGAATATTACATATCTGAATTTAAGTATATAAAATATTCTAAAATAGGTATAGTATATTTTCTAAATTTAAGAATATTATTTTTCTTCATTGAAAAAATTGTTGGCGCAGCTGATTTAATATATTTGACAGTGACCTCGGGAAAAAAAAAATCTCTATAACAGTGAATCTCTCTCTCTCTCTCTCTTTCTCTCTTATTCAGAAATTGGTGAAAAGTTTAGCACTAGTGAAATGGTGAAGAAAACGTCGGAAACGTAATTTATACGTGCGATCGATCAAACTCTTTGAATTCTGGGGTAAGGGCGTCTGTCGCTCCATCGAGGCGATTCGATGAGCTAACGCTAACTTAACGCTACACACCCCACTGGGCTGCACTCGGTCAGATAACTCTTGGATTTTCAAGCGCGCCCAGCTTCTCTCGTGCAACGACTACGACGACGATATCCATCGAATATCTTCGCGCTCTTTTCGATCCTTTTCACTCCCTCTCTCTCTCTTTTACTCTCCAACTCTCGTTCATCTCGCGAATGTTTACTCACTTGTGGATTCTTCAGTTACCTACTTCTTTGGTCCAGCGCCTTTCCTTTCCCTCTCTCTCAATATATATATATATATATATACAGATTCAATGAACTTTGGAGATTATACTCATTCTGCCTCGAGCGCAGTTTCTGTAAATACTGAAGCCGGTCTATATTTAAGGCTAAAGTGGGCTAAATTATAACCAGAACGTATAAATATACTTGATATCTTCGGAAAATGAATTTTTTTAAAATTTGTTTGTTGAAATACTGAAAACTGGTAAACATTACTGAACCAGTACTTGACAATATTGATTCCAAAATTGTCTATCAGATCAGAATTTTGTGAAAAGACACCAAAAAAAAATTTGTTTTGATTACAATGCAAAAATTTTCCGTCTTAAAAGTGCAAAAAAAAAAACGGCTTATTTGCGTCTACGATATATCAAATGTGTCTTTAAAACAAGAAGTTTTTTGCACTTTTAAGACGGTCCAGTTTTTGTACACTAAAAAAGCGTAACTCTAAAAAGTATATCTTCTTGGCGCCTATTTATAAGAATACTTTATACTTAAATTCAGCATCTATTCTTACACACAAAAAACAAATACTGAAACCGTTAACATCTTAAAATCAAAATGCCTTAAAACTAGTGTAATTTTAATCTTAAAACTAGATTAAGTCAATTTTAGGACTTAAAATCATACACTCAAGGCTGAAATTCAGTAAAAATGGTTCTAATGTTAACGGTTTTAGTCAAAAGTGAACTGAAAGTAAGTATTATTTTTTAGTGTGTAAAATAAGAATATACTCTTGATATTAGAAATATATATTATTAGTATATATTCTTAAAATATATTTCTAATATTAAGATATATTCTTATTTTAAAGAATAGTATATACTTAATTTAAGCATAAAAAAATATCCTTAAATAGGCGCCAAGGAGATATAATTAAATTTAGATTTATGTTTGTGTATGCGAAAGTATAACCTTTTTTTAAATATTCAAACAGACATTAAAATTTTAGAAATTAGAACAGAAAAATTACAACCAACCCCTATATAGCTCCCCTATACTTGTCGCAATGTGAAAAATAATTTCTCTCTCTCAAATTTTTATCCACGTTTTAACATTTAACTGATGACAATAAAAGCCTGACATTATCAACGAATATGGATTATCCTTACAGGGGGGGGGGAGTTATATAGAAACTGAATTCTGACGAAAATGTCCGATGAGAGTGGAAGGAAGGAAGATCAGAGAAGAGAGAGAGAGAGAGAGAGAGAGAGAGAGAGAGGTACTATGGCTAAGGCGTTTAACCCCATTAGTCCTTGAATGGAACTCCTCCCTTCTTTTCTCACCCTCTCTATCAAACTATCCTCTTCTCTTTCTCTCTCTCTCTCTCTCTCTCTTCTCTCTTATATGGTATATATACATATATATACCCAAGATCCAAAGAGAGGGTGAATAGTCGACATCGTCGTCTCAGGGCTTTCTAAAACCGGGGACCGTCCAGAGGCTTTTCTGAAACTAGCTGTGCTGCTCACTTCACGTATTGATTTCCATTCTCTTACGTATATTTCAAGATTCGCCCTTTCTTTGCACACCTCTCTTTTGCCAATGATTCTTTTTAAGATATATAAAAATAAAGATCGCAAAAACGAATGACAAATAAATATATATATAAACTATAAAATTATTTTGTTTTCTATAAATGATTTTTAGTTCCCAAATGCGCGAAATTCGATCCAAAACTGGCCCAGCATTGGTAAAATTGACACCGACTCTTAAAATACCATACTCTCTAATCCGTAATTATACTTATATTTAAAATTGATTTTAGTATATTTACGATACATATATAACCTTTCGTAATTTTACAATCTTAAATATATAACAAAAAATTGGATTTTAGATCCATATGGGTTATTCCACGTCAAGTGTAACCAACCTAAGGCCTATATATTGTACTTACTATGTAGTAATTTTAATTAATTACTTACTTGGAAAGTGCCCCATGGAGGTTCTATCAGAATTCCGCCGGAACTTCCATCGGAATTATATTGGAGTTCCAAAGAATTTCCGATGGGATTCCGACGGAGTTACGACGGAATTCCGACGAAATTAGGACTCTAAAAATTTTGAAAAAAATTAATCGGAATTCCGTCGGAAGTCCGTCAAAATTCCGTTGGAACTCCGATAGAATTCCGACGGAATTACGTCGGAAGTTCCAACGGAATTTTGACGGACTTCCGACGGAATTCCGATTAATTTTTTTCAAAATTTTTAGAGTCCTAATTCCGTCGAAATTCCATCGGAAATTCTAATTGATGTGGAATGACCAATATATCTACCTACATTAGTATTAAAACGAACATAACATCAAAATTCAAAATCCTAGGTCAACAGACTTCAAAGTCATAGATCAAACATAACCTCAAAATTCAAGAGGGTATAAATCTCCAAGATTCAAGGCCTTAGTTCATACATAACCTCAAAATTCAAGAACAGAGCTCAAGGGATAGTTGGATTAAAAACTGTGTCCGACAAACATAACCTTAAATACTCTTAATCAAGAAACGAATATTTAGATAAATTTTTAATAATTGTAATGAAACTCACCTTTATGTGCCATATCGTCAGCGGTGACGGAGGCTAAAAGGCCGGTGGCGCCCGGCCATGGAGCGACCGCAGCGCCCAATTGCTGCGACGGCAGAATCTTCGGGCCTTTCCACACTTTTGGTCTCTGAAATTAAAAATTTTTTTTTTAGAAAAGTCGATTAAAATTTCTTTTTTCATAGAAATCAATTTTTTTTTTATATTATTCGAAAAAAATTTCTTGTGTTATCTAAAAACTACAGTTGTATATAGTCTCCACAAAACAGCTGATTTTGAAAAATAGAAAAATACACAAATCAACTCTCTAAATCTGAATTAGTAAAAATATTTACTAATTTGAATTAGTGACTCACTTTTTGCTTCTGAATTAGTAAAATTTTACTAATTGTTAGTAAAAGTTACTAATAATTAGTAGAATTTTACTAATTGAGAAGCAAAAAGTGAGTCACTAATTCAAATTAGTAAACATTTTTACTAATTTAGATTTAGAGAGAAACTTGTGAAGAAAATAAAATTTTTTGTTGCATGCAAAAATTTTTTATGAAAAAACAAATTGTTTTGTAATTTGTCCAAATCTGCCTGTTAAAAATATTATTTACTTTATTTACAGCAGAATTTTTACAATTTGTCTTTTATAATTTGATTTTTACTGGTTACTACAATAAATTTTTTTCCATGTATTTGCAAATTACATTTAATTTAAAGTATTAAAATATACAATTATATAATCCGCACAACAAAAACCATATTAAATTATTCTCAATCGTGAAAAAAAAACATTGTAAAATAATTTTCAAGATGTCTAGCCTCAAAATCGAAAGTGAAAGTTGTTTCATATTTTTTGTTTCCTCAAAACAATTGCCGTTCACGCGCTTATGCCAAAAAAAAAGAAAAAAAAATCAACGAGAATTGGAATGTTTTCTCTCCCCTAATTTCAGGTAATTAAGCTTCTAGTCGCGGCCCGCGTGGTACACGACAACAAAGTTATATTATAGAGAGAGTTTGGGTATGGCATTTCAAAACGAATGACTTGAAAACATTCTCAACCCCTGTTTTCACAACATCAGAGTGAGTGAGAGAGAAAAATAGCAGAGGTTGGGTCAGGTCGTCGGTTGCAGTGCGACATTGAAGATTTGTTAAGTGTCGCAATTACCCGACTTTGCTCTTGGGTGAAGATGTAAACTACTCGCGCAAATGTAACACCCTTCAAATCCTTCAGAGGCGGAAAAGGTTGGAACAGGAGGAGAAGGGGAAGAGGGTGTATATATACATTCACAACTCGGGACAGGAATGGAAGCAAAACTAAGTGCGATAATTAGTGCCTTGCAAGAGAGGACTTAAATAAAGTTGTATATATATGCGCGTTTATATTATATATATATATACCGCAACTAAAGAGAAAATCAACTTTTTCGAGAATAAATTATTTCTTAAAATATGTTTCGAAATACAAAAAAATTTTCTTTCTACATAAGAAGATTTATAAATAATATTTAGTTTTATTTTCATTTATATACAAAAATATTTCTTTGAGATAAAGAAATCGTTTTTTTCAAAATCACTTTTCGAATAAAAGATGAAATTTATTTTGAATTCTGACGCAATCTGAAGAAAGGGACCTTAGAAGCAAAAAATTAGAGGTTACGTTTTGAAATTTTAAAGTGAAAATACACAAAGACGTTCAACTCGTAATGGAAACTATATATACCTAATGATATTTATGTCTTCCTTACATCCAAAATATTCAATAAAAACTGATTTCAGTTTTAGAAAAACAAAAATAAACTTTTAGTTCAAGTAAAAGTGTCGTAAACATAATCAATAATTCATTTGCTTCTAAGATTCCTTTCTTCAGATCGCGTCACAATTAAAAAAAGTTTTCTTTATTGCTTTTACGAAAAAAAAGTTTTGAATTAAAGAAACCTTTTCTTTGACTGATATATTTTTAATATAAAGAAAAATTTCTTTGAATAAAAGAAATATACTTCTTCCGAACTTAAGTATATGCTGAGTTAACCACGACTGCGTTTTATATATTTCCCCACATAGCACGGAAACTTGCGGCAAGCTTACCGTGCAAGCTTGTCAAGTTTGCCGCAAGCTTGTCTGAGCTAGCGAAATGTCCCACCCAGGGCAAGCTTGCCTTAAGCTTTCCAGGAAAGGTTGCTTCAATCTTGCCATGAAAGATTGCTACAAGATTGCTGCAAGCATACTAAGAATGATTGCGGCAAGCTTGCCGTGAAAGATTGCTGTAAGCTTGCTACGTAAGGTTGCAGGAGAATTTCAACAAGCTTCTGGAAAGGTTGCTGCAATTTTTAAAAAATACATTTTAAATTAAAAAAAAATTTATTTGTTTTTTAAATTTGAAAATCCTTGTGACGTTTATTATTATTAATTATGTCCTGTTTATAATAATTACGTAGCAAGCTTACAGCAATCTTTCACGGCAAGCTTGCCGCAATTATTCTTAATATGCTTGCAGCAATCTTGTAGCAATCTTTCATGTCAAGATTGCAGCAACCTTTCTTGGAAAGCTTACAGCAAGCTTTCACGGCAAGCTTGCCCTGGGTGGGACATTTCGCTAGCTCAGACAAGCTTGCCGCAAGCTTGCTGCAAGTTTCCGTGCTATCTGGGTTCTTACAGTGCGAGTGATTCAAATAAAAATTTCGTAAAATCAAAGAAATATTTCTTTGCGTCCACAATAAGAAAGAAGCCAAAAAATAATTTCTTTAAATCAAAGAAATTTTTCTTTGACCCTATATAACAATGCACAAATTTCTTTTATTTAAAGAAAATTTCTTTAATTGTTGTAAGTTTCACCAAAAATCGACAATGCGCTTATTTTTTTATATATTTTCCGTTCTACGAGAGGAGGAACCATACGTTAAAAAAAATGTTAGGTTATGTTTATAGTGATAGTTTTACCTTGATAAAAAGTTTCTTTTTAATTAGGTAAAATCAAAATTAGTTTATTAAAACACTTAAACCTAAATGTCTTGCAGTATTTTCGCTTTAAAAATCACAAACATAACCTAAAAATTTTTTTTTCGTAAGGTCCCTTGTCGAGCGTCACATATATTATGTTATATTGAAAAGAAATTTGTAAATCTGAATTTACAATATTGGATCTATTGCAATACTGTGTAACAAAAAGAAAAAAAACAGGATTTAATGTTATTTATATACACAAATTGTGGGAACGATATATATATATATTATATATATGCATATAAATCTAATAATAGCAAACTTTTTTTTTCGGATTACGAGTGTAGTTTGTATTTTCTTCAAGTCTATGAGCTTTCAAATAAGATTTATAAGGGAGAAATTGTAGAAAACAGAAGTAGAGAGAAAGAGAAAGAGAGATAGAGAGAGAGAGACAGAGAGAAAGATGGAAAGTTGTTGGGAAGTATATAGGGAGAGTACATCGCATTCGCATATTGTGCAAGAGGATTACCTCGGATTATGCCCGACTGAGCGCAAACAGGATCTCACCGGCTTGTGTTTACAAGATGCCAAGCTGTCGATTTAACGCGCGCGCAAACTCTCATTCTCCAGTCGAATCAAATCGAATCGCGGTTCGATTAACTCGACCGATATATTGTAAATTACTTTAATATATACATATCTTACATATAACTAATCAACAATATACAATAATATATACTCCCACGCGGACTGATAAAATTGTATTTCACTGACATTCGACGATTATTATCTCTAAAGAATCTGAATTTCTGAATTTGTAAAAATTTTAACTAATTTGAATTAGAGAATTACTCTTGCTTTTGAAATACTTAAATTTTACTAAGTACTCTCTAAGTCTGAATTAGTAAAAATGTTTACTAATTTAAATTATACACGGAAAAAAATTTTCTGGTAATTCTTTAACATCGATTAGAAGATTTTACATGTTCCTAAATCTGTTAATTCTACAGATATTTTCTGTAAGGACTTAACGCATGCGCGAAAACAATGCAGTGATTCGACTAAGGCTGAGTACGATTGAGTGCGAGAGGTTAAGGCGAATTTAGTGTTTTTATTATTATCATAGTGTCGGCAAGAAAGTTTAATTAAAAAGAAAACGTCTTAAGTATATAAACATTATTATAGAAATAAATTATTAGAAATTTTTTATTTTAAAATTAACTCTAGTGATTAAGTGAGAAAAGTCGTTTGTTTCAATTTCTCGACATAAGAAAAAGTGGATTTATCATAAGTTTTGAAAACTTGCTCCTCATTTTTTTTGTTAGAAAATTATTGAAGGATGAATTTATTTACATAGAAGTTATACTAATTTATACAATAATGTTCCGCGAATTTAATGTATTCGGAGGAGAATATAACCTATAAGAAATACTCTACCAAATATATATTATCCCCATATAGTATACATAATTTGGTCACTCAACAGTTTTTAAGAACTGTAGCTCAAACTTGTAGAATTAACAGATTTTAATGCCAATGATTCTACAAATTTCTCTATTTGGAGAAACATCAGTAGATGGCGCAGGAGTTTCTGTAAATTCTACAGAAAATTTCTTTCCGTGTAGTGACACACTTTTTTTGCTTTAGAATTAGTTAAAATTTAACTAATTGTTACTAAAAGTTACTAATAATTAGTAAAATTTTACTAATTGAGAAGCAAAAAGTGAGTCACTAATTCAAATTAGTAAACCTTTTTTATCTAATTCAGATTTAGAGAGCACGTAAAAATATCTTTATCTGGAACAGCTATATGTTTCACTATAATAGCGAAAACATTCGTTGTTTTAGTGAAACTTATCGCTGTTCCAGGTGAAAATTTTTTTCCGTGAGATAGTAATTTTTTTTTATTATTAAAAATAGTAAAAAAAAAAAAATAAAATTTATATTTCAAATGCGCGAAAAGTGAGCTACTAATTCAAATTAGTTAAAATTTTTACTAATTTAAATTTACAAACTGTATAAAATATTTTTAAAATTGTATTAAAAATTAAAAAAAAGTATTTATATACATTACGGGCAATTTTATTATTGAGAATTGTAAAAAATGTTATAAATATGCGTGACGAACTCTAAACAAACGAATAACGTTACGAAAACAAAAAAATTGTTAGGTTATGTTTATGATAGTTTTTAGTTTGATAGTTTATTTTTAACTATATACATAAGATTAAAATCAGTTTTTATTGAATTTTCATTTCTCCGAAATTACAAATATGGGCAAACAAACAATCGACAAAAAGATTTTTTGGCACAATTTTTGAAAATTAACCAATCACAATTCTCTTGATAATTTCTAATTGGTCAATTTTAAAAATTGCACCGAAATCTTTTTGTCCATTTGTTTGTTTGAACATTTGTAATTTCGGACAAATAAAATTTCGTTGTCTTGAAAATTCTATCAATTGAAAATTCGTACAAATAAAAATTCGGAAAAATTTGAAATTCGGTGAATTGAAATTTCTGTTATTTAAAAATTCGAATCAGATAAAATATTCGATTAAATGAGAATTTTGTTCAATTAAAATTCGTTTAAATTAAAATTCTTTTAAATAAAATTAAGTAAAGATAACGTATATGATTGTAAAATAAAAATTTTGCCAAACAAAAATTCGGTAGCTAAAAATTTTAAGTAAAATTTTGTATAAAAAAAAAAATTCTGTGCGAATTGCTAATTCGAAAAATGAAAATTCATTTAAAAATTAATTATTTCCAATTAAATTCCGTAAAATGGGGTAAACACAGAAAATTAAAAGGCATTAAAATAAGCTGCAGCGCTTCTTATTTTAATCCAATTTGGCTTATTTTAATACCAAAATGGATTAAAATAAGCAAAATTGGATAAAAATAAGAAGCGTTGCAGCTTATTTTAATGCCTTTTAATTTTCTGTGAAGTCGGCGTTAAGGTAAAAGTCGGCGATTGTTACAAATTAATTTTAAAAATTTCTTTTTATCTTTTCTAAGAAAAAAAATCCTTCAATTATGATTATTTTGGTATATATGGACGTCCAAGATTACTTTGACATTTGTTTTATTCATATACAGTGGATAATTTTAGTGAAATACGTGTTTTTATACAAATGTTCATTTTACATTTTCACTAAATAGTTTTGAAAACATGATTCTAGAGCTCTTTTAAAATTTTTTTATGACAAATCCGATTGAACAACGTATTTCAAACATCCCTGGAATGATTTACCAAAAAAATAAATTGTCATAAAATAAACAAGAATTTTAAAAAACATTAATTTACAAATATTATTGAATTCGGGGGAAAAGTCGGCCACAGTAAAAAAATAAACAAAATTACATTACTTTTCTTTTCTACTTGTTTCTAATCTACAAAATGTGAAAAAAGAAATGTTCCTTTCAAATTAGAACGAAAAAAGCAGAAAGAAGTATTATTTGTATAATTTTACCAAAAAATTTCATAAATCAATTTTAACCTCAATGTTCTAGAGGTTATAGACATTCATATAATGCAAAATGCTATTAAATATTTATTTAATCGTTATTAGATGTTCATTTTGACTTTTTTACATTGACTACTTCCAAAAATAGACTTTACTTAATTAAACTAACATTCTTGGTTTGTCAATGACTATTTTTTAATTGATCGCCGACTTTACCCCGCATTTCAGAGAAAAGTCGGCGATAACAAAAGGGCGTATAAAAATTTTTCTGAAAAATAAATAAATTTTTTTATGTAATAATATTAAAGAAGAGGAGTGAAACTTTATATATTAAAAGTATTAAAGTTGTATTTTATGTTTTTCTCATAGTTTTTTAAGAAAAACTTAAAAAAATCGCCGACTTTACCCCATTTTACGGTTCTTTAAAATAAAAATTTTAATTAATAATTTTTATGGGATAATCCACTAGCCTACGAGTCTATTTATTTGGCGTAAATAAAATTTTTTATTAAAATCAAATAAACATTTATTTGAATCAAATAAATATTTATTAGGCCCTAAATATATCAATTTCTCTGAGTGTAAAGCGCGTCATAAACAGAAATTTTCAAATATTTTTTTTATCATTTTCAAGAAAAAAAGGGTGTTTAACACAAAAAAAAGAGCTTTGAAAAAGAAACGGATTGTCAACAAGAGCGCGTTCGTCGGGTGTACATAACTTCTTTGCGCGCGCGTTTAAGTGAATTCGCAGCGTCACGTCAGCGTCGAGTGGAAATTATGGAAATCGACAGGGTCGTTTGACTTTCGACTTCAAAAGCTTCCGAGGCATTCAAGCGCGATTAGGAGAGTTTCCGGATAAGAATCAAGTAAAGGGTTTATGTTCCGCGGAGCATTGAAGAATTGCTTATAATCATGGAAACAATTATTACATATATATATAATACAAAATAGTAAATATATAATATGAGGCAAACAAAAAAAAAAAAAAAAAGTGTTATCGCAGCTTCATTAATAATTAAATACCATCTATAATAAATCAAGTTTTACATATTAATTTGGCTTTTTTAGATATTATAATATATAATGTATTATAATATATTGTAATAGAAATAAAATCACAGCTTTGTCAATAAAATTTCGTGGAATACTTTTAACATATTTTATTATATATTAAATTATTATTATTGCCTTTTAGTTATTTTTTACTTTTATGGTAATTTTTCGATATATCTATATTGTAAAAATTCTCTTATCTTTTTTTAAAAATATAACATCAGAGAAATAAAATGGGGTTCATTTTTGTTGCAACTCATTTTGAGATTAGTAAATTACAAACTTCATGTTACTCAATTTGAGAGCGTGTCATTATTAAACTGATTTACAATTTAAATAACTTTTTCTAATATTTGAATAATATTTTAAATAGGATTCTTAACGTCAGTGCGAATAATTTAATATTTTTTCAAGTAAAAAATTATAATAATTATTCATTTAAATAATAATTTTTAGTTTTTAAATTTCGCGCCATTATTTATAGATTGGCAGTACCGTTTTTGTTGACAAAAACACATATTTTCGCGTTCCTAACCTAAAAATATGTTTCTCTTACTTAAAATTTTGGTGCTGCAATGAAAAAATTGCTCTACATTCAATTAACTTCATTCATATAAAAATTCATGGCAAATATTAAGCATGAAGTTAATTGAATATAGAAATATTCCTTTAAAAAAATTTCCTATGTACAAATTCCTAAAGTTATTAAATTTCCCTAATTTCTTAATAATTTGAATTAAAAATTGAAATTCAAAAATAATTCAAATAATTAAAAAAAAATATTGAATTTTAATTTATTTTTTTGTTGTTACTAAAATACACAAAAAATTAAAAGGTATTAAAATAAGCTGCAACGCTTATTATTTTAATCCAATTTTGCTTATTTTAATCTATTTTGGTATTAAAATAAGCAAAATTGGATTAAAATAATAAGCGTTGCAGCTTTTTTTTAATATCTTTTAATTTTCTGTGATTTTTCGTTAAGGCAGCTTCTGTACCAAAATTTTTTCAGCGACGATTACAAGCTATACATTTTAAATTACACAGAAAATTAAAAGGCATTAAAATAAGCTGCAACGCTTCTTATTTTAATCAAATTTTGCTTATTTTAATCCATTTTGGTATTAAAATAAGCAAAATTGGATTAAAATAAGAAGCGTTGCAGGTTATTTTAATACCTTTTAATTTTCTGTGTAAACAATATAAGTTTAGTTTGTAATTTTTATTAGACATCTATTATATTTTTTGGGGGTATTTATTTAATTACTTGTTATTTGATAATATTTTTAAACATTTATCTTTTACTCGAAATGAAACTGTCCTGTCTCATATCGATACTTTTTTTAGCACTATGAGACGCAACCATAGTTTCATTTTTAATTTCTATAAAAATTGAGTATGAATTTCGTACTTAATTTGAGATTACGTTTTTTCTGTGACAAATAAATATTTACTTGAACCAAAGAATTTTTATTTGAATTAAATAAACTATGTATATTTGAACCAATAATTTCTATATTTGAAACAAATATCATTTCAAATAATATATTATTTGATACAAAATAATAATTATTTGATACAAAATAATAATTATTTGATACAAAACAATAATTATTTGATTCAAATAGTACAATTATTTGATACAAATAAATATTTATTTAATAATAAGTAAACGTTTATTTAAATCAAATAAATTTTTTTTTCTCATTTTCAGTTCAGTTTTTTTTTTTCATTTGCATTTGTTAATTCGCGCAGTTCTTTTTGCATTGAATAAAAGTCGTTTGCTTTATTCAATTTGACGGATTTTGCACGTCGAATCATAGAGAGAGAGAGAAAAAGAGACTATTGCGCCTAATTAAGGCAATAATACCGTCAAGAGGTGTGAGAGAGAAATTTTTTTTTTTTTTTTGCACAAATAGAGAGAAAGAGATGTTCAATTGCATTGAGGCATATATTCCCGAATGGAAGTACATATTGTATGTATTAAAGTGCATTATATACGTTATATAATATATATATATACGTGTATATAGAGGAAAATTGCACATCCGACCAAGTAGCGTATAGTATTCCCAGTGTGTATATAACAATGTGTATATAGCTCGCGCGGAGAGCTTGTTTGTCGACAATTTCTCCCTTTAAGCGTCGGAAGGCGTCAATATCCTCGGTTAATTTACCAAGCCATCATTACATCAAAACACCATTACACACACCTCTTCTTTTTTTTTCTCTCTCTCTCTCTCTCTCTCTTCGGGTATAAAAAATAATTATACATATTAAAAAATAGAAAAAAGTATATCCTAATTTTAATTACCTTGCATATTTTATATATATTATGCGCGAGAGGAAATCAAAATTGATAAAAAAAAAAATAAATTTTTTCGGTATATTAATCAGCTTGTATCAATATTTAGTCGGATTGAAAAAAAAAACGTATTTCTAAGATTGTCTGCTGGCTTTCATATATATATATAATGACACATATTATATATGTGTATCATCAGAGGAAAAGAGAATAGCGCAGCTATATAATATATTTATGATGACATGTTGTCGGTGTATTGACATTACGCCAAATGTGCGGCATAAAAATTCAAGTGATCTGTGATAAATACATATATATGTATTTTTTTAAAAAACGCTCTTGCATTGTAAATATATCCAAAGAAATTTTTTTTTTTGTAATTTTTGGTATATAGAAAAAAATTGAAAAGAGTGTTTTATATTTATATCAAATTATTGTAATATAAAAAAATGGTATAAATAAAAATGTTCCTATATCGTATATATACACTGGCAAAAAAAATAATAAATGAATATAATTTAATAAATAATTTATTAATAATCAAAAGTAATTGTAATATTAATTATATATTAATTTGCAAAATATATGTAAAAATTAATTATTTCGAAAAAATGTACTTTTTTCTTTTAAGGGTATTTTTTAGAATATTTTGTAAAAAAATTTATTACTAAATATTATTTATTTATACTGTAAATATATTCTTTTTTCATATAAAAAATTTCGTCAAATATGCGTCTAAAATTTAACATTTATTCAGTGTTAATGACAAAAAAAACTTCATTTTTCAAATTTAATTATAGAAACAAAAATTTAATAAAACTATTCTCTATGTTCTTTCTCTTTGTAGCCTTTTATTTTTAAATAAATAAATAAAATAGAATAATTATTAAAAGAAAATTATACTCGAAAAATTGTAATAATAAATTAATAATTATATTAAAAATACATAATAATATTTATAATAATTTTTATATTTTATTTTATTTATAACAATATTAAAAAATAAATTTTATTCATATAATATTACTGTTCCTTTTTTTTTGGTTTTATTTTTCATTATACTTTTTATTATTTTCGTTCTTCACTTTATTATATATATTATTATTACACTGAAAAAAATATATTTGTTTCAAACAATCGGTTAATTGACTATTATCAAATAAATACTTACTTGAAGCAAATAATTATTATTTGATTAAATTAAATTAGTATTTGTTTCAAATATACAGAAAATTATTAGTTTAAATTCAATTTATTTAATTCAAATAAAAACTATATTTGGTTCAAGTAAATATTTATTTTATAATACTCAAGTAACCGTTTAGTTGAATCAAATAAATTTTTTTTTTAGTGTAATATTTATTGAATATTATTATTATTATTATTATTATTATTATTATTATTATTATTATTGTTATTATTATTATTACTATTATTATTATTGTTATTATTATTATTATAATTATTATTATATATTATTATATATTATTATATATATTATTATCAATATTTATTATAATTGTATTTACTAATTCAGATTAAATAATAAAAATATGTATGCAAAATAAGTGAAAAAGATAATTATAAAAAAAATGAATGATTTTTATTTATTTATTTATTTAAAAAGGTAAACGCGATAATAATAATACATATTGTGGTTGTACAATATGCGATTAAATTTAAGATAACAAAAAGTCAAAAATAGTCAAAATATAAATATTTTTTTTTTTAATACCATATATATTATATAATATAATATATTTTTTGATTAAATATTAATAATTTAAACTTGAACATAACCTTAACAAGTCAACGACATATTTTATTCCAACATTTTTTTTTTTTAAATTTTTAAATAAACAAAAGATTCAAATCCGCTTTCTGAAATATTTTTATGATTTTAATTTTATAATAAAAAAAAAAAAATAATAATAATAATAATAATAAATAATAATAATAAAATAAAAAAATTATAATATATAAATTTTGTTTTATAATTTTTTGAAAAGGAAACACTTTTGTTTAAAATTTCGAAAAAAAATTTTTAACAGTGCCTAGTTAATTTTTTATAGTAATTTATTTAATTAATTTTTAATCAGTAAACTTTCTTAAAATAAAAATAAAATTTTAATATATAAAATAAATTATAAATTATATGTATTTATACATATATATTAATTAATAATAATAATAATTTAATTATTATAAAATTAATTTAATTTGTAATTTCTATATCAAAAATTTTTAAAAGCCTTATTATTATATGATTATTATAAATAAATAATGAACTGATAATATATATATAAATGACTACATAAACAAATATCTTAAAATTTTTAATAATTTTTAGTTAAATATTACTTGATTATTATCAAATAAATATTTATTTCTATATCAAAATAATTATAATTTGTTTCAAATAAAGAAATTATCAGTTTAAATACAATTTATTTAATTCAAATAAATTTTTATTCAGTGTAAAAAATTGTAGTATAAATTTCCCTTAACTTTCTGATAAAATATTACTATTTCATTTAGTAATATTATGTTTACTAAAATTAAGTATAAAGTATTAAGTATTAAGTATTAAGTATAAAAAATTAGTATAAATTAACACTAATTTTTAATAAAATATTACATTTTCATTTAGTAATATTTTTCTTTACTAAAATGACTAAAAATTAGTCGAAATCATTAATTTTTAGTAAAATATTATACTTTAGTATAATTAAATATACTAATAAAATTTAATTTTTCTTCATACTAAAATTTTAAGAAAAAAATAAATAAAAATTATTCGAAATTTCCATTAATTTAAATAAACGAATTTCTCTTTAAATTTAGTGCCAAAAGTATATATATATATGGTAACTATTATCGAACTGTTTATTAAATAACACCATCACAGTGACCACGTGACTTACCAAGAGTAGCCGACGGCCGACGCTTAAGTCCCACCTCGCGGTCTTGAAACCACTGAATCCAAAGTTCTTCTTCACTTATTATTTATCAACAAATTTATTACTATCACTGTGACCCCAAAAAAATTGTTTTCTCTCTCTCTATATATATATATGTCCAAATAAAACACTCAAATACACCCGGCAAATCAAAAAAAATTTTAACCTCACTGTCGCGTTTCCTTATTTATAACAAAAAAAAACAACCCTCAAAAAAGTTTTCTTAAACAAAACAACTTTTGATCACTAAACACAGAATTTACATTAAAAAAAAATATATATATATATATTGCACAATTTTCTCGTCACTTTTTTCTGAAATTAAAAAGAAAGAAAAAAACCACAAAAAATCTAGAGAGAAAAATTAAACCCTTTTTATAGATAATAATAAAAATTGAATCACTGAATTAAAGGAAAAAAAAAATTTATTTATATACTGTCCCAGCGGTGAGTGAAGAAACGCGTGGCGATTTGTTTCGCGTTTACTCCGCATATATAGAATTGACCGACAGCGCGCTACTTGTCGTTCTGCTGATGCTTTCAGCTGCTGTGAATCTCAGTTCTGTGGTAGATTTCTCGTTTAGTTTAAACGGAGGGAGGAAGGGGTGGGGGGGGGCAAAGAGGGGTTTTTGTTGCTAGTAAAATAGGTGGCGGGGGAAGTTTGGAAAACGAGAGAGAGAGAGATAGAATTTTGTACACTGAAGAAAGATGGATAGTGAAATAAGTGGTGGGGAGGGAACGAGTCACCAGTGAAGAAAGAGCGAGTAAGAGAGAGAGAGAGAGAGAGAGAAGAACCTCCCTTCGGAGAAGTCGCGCAGAGGTCGCAATCCACGTTTCTGAGTGTTGGGTTGTGCTCACGACCCGTGTTCTGTAGGTTCTAGTGTGTGGGGTTCCGGTTTCCGTGCGGCCAATAGAAAGGGCGGTGCTCTACCCTCCTACCCTCCAAAAATTATAAGGGGGGAAAATGTGGTGGGGGATTTGCTTTCGCGCTCTGACATCATCGATTCTGAATGGATGAAAATGCTCAACAGTGCAGAATGTACATTGGAGGGCGCTGCCTTCCTTTACTCTAACCAATATTTATAATGCGCATGCCCATTGCGCTGTAGGGGTGGTTTTGCCCTTGTGCGCATACCTCCAATATGAAAATTTAGATCACACTTCTCCGTCTGATTATCAGCATATAGGAGAATAGATATATATATAAGTTTTGCTTTTCAGTCCGATGAGGTTAGGATTATTGGCGCTTAATTTTGATAATACTAAAGCAATTTTTAAAAAATTATTATTTTTTTGATTTTTTAATTGTTATATTGTTTTTCAAAAATAGGATTTTTAAGAATGTATTTTTGAAAATTAGAAAATATAGATATTATACTTAAGAATTGGTATACTATTAAACAAATAATTGTTATTATTATCTTTTTAAGGTAAAAAAAAAATGTAATAAATATGTGTTATTGCATCATATATTTTTTTTTTTAGAAAAAAGAATCAAAAAATGAAGTTTGTATTAGCGGTATTTAAATCTGATGTAATATTAACAAAAAATTCATAAGGCACACTCATACACACATTTTTTTTTGGATGTCGTAAAACTTGAGCATATATATCATATATTGGTATATAATAATTGATGCGCTTTTTTTTTTAATTCTATTTGTACAAATGTTTTCAGTCATTGGCACAGGTGCGCGGGTCCATGAGCTTTCTGCTCTGTATAATAAAAAAATCACTAAAAATAAGAAAATTAGGAAAGCATATTATATATATGTTCGCGAGAATTAAACTGTTTTTAGTTATTTAATTAATATTCTTTTTGTGTTGGAGAAATTGCATATAATTATTTTTTTACTAATTCGTAAAATAATATATTAAAAATTTACTAACGCAGTGTTATATTTAAAAATTCAGAAATTACCGTAACTTTTTTTTTTTTATTTAAAGTTATGTTGAGCCTATTATTCTTTAAAAAATATAGAAATTAAAATTATTGGAAATTTGATAGAAAATAATTATTTCTACAATGGAATTATTTCTAGTTCCATGGACCAATTTTTCTCTTTATAATTTTAATCTCAATATTTTTTTTAAAGAAGAAACATATAACATAACCTATTAGAAAAAAAACATGTTACATTGGCAGAAATTTCAAATAAATATTAAAAAATTGAAAATATTCAAAAATTCAATTTGACAAAATTACCGGAAAAAAATATTATTACAGTGCACCCAGAGAGAAAGATTATTTCTTTAATTTAAAGAAACCTATTTCTATATAACAATTGTTTTCCTTCATTCAAAACAAAATTATTTCTTACAAACAAAAAATGTTTCTTCGTTTCAAAAAAAAATTTCTTTGATTCAAAGAAATTTGTGCATTCAATCAAAGATATATTAGGGTCAAAGAAACATTTATTTGAATTAAATAAAAAATTTATTTGAAACAAAGATAATTTTTTTTTATATATATAATTTGTTTGGAAAAAATAAATTTTCTTTCTACCAAAGAAAAACTATTATTGTCAAAGAAATTGATTTCTTTAAATCAAAGAAATATTTTTTCTGTATTTTTCTGTAAATGTGTAAAGTGCACACATTTCAAAGAGAGAAAGAGAGAGAGAGAGAAGGGGGGGTGGGGGGACAAAAAAAAGTTTTGAGCGGGTACGCGCGCGAACGTCGCCTTCGAGGATATTAAAATATAATTGGCGTTTGTCCCCTTTGTGCAAAACGGTATCTAGTCACGCGTGGGTCGGTTATGGGTGTTATATACGCCAGAGTGCGCCACGGGTGACTCATCCTCTTGCTCTCTTCTTGTGCTCAGCGCTATATCGCCAGGGGTAGTTGCACCCAACAACCCCTCTGCCACTTATGCGTATATATACGTGCGTTCTACGCTCTCGCTTTTATGACACTTTTCTCTTTTTTTTCGCTTATCAGTTTCTCTCTCTTTCTCTCTCTCTCTCTCACTCACTCTCATCTGCTAATGAAAAAAGCTTTTCACACAAAACGCCCGCGCGCTTACAATGACGCGCGAAAATTATTCTGTCCCAGTTACCGTTGAGGGCGAACGATCTACATATAAATATATATATATATATATACATGTGCGCAAGAAAATATATATGAAATCTTTCTATAAAGTCAAAAAAAAAATCATTTTTTTTCCTCCACATATGTTATAAATGTATAAGGAAGATATCTGAGTAAATACATTTATTATATATATTCATATACAAATCAGCATATATATTAATTATATTGCAAAAGTCAAATTTATGCGAATTTATTTCTAAAAACGTGATTGATAAACTAAATTTAAACAATTTTTGATTTATCATTGAAAAATCTTTTAATAAAATCTAAAATATCCTATTGCTGATTTTTACACAAATTTATATGCAAATCTATCCTCAAATCCTATTCTGCTGTGCAAAAATAAAATACCGTAACTTCTTATTTTATTTCTAGGTTATGTAGCTTACATACTGTAAAACAAAATATATTAATTTAATACTGATTTTAGATATATACTAAAATGTCATATTTGGCTCTATTTTGATACTTTAAATAGTAACATTTCTTTCATGTGATATTAAAAGGTAGAAATAATTCACAGAAAAAACGCTGAATAAATTTTGTTGTGCGTATAATTTTAACCAATGCTAATTCACATAAACGGTGGCTCCCTCAACTAGGATAAAATTAATTGCAATTAATTTTTATACCAAATTTGGCGTAAAAATTCTACTTTTTTCGTATATTATTTCTATCAAATTTAAATCAAATTTTCCATAATTTTAATATCTATATTTTTTTAAAAGAAGAAACAATGGATAACATAACCTATAAGTAAAAAAAAACAAGTTACGGTATTTTAGTTTTGCGTATTATTTAGTGTGAAATAAGATCCTGTGTAATATTTTTGAAATATACATGTTATATATATATATATATATATATATATATAATTTTGTGTGTATGAGATGAAGGCAAGCGGGAGGTCACAATGTGAAGCTGGCTTTAGGGGAATCACACCGTGGAAGTAACGCGTTTCGATTTTGCGTTAGCCCAGCTACGCGTGAATCCAGCCAAGGTCAAGTCGCTCCCCGTACCAAAGCATCTCTTGCCACTTGGAAATCTACATATCTTATCGTATTAGGTGTAATATCTTAGCTATATTACGCAACAGATAAAAAAATACATAATATGTACAAATACATCAAATTTCAAAAATACATTTACTTTTCATTCTAATATGAAATTTTACCAATTAAATTTTTTATTTTTAATTCTATTCTTTTTAACAATATTTATTATTTGCATTTTTTCTATGTATAGTAAAAAATATGATATTTTTTATTAAAATTTAAAATCACTAGAGAAACATAAAAAGGAATAAATAGTCTGACAGACCGGGAAAAGCACTAAGGGTATTTTTTAGCGCACTAAGTATAGTGTAAAGATTACAGCTTTTTTTCCAAAATATATGGATATATATATAATATAGAAGTTTCATAAGTCCGAAACCGATTCCAGAAACTTTGTTTTCTTCACCTGTGAATAATTTTTATTAGTGTGCAATTTAGAGTCGTATATATTATTTTTAATAATGTTTTTCGTATACACAAATATTTCGTAACAGAGACTGAAAGACTTTTTGTTATAAAAATTAATATAATTTCTTTCAAAATAAAAAAAACTGTTTTTGTACTATTTAGTCGTATATATATATGAAACGTAGCTTCTACCCAAATAATACCAAAAATTAATATGCGCAGAGAAAAATGGAAAAGTTACTTTATTTTTGTTTTCTATTTTTCTCCGTGTACTGTATATTTAAAAAAAAGTTAAAAAAGAAAATTTTTATAAATGTTAATATATTTGCGGTCTGTAAGATCTGTATAAAAGTTTAAAGGTAATTTACTGACCATTCTGACGAACTTTACCATACTGTATTGTAATATCTGCTATCATAATATAACATATATACGTTTACTATATATATATATACCTCGTTAGGTTACAGAAAATACAAAACACAAGGCCTTTTATAAAAAAACAAAGTTTGACTTATATCTTAAAATCATATAAAGTTAAGGAATCAAATTTCTTATTTCCATAAAAAAAATAAATTCAAATTAAATCAGTGTGTTATTTTTTCACATATCGTGGTGATTTCAATTGGTGGCGTGTAACTGTAGCAGGTGAGAGAGAGATGGAGAGAGATGAAAACCAGGTGAGTGAAGAAGAGACGAGGAAAATGATATATAGGACATAGAGAAATGTGAGAGAGAAATAAACAACAAAGAAAAGGAGGGAGAGAGAGAGAGATGATGAGAAGGAGGGAAAAGCAAACAAATTAACCTCACAGGCTTGTTTATTATTGGGTGGGGATAGGGGAAACCACGCCTTTATGAAGCACGCCCTCCAATGGGATGTCCTTTCTATCCCCACAACGTATAAACCACCCCCTGACACCTCATGCCACGCGGAGAAGCAGGCGGTGATAGCGAATGACATCACGCACCGCAACCAGTATGCAACAGGCTGCCCTGTACATCATTCATCTATTCACACCGAAATTATATTTTTTATAATTTTTTTTTTTTTTTAAATTCCTAATTTCTATTTTAATTTCTACACATAATTTTCAGAAACGAGGAAAAAAATGTAAATGATGCAGAAAAAAAGAGAGGCTCAGCATTGGTGATGATATGCTGTAGAGGCATTTATCTTATACTAAAGAGAGAAATGAGGAGGAAGGGGTTGCATTGTAAATTATACCATATATAGTATAGATAGAGAGAAATTCATGCTCTGATGACGCAGCGTTAACCACTCACTATGGTCATGCAGTGGTCAAAGGTAACAGTAATGGCCTGTGAGAGAGGATATATACACTGTATTTCGCGCCTAATATATAGTGCTCGTTTGGCATATATATACCTAAAATGCTGACGCTATTTTGAGATAGACATAATAATAAATTATTGCCTAAAGATGCGAGTAGCTGCTTAAGTAGAGAGAGGGAGAGGGAATTTTTAACCGAAAATTGCGAAATTTCATATTTAAAATACACACGAATGGAAAATAATGAAATTATTATAAGTTTTATAAGTCCGAAATCGATTTCAGAAAATTTTTACAGTAGGGGGAAGGAAAGCAAAAAAAATTATAGGGTATGTTTTACAATTTTTGAAGTGAAAATTAGAAATCAAAACGTCTTTACATTCGAAATATCCAAAACTAATTTTGATTTTATAAATAAAAATGAAGCCATTTTAATGGAGGTGAAAAACATAACCTATATAATGTTTTTGCTTTTAAGGTTTCTTCTTTTTAATTTTATATTCATTTTGTGATGGTCTCTGATTTTCTTGTGTATGGGATTAATTTAATAATTTTTAGGCTTAAAATCATGAAAACTAAAATATTATTTATTCGATGCAGCAAACGGTTTTCAGTCTAAAGTTGGGTAAAATCAAAATTTTCTAACAATTCGTTTATAAATCATAAGCAACTCTTATTAGTATTTTGCATATTGACTTCAAAAAAAAGAAAAAAAAAAGATCTCAGTTGTTAATATATATAAATGTATGCGGGGAAATTTTTGGTGCACCCTGATGACTATAATAGTATGTATGCGAACAATAGGATATTTCTTGAAAGCGTCCGTCGTCATGTTCCACCAGTATCGATATAATGGTGTTTCCGTGAAACATGGGTCAGAATAGGTCAAGTGTGTTCACACTAATCATGTTGGGACAAAATGCGAACTATGTCGTACTTACAATATATATATACATCTACTCCTCGCGCGCCAAACCAGATGCCATGGGTTATGGACCCTTAGCTTCTAATGGACAGGATCAAAAGGTCTTTTTGGGGGGGTTCTCTCAAACTAAGAGAGAGAGAGAGAGATCCAACTGACTTTTCTCCATTCTCTCTACAAGATCCAATTCATTTTAACTTTTCTTATTGTCACTCTAGCTTTCTCTCTCTCTCTCTTTATAGAATCAATAATGTTTTACATGAAATATATTATTCAATTCCTACCATGGAATCAAAATATGGGTATGTAGAAGTTTCATAAGTCCGAAACCGATTCCAGAAACTTTGTTTTCTTTACCTGTGAATAATTTTTATTACAAAGTATAAATAAAATAATATAAATCAAATGCAAAATTCTGTTAAATAAAAATTCGATACTAACATAAATTCTGTATACTATTTTTGAATTCCCTAAAATGTTAGCTTAATCAAGTAATATCGAAGAAAACCTACAGAGAATATATTTATATCACGTGAAATTACAACAACATGACCTTAAATATTCCACAATTTTCATAGTACAATACTTGAAAACTTCAAGTACTTATATGCATCTGTAGTATTTACATTTACCCATCACAGGGGACATAATCCTTTCACATACACCGGATTCGTAACTTGATTTTATCCGTTTCATATATAGATATTGAATTCAATGAAACACATTCATAAAAAAAAATGCTTCCACTCGACGCATCTTTACTTTAACATTGCTTCTGAATGCGAGGTGTAAAAGATTGTGTACATGTGAGTGTGGTACACTTTGCTTTGTGGCAAAAGGGATATATGTTTATTATTAGGTGGTTTTAAGCCCATAAGGGTTGTTCAAAGAGAGAATAACGCGCGAGTCGGTCAAACGTGGTCCTTAATAAGAGAGGATTTTACCCTTCGTTTTAGTATACACATATATATATATATACTCGATACTATATAATCCCCCACAATCCCACGCGACGACCCGATGTTTTTCTCGCCCCTATACCTGTCTCTCTTGCTTCTACTTCTACTTCAGATTTGTGTGTCTGTCGTCTCTTATATAACGCGCTTTTGTTGGACCCTTTTTTTTCCCATTGTCGTTAAGTCCTCAACACGGAATAGAATCCTCTCTGCGGCACAGTTGAGAAAGTAGTATTAGTAGATGAAACTCTTTAGTGTCAGACGTACTTCTTGGCTCAACTACTAATAATGACGTATAGTGTGTCTTTACTTTCTGACTAAATCGATAGATATATGTAAATAAATACAAATTTTTAATACTCCCTAAATCTGAATTAGTGAAAATTTTAACTAATTTGAATTACTAACTTAATTTTTACTTTTGAATTAGTAAAATTTAACTTATTCCAAAGCAAAAAGTGATAATAATAATACAAATTTTTTGTTGGTTTTATTAATATTGTTCTCCATTTTTCGGCGCCCTTTGTAGATTTTGTCCAATTAATGATGCATAAATTTTGAGCGATAGAGTAACGCCTCGCGACTACTGTTGTTTTTATGCTAATAATATATATATATACTGAATGATAATGCGTGTATTATAAGGACACTATACTATTATCGCTATTTCTGTCGGACAACTGTTCGCATTAGGCGCCTTATATTCGTAAATGCCACGAATTGAGCGTGCAAAAATGACGGTACGAGTTATCCGGACTATAAATCTCATGCTCATGAGAGTTTGTGTCTATATATACATATATATATACACTATAAAGGCCCCAGTGGGCGTGACTGTCAACCTTTTATTTTTCTCAACTCCCTTTCACTATATATTCTTGTCTCCACTATACTCTCTTTCCATTGCGTTGATTCCGGTTCGCGAGATAGAGAAGTCAACTTTTGTCCAGCATTCGTTGCGGGACCGTTACTGATTTTCATTTCAAGTATAATGCTCCAGTACAGTTAGATGTATTAATGTTTTTAATGACTATAAACTAAAGTTCCAGAGAAATGTTTTGTTTTAACCAAATATAATATATATATTTGAGTTAAATAAACATATATTTGACTCAAAGTCTAATAAATATTTATTTGATTCATATAAATTTTTATTTAATTTAAATAAAAAATTTTATTTACGCCAAATAAATAGGCTAGTAGGCTGTGAGACAAATATATATTTAACTCAAATATATTATATTTGGTTCAAATAAAACATTTCTCTGGGTGTATGAGCTTATAAGAGAAATTCTTATTTTCAAAAATTATGTTTCCAACTACTACTACTGTCAATAACTGTACATATATATATGTGTGTGTGTTATTGAGAAGAATTAGTGTGAAATTTTTGCTAAAGCGTGAACCGCATAGAAATGACACTTCATTATCCCCCCTGTGACATTTTGAATAGTTCTGCCTGATACACGCTCTACTAAAATTGATATATCATCATCTGATTGATGACTTTTATTATTCGTCATGATCAATTTTTCTTGAAAAATACTATTTGTTAAAATCCAGAAACATATATATTGTGTGTAATAATGCAATTCAGTTTTATTATTTATACTTCTGTATGGATAAATTGTAATAACAATGGGGAAAATTCTATACAAACAATTATAAATATGTAACAATTAATTCAGTTAATTTACCTTGCATTTATATTATTAAAAAGAAAATACAAATTTTCAATTATTATAACAATAACGTTTTAATTTCGCTGATAAGGAAAATTTCATATACACTGAAAAAATTGTGTGGTCCGAGTAATTAAATGCGCACAGAAAATTAAAAGGCATTAAAATAAGCTGCAACGCTTATTATTTTAATCCAATTTTGCATATTTTAATCCATTTTGGTATTAAAATAAGCAAAATTGGATTAAAATAATAAGCGTTGGAGCTTATTTTAATACCTTATAATTTTCTGTATGTTTATATGGTCGCAGTATACAACTAAACTTCGCTTAGGCTATAACCAAAAATAATTTGGTTGGCACAACTAAAGTTTGGTTGTACTCAAACATTTTTTCCAGTGTACATAAAAGAAAAATAAATTTGTCTCAAAATCTAAATTATATGTGTTTAAAAAAAAATTTATTTAGCACAATTAAAATTTTACTTAACATAAATAAAATTTTTGTTTAAATCAAATAAAATGTATTTAAACCAAATGAAATTTATTTGAACCAAATGAAATTTATTTGAACCAAATAAAATTTATTTGAAACAAATAAAAATTTATTTGCCTCTCTGATGGAGACATAACATAAACTTTATTTATATTTAAAGTTTGGAATACAAATTTTTTAAAATCACTTTCCAAAAAACAAAAATGATCCATTTCTTATAACACTCGTCTAAATAATCAAATAAAATAAATCTTTTTCTTACAAATTAACTGTTACTACGTGTCAACAAGAAGGTATATAATTTTTTAGATGACGATTATACTTGATATTGAAAATTGTGCGCTCGTAAAATCAGGGTTATGATTGATAGCATCAATTTTTCTTTCCGAAAGAAAAAATATCCCATATTATTTAGAGCCATATACAGAAAGAAAAGTATTTTTTTTGTGCGTGAAGTATATTTTTGTTTTTATGTATTATGTATAGAGACGAATTTTTGTTTTTTCCCCAATTTTATAAATTAGAAATTATACAGTACAATATGTGATACTCCATAAGAAAAGAGGGCTTATGGTAAATAAATTTTAGGTTATGTTCAGTGATAGTTTCCAATTAACTAATTAATTAGATAAAATCAAAAATAGTTTTTCCCGTGTAGAAATTTCGCCTACCAGGGCCCTAGTAGGCAATCACAATAAACATAACCTAATTTTTTTTCTTACCATTAAGGTCCCTTTTCTCGTAGAGCGACGCACATATAGAAAAATATTGAATTTTTAAATATATTATACGTAACGATGATGATCCTTTGTGAAGATAAATTCTAGATAAGTCCTTTACTAAATAGTCTCATCAACTAGATATATATATATATATAGATATATATATAATGAGAGAGAAGTAGAGAAATAGAGAATACGATCGGGTAATCAATCTTTCCCGTTATCTTGTTTCTAAAACAGTAATCAGAGATCAGATGGGTTGCACCAAAATGCCGAAAGAAGAATCTTCACCTACTAACACGATAAACCACCCAAGAGATGGTAATACTAGACCCCTGTATCCCTTGAGGCCTCATAAAATTTTTTAAAAAAACTCTTCTCCTGGCATTGACTCCTATATATGGTCATTGGACATCTCATGTCCAAACTAAAAAAAATTAACTCATCGACAGTATAGAATGTCTCGAAGAAAGGTCAGGGCATATATAATATATATTTATACCTTAAAAAGACGCCATCTTCTTTTGTGCCAGATGACAGCCGCTGGGAAATGGACCACCGTGAAACATTCAATATATATGACAATGACACCTATATATCATAATACTTCAAAATTTCTTCTGTTACACCGTAAAATATCATAGAATATTATAGAATATTATAAAATTTTATAGTAAATTAGAGGATACTATTGAAAACATTATAGAATGTTATATAAAATGTAAAAATACTATAAAATACTATATAGAATGTTATAGAAGGTTATAGAATATTATAGAACCCTATAGATTACTATAAAACCCTACAGAATACTATAAAATACTATAAAATACTATAAAATACTATAAAATACTATAAAATACTGTATATAATGTTATAGAAGGTTATAGAATACTATAGAACCCTATAGAATACTATAAAACCCTACAGAATACTATAAAATACTATATAGAATGTTATAGAATACTATAGAACCCTATAGCTTACTATAAAATCCTACAGAATACTATAAAATACTATATAGAATGTTATCGAATGTTATAGAATACTATAGAACCCTATAGAATACTATAAAACCCTACAGAATACTATAAAATATATAGAATGTTATAGAAGGTTATAGAATACTACAGAACCCTATAAAATACTATATAAGAATGTTATAGAAGGTTATAGAATACTATAGAACCCTACAGAATACTATAAAATACTATATAGAATGTTATAGAATACTATAGAACCCTATAGATTACTATAAAACCCTACAGAATACTATAAAATATATAGAATGTTATAGAAGGTTATAGAATACTACAGAACCCTATAAAATACTATATAAGAATGTTATAGAAGGTTATAGAATACTATAGAACCTATAGAATACTATAAAACCCTACAGAATACTATAAAATACTATATAGAATGTTATAGAATACTATAGAACCCTATAGATTACTATAAAACCCTACAGAATACTATAAAATACTATAAAATACTATAAAATACTATAAAATACTGTATATAATGTTATAGAAGGTTATAGAATACTATAGAACCCTATAGAATACTATAAAACCCTACAGAATACTATAAAATACTATATAGAATGTTATAGAATACTATAGAACCCTATAGATTACTATAAAACCCTACAGAATACTATAAAATACTATATAGAATGTTATCGAATGTTATAGAATACTATAGAACCCTATAGAATACTATAAAACCCTACAGAATACTATAAAATATATAGAATGTTATAGAAGGTTATAGAATACTACAGAACCCTATAAAATACTATATAAGAATGTTATAGAAGGTTATAGAATACTATAGAACCCTATAGAATACTATAGAACCCTATAGAATACTATAAAACCCTACAGAATACTATAAAATACTATATAGAATGTTATAGAATACTATAGAACCCTATAGATTACTATAAAACCCTACAGAATACTATAAAATATATAGAATGTTATAGAAGGTTATAGACTACTACAGAACCCTATAAAATACTATATAAGAATGTTATAGAAGGTTATAGAATACTATAGAACCTATAGAATACTATAAAATACTATATAGAATGTTATAGAATACTATAGAACCCTATAGATTACTATAAAACCCTACAGAATACTATAAAATATATAGAATGTTATTGAAGGTTATAGAATACTACAGAACCCTATAAAATACTATATAAGAATGTTATAGAAGGTTATAGAATACTATAGAACCTATAGAATACTATAAAATACTATATAGAATGTTATAGAATACTATAGAACCCTATAGATTACTATAAAACCCTACAGAATACTATAAAATACTATAAAATACTATAAAATACTATATAGAATGTTATCGAATGTTATAGAATAATATAGAACCCTATAGATTACTATAAAACCCTACAGAATACTATAAAATACTATATAGAATGTTATAGAATATTATAGAATCATATAGAATACTATGGAATCCTATAGTATACTATGCAACCCTGTAAAATAATATATAGGATGTTATAGAAGCTTATAGAATACTACAGAAAACTACAGAGTACTACAAAGTACTATAAAATTCTATAGAATATTATGGAATACTATAAATTATAAAATATTGTAAAATATTACAGTATATACCATATAGGATATTATATACATATTACACTGGAAAAATGGTTTAGTATTGACAACCAAACATTTGGTTGGTATTTAAGCAACCAAATTTTTTTTGGTGAATCAACACAACCAAAATTAGAAAAAAAACGATTTTTGTTGTCCTAACTAAAGTTTAATTGGGACAACCAAAATTTTGTTGATTCAAAAAAAAAGATTTTGTTGCTTAAATACCAACCAAACGTTTGGTTGTCAATACCAAACTTTTTTTTCAGTGTATAAAATTGAATCTACCCTCTCTTATTATTTCAATAAATATATATTAAATAATCCAAAAAAAAAAAATATATATGAAACTCTCTTTCGCGGAGCGTTTAGTCATAAAATATATCATCAGAGTTATAAATTTCTTGAAAAGAAAGAAAAAAAAAAAGAGAAAAAATAACTATGAAGAGAAAAAAAAGGGAATATCATCAGAAAATGGGGGAAACGCTCTGCTCTCCCTCTCTCTCTCTCCTCTATCTTTGCAAAGATATTAAGAAACGTACCTTATGTCGTCTTGTATCTACCCCTCGTTCAGAGAGAAATTTCACTCGCTGTGTGTGCAAGGGGGGTTGAATATCGCGAGCGGGGGCGCCGCTATAGGGTGCATGGCATGGTCACCCAACCCTCAAATCCCCTTTGCCCCCCCCTAGCCCCTTTAAACCTGATTGGATGCAGAGTTATCTCGCGCTGCGTTACTTCCGGATGATTGGTCGCTGCGGTCGTCATGACTACCTCACCATCACCACCCACGTATATGCGGGGGTACGTTCGACCATCCCCCTTTTCCCGCGCTCTTGTATATATATATATAGTATATGGCTTTGCCTGCGTATCCTGATAACACACATGCCAAAAGTGTGTGTTCTCGAATGCGATATACATATACATATATATATATACTATATATCATTTATGATTGTATATATATATATATATATATATATATATATATATATATATATATATATATGAGAGACGCAAGTTTACCTGCTAGCGATATATGTATGATGTTATGCTTTAAATAGGATTTATTCTCTTTCAAACAAATACAGTTTTCCTATATATACTTTGTATTTCAAATTATTTCAATCATTTTAACATAAAAAATATATATATAATATTTCTCTTGTACAACATTTTGTTGAGTTTTTAAAAGTCCTCGTATAGAAATTTATATAATAATTATTTTCGGTTAAAATAGTAGAAAATAAATTATTCTATTAGAATTGGAATAAATTAACAGTGTGAAAATTTTAATTTATTTATCTCCTTTGTACAAAGTCATAACATTGCAACTATATATTTGACAAATATGTTACTGATGGTGCGCATTGCTTTTGTTTTTTATGTTAGAAATCAAAGCTAAGAAAAAAATTTTTTTTTTATTAAGTCAAAAAATCCTTTATGAAAACCCAACTTGGGTGTGTTTAATTTGTATTAATGTTTTAGTACCTTTCCATTAATTTTAATTGTTGGAAAAATTATTTTATTTACTATGATGAACAAAAAGTGAAATATAAATGAATAAAATACGTCTTATTACACTGAAAAAAATTTGCTTCGCATTAATGACTATTAACCATATATAGCAACTTTAAATCTAGTCAGCGTAACCAAGCATCCTATAGTCAATTCAGTTATGTCCCTCATAACAAAAGGATATCCCTAGGATATCCATATCAATGGTCGATATCCTAGAATGGTCCCCAGGATATCTTGGGATATCCAAACCGCCGGTCTGTGGGACATCAACAGGACATCCATAGGATATCCACAGGATATCCCTAAGACATCCACAAAATATCTATTGAATATTATATCGCAGGATATCCATGGGATATCCTCAGGATGTCCGTGGGATATTCTTAGGATATTCACGGATACTATTGAAAACATTACAGAATGTTATATAAAATGTAAAAATACTATAAAATACTATAAAATGCGATATAGAATATGTTATAGAACCCTATAGAATACTATAGAAGTCTATAAAATACTATAAAACCCTACACAATACTATAAAATACTATATAGAATGTTATAGAAGGTTATAGAATACTAGAGAACCCTATAGAATACTATAAAACCCTACAGAATACTATATAAAATACTATAAAATACTATATAGAATGTTATAGAAGGTTATAGAATACTATAAAACCCTATAGAATACTATAAAACCCTACAGAATATTATAAAATACTATATAGAATGTTATAGAAGGCTATAAAATACTATAGAACCCTATAAAATACTATAAAATACTATATAGAACTCTATAGAATACTATAAAACCCTACAGAATACTATAAAATACTATATAGAATATTATAGAAGGTTATAGAATACTATAGAACCCTATAAAATACTATAAAATACTATATAGAATGTTATAGAATACTATAGAACCATATAGAATACTATAAAACCCTACAGAATACTATAAAATACTATCCTAGAATGGTCCCCAGGATATCTTGGGATATCCATAGGATATCCAAACCACCGGTCTGTGTGACATCAACAGGACATCCATAGGATATCCACAGGATATCCCTGAGACATCCACAAAATATCTATTGGATATTATATCGCAGGATATCAATCCTCAGGATATCCATGGGATATTCTTAGGATATTCACGGGATATTTAATATCTCAACATATATTTTTAAAGGTTAAAATTGTTAAGCTAATATAATGAATAATAATAATATAATAAAAACAAAAATCTTATGAGCTTCTAATTTATTTTAAATGAAGATTTGAAACGCATTTTTCAAAGTTTTTAAATAAACTCATGCACTTAATGTATAATTAATATTAATAGTTATTCGTTATTTGCGGGGAAGAATTTATATTGTTTAAAGCCAATTTATTTTCTGACAATATTAAGCATATGAATAAAGGAATGAATCACGAATGAGAAAAAAATTAGTTAATAATTTTTCAAATTAAACAACTTTCTCGAAAAACAAGTTGCATTTTATTTTATTTATATAAAATTTAATTCACAGAATATTCTCACTCGTATAGTCTCATAATGACTTTAAAAACAGTATCCTGAGAATATCTTCTTGACATCCAGAAGATATACTGAGAATATCCTGAAAATATCTGTGGGATATCCTGACGATATCTATGGGATATCCTGATGATATCTGTGGGATCTCATGACGATATCTATGGGATATCTGGAGGACATTTATGAAAGTCTATAGAGATATCCACAAGATATCCTGTGGATATCCTTAGATATCCATGGAATATCCAAAGGATATCCAAACCGACGATTTTTTGGATATCCTTAAGAGATCCTTTTGATATCCATAGGACATCCCTAGAATATCTGCGGGATATTATCAATATATCCCAAGATATCTTGTGTTATTAGGGGTAGCTTGGTTAATATTGTCAAAGTCGATTTAGTAGAATTGACCCCTTGTTTCCTATAGTTATATTAACTAAGGTGTTTGGTTAATATCGCATGTATATCTATAGTCAATTTTGCTAAAGTTTAATTAGTCAAAGTGATTCTAGCCAATGTAACTAAGATACCTGGTTATTCTGATAAGCTTCCCTAGTCATTCCGACTAATTGTCGAAATCAACTTTGACCAAGATTAATAAAAAGTTGAGAAAAATTCGATCCTTGGAAGGAATAAAATAACATATAAAATGTATATGTTTGTCTAGTGGGTTCCTCTCCTAACCATAGGCAAATTATAGTCAATTCCTGGTATACGGGGGTTAGGAATTTTTTTTCAGTGTAAAAAGACTGTTAAATGATATAAAATTTGAAGAGTAGACTATATATATATATATATATATTCTTTACAACATCTGAAGTTGAACCGATTTTTTATGTCCTTTGTGTAGTGGCAGTTGTATATGAGTATATAGAGATATAAGTTAAACAAAATTTGGAACAGTTCGCCGAAGTTCTTCTCTTAAATAGGAATTTGAAACCAAATTCAGAGTATAAAGATATTTTTTTAATTATATTAATTTACTTTTAGAAAATTTGTAAATTAATATTAATTTCATTACCGATTTTGTCACCGTTTTAGCAAAACACAAATTAAAACATATTCCCTTCGGAAATTTTTCTATTTGCGAACTATATATTATTTCAATCAAAAGTTTATTAAGTAATTAATTAATATTGAAGTATATTAAAAAAAACCAATGTGTGATAAATAAAAGGCCGTGACACACCTTTTCTCTTATATATATATATATATTTTTTTTTTCCTTCTTTTTTAAATCAACCTCTGCCCTACAACCCTAACACCTGCAAGAGCCTCGATAAAATGTGTACACGTGACGCAATGGCAAAGTAAAGTATCCGATCTCGTATACGTTCATGGGGTGTTGTGTTTATGAGCCGGCAGCATGCCGATAAGAAGCCCTATAAAATAAATGGCATACCATAAGTGTTATTCGGGAACTTGCCGAGAGACGCGCGCTTTCAATAGGTTGTCGAACGTTTCTCGCGTTTGTCACTTTTATCGACTCTGCCGCATACTTTCTCACCTCTACCCCTCTTATTTCTGACATTAAAACAATTTAGCTACTTCCTATATATATATATATATACACTTATATTACTTACACTTTTCTTGACTTTAATATTTGGGTCATAGAGTGCAAATAGTGTAAAAAGTATAATTCCAATGAAAGCAATAATATTTTTAAACCGACTTGAGCAGAAATGAATGGTCCCTGACAGGGCATAAGTCGGGAAGTCGAAAATCAAAATAAAACACTAAAATCGATCGGGGCAATAAAAGAAACTATTTTTGTTATAGATGATTAAAACCGGGCTCAACCAGGGCTTCCTTGGTGTGGCCCAAATAGGGTTGGCCCACTTATAAAAGCCGCAAAATCTGCTTGAAACACTAAAAAAAACCCGCCGGAGGCACGAAAGAAGCTCTATTTCGATTAACACCGGTGCCTAACCAGAGCCCGGTTTGGCCCTAGCGAGTTCCCTTATCTATCCCGACTGGGGCCACAACAGGCGCTGGTCCGTCTCCGCTTTTAAACGAAATAGGGTATATCTTCTGTAGCCTCTCGAATCATATTTAGTGTTTTATGCTGATTTAGGGCTTCCCGACTTGGGCCCTGACAGAGCCAGTTCAAAATTTCTGTACGGGAATGACGCAAATTCTACTATTGCAAATATATTCCATTTATTTGGAAAAACTAGTTTAAAACAGTAAAAATATTTTTTATTTCCGTGAAGAAAAAAAAACTGTCCCTGGCAGGGCTCAAGTCGGGAAGCCCTAATTCTCCATGAAATACTAAATCCTGTGTAGAATTTGCCCTACAATGGCCCTAGTAGGGAATGAAACGCCTCACCTAATCAGGGCGACCAGAAAGTGTAATTTCCTAATCAGGGCCACATTAGGCACGCGGCGTTTCATTTCCTAATAGGGCAGCCTGATTCGACACCGATTTGGGCCCTGGCAAAATTACCTCACGGGATCCAGTCGGCTCATAGAAGAAGTCCTGATTAAAACCACGTGACCTTAACAGGGCCCGGTTTGGCCCCTGTCAATTTCCTTGATCTCGCCCAACTAGGGTCAAACCAGGCCCTGCCCAGAACCCCGTTTTAATCGATTCCAATCAAAATATAATTTTTTCTATTACCCCAATCGAATTGAGTGTTTTAGTAATTTTGAAACGAATAAATTTTGAAAAAAGTTTTAAAAAAATATTTCCGTACTTTATCATTTGCAATGAGATGCAAAACATGAGAAAATTTGGAAGAGGGCGTTTGCTTAAAATTATTGTATATATATAGTGAATATCTAAATTTAGTGAAATCTTGGCAGGAGTCAGTGACGACAATGATAACGCGCGAGGCATAACGAAACGAACGGGGTTTGGTTCATTATACACGACGCTTGCACGCTTCGTTTGTCTCCGGAAGTCGTCCTTTAGGGGCTCGTGCTCTGAGCCAGGATATATAGAGGGCTGGACTTATGGAGGGTGAGAAGGAGCCATGAAAGAGAGAGTGAGAGAGAGAGGATGACTTGAATTAATACAATCACCATTCGCGAGCCAGAAATCCAGAGAAGGCCTACGATAATAACCACCGCACCAACACAGCCATATATATATAGCTTTTCGTTTACCATCCAAATTATATATTCCCTAACTCTCTCACACTGCTTCCGACAAACTAAATATTTCTATTTCAAAATTCATATCGAATTATATTTTTGACAATGAAAAATTATAAAAATAAATATATTTATTTTTGTATATAAAATATAAATAGATATTTATTTATATATATATATATATAATATAAATATAGATATTTATATATACGTATTTACATTTTTTTAAAATTAGTTTCATGGAAACTTTCATTAGTTTCACTTCATTTTATGGACGCCCGATTTGGGCCATGACAAGATTTTTACGCAGGGTGCAGAAATTTTAAACTGGCCCTGACAGGGCCTAGATTAGAGAGATCATATCCGCTAAATACATACTAAAAACCGGTGAGGGATACAGAAGACCTATCGATTAAAACTGGCGCTCAAGCAGGGCCTGGCGTGGCCCAGGACAGGTTCCCTGATTCATCCAGATTAGGGACAGATTTGATTTTGATTCTTTTAAATTAGTTATTCCTAATAAATAGAATATATTTGCAATAATAGAAATTGCAAACTTTCGCGTACAGAAATTTTAAACTGGCCCTGACAGGGCCCACGTGGGGAAGCTTCGAATTCGTATAAAACACTGAAATGAGTAAGGGACTACAAGAGAAACTCTATTTTTATGAAAATAGACTACAACCGGGGCCCAAGCAATGCCTAGTGTGGCCCCGGTTGGTTTCCTCGTTTCGTCCAGGTCAGGACCAGGTTAGCGAATTTATGCACAAGTAAATAGTTTCTTCTGTGGTCGTGCCTAGATTTTAATCGAAATGGGACTTTTTCAACAGTACCAGCGGATTTAGTGTTCCATGCAAATTTAGGGCTTCCCAACCTGGGCCCTACCAGCGCCCGTTCAGAATTTCTGCATAGGAAATGAATATTTCTATATTCTTTTAAACCAGTTTTACCTAGCAAAAAAAATTATATTTGCAAATAATAAACTTTGCAACATTTCCGCATAGAAATTGTAAACGGGCTCTAGCAGGGCTCTGGTAGGGAGGTCCCAAATCACTCAATCCTGTTGAGGGAGCCACAGAAGGAATCCTACTTTGATTAAAAACGGCAACGGACCAGCACCTAGTGTGGCCCCAGTCGGGCTAGGCAAAAAAAACTCAACTAGGGCGAAACCGGGCTCTGATTAGGCACCGGTTTTAATCGAAATAGGACTCCTCTCGTGCCTACGGGTTTTTTTTTTACTGTTTCAAGCAGATTTCGCAGTTTTTCTAACTGGGCCCTGTCTTGGCCCGCATTTCAAAATTTCAAACACCGATTTTTAAATTGAAAACAAAATTTTTTTCTATATAGAAAAAAGTGATTTTCTTACAATATTCTCTATTTCACAAAATATATTTAGAAGATTATTTTCCTCTGAATAGGAAAAAGAAAGTTGATCCAATCGCATATAATATAGGAGTAAAAAGTGTGTATATATATATATATAGTGAAGGAAGCCGTTTAACGATATTTCACGGGGTTCCCTCGTAAGAGGTTCCACGTCGCAGTATTACCGAAGGCAGTCTTGCAGAGTGGAGATAAGAGAAGCTGCTTGCCTCTCGGAGGAGTTGTGAACGGAAGGCTAAAGGAGCTCTCTCTCTCTCTCTCTCTCTCTCTCTCTCTCTCTTCTTCGTTCTGATTTTGAGAAAGCCGCGAGCAGGCATCCGCCATACAGCACCTGTCGTCGCCATGAACTCAGTTAATATCTGCTTATCCGGATTTCGCATCCTTATCCCTATATATATATATACTATATATTCCCAACCCCCTCTTTCTCAACAAAACCCTTCGATCAAAAAGTTAAAAAATCATCATCTTATTTCATAAATCCCTCTTTTAATCGATATTTATTCGATAATTATATTCTCGTGTATAGAAATTTTGCCTAAACCAGGGCCAAAACTGGCGTGTATAAATTTGGCCGATCAGGCGTTTCAAAAGACATTTTTCGAGACAAATATGAAAATTTCCACACGCGGTTTGTTATAGTTAAAATTAGCTTTTTAGACACAATTTGAAAATTTTTTTTTTTTTTTATCAGAAAAAACAAATTTTAAGTGTAATTAGTGGCAATTTAACAGTAGAGCACGTGTCACCAACTAGAAGCTAATCCCTACAAAGTGGGGTGATGCGCACTTCTTCCAATTAGGAAAAGGAAACCCCAGACTTGTTACTTGTTGCCCCTTTTGAAATTTCGCAAAAAGGAACGCACACGTGTTCAAATTACATCCTCTCTCTCTCTCTCTCTCTCTCTCTCTCTCTCTCTCTTTTTCTTTTTTTTAAACTCCCATAGGTGAAAATTAAATTTTCTACATTTGTTATTAATAGAAAAAGCGTCTCGTCGCAATTCTATAAAAAAAAAAAATTATCACAAAAAACACATATATATATTGAAAATATTTAATAAAAAAAAAAAGAGGAAAAAAAAAAAATGAGCCGTGTGTCTCGGTATCCTCGAACCCCGTTAATGAACGCAACCACCTTGAACTGGCAAAACGGATGAACGAGCGGGCGGGCAGGCAATAGGCAGGAAAGCAGCAGTAGACACGAGGGGCAAGAAGAAGAGCAGTAGCCACTAAAAGGGGGTGTCCTCTCTCTCTCTCTCTTTCTCTCTGTGAAAGCACCCTCCGTGTCCCCGACACCCCCACCCCCTTATCGTCGGCGTCTGCTTTGGTTCCTTTTCCACTCGCCACCGCACCACTCTCTAAAGGGCCTCTCTGTCTCTCTCTCTCTCTCTCTCTCTCTCTCTCTCTCTCTCTCTCTCTCTCTCTCTCTCTGTGTGCGTGATAAGCTTGCAGCTATTGACGCCTCGCTGATCTGACGCGATTATATATACCTATATATATATATATATATATATACACTTTATATGTATATATACTCTCATCTCTTTGCACGTTTATTTCATATACCTTTTTTCGCGGTTTTTTGTATACGACGGCTAAGTATCCTATATGCCAACAAAACTAAAACGAGAGAAAAGAAGATGCGCTACTGATGCGGCTGTCTCTATATACATGTGTGGGTGTGTATATATATACTTAACTATATTCTCATGTATAGATATATATATATTAAAAATAAATAAATTAAAATGTAGTGCAAAAAATATTTATTATTTTATAACTATAGTTTTTAATTCACGATAATAATAATAATAATAATAATAATAATAATAATCCGCTTTGAAAAAAGGCAGATTTATACACAACTTATTGATTTACAAAATATATATATGGGGTGTGTTCCATTTGAGTATTTCATTTAAAAAATTTTCTTTTTACTTTTTAATATTTTTTTGCGAAATCATCCCGTGCAGAAATTTTAAAAGAGCCCTGGCAGGGCCCACGTCGGGAAGCTCCAAATTCGCATGTAACAGAGAACCCGATCGGGGCCCTATTTCAGCCTGATTAACCCTTTGCGGCATAGTGACACTCCTGAGTGTCACCTTTTTTCTTGCACTTTTTTGAATACTTCAGCCACTATTTTACATATTTCAGTAACAAAATGTATTTAAAATGTATTTTAGAATATCTATTACAATATATAACTACATTAAAAAAGTGTTTTTTATAAATAAAATAAATGTTATAAACAAATTAAGTTTAAAAATAGCGTTTTTTTTACAATAAATGTAATTGTGACTAAACAACAATAGGAAATAACCTAACAATAATGTCTATAAAGTTTTCAAGGTCGCTGATTACGAATCTGGCATCAGATTTTCAAAATTCAAAATGGCGTATCCAATATGGCGGATGACAAAATGAAAAATTGATCGGATTTCCTTGAAACTTGTAACTCGTGGGTTTTTGGGGGCGCTGATTACGAATATGACGTTAGATTTTCAAAATTAAAAATGGCGGATGACAAAATGAAAAATTGATCGGATTTGCTTGAAACTTGTTACTACGGTGTTTTTGATGTCGCTGTTTATGAATATGACTTTGGATTTTTATAATTCAAAATGGCGCTTTTGTGTGTGTGTCTGTGATCAATTTTATCAATTTTAACAAAATTGTCAGCTATATTGGATCCGCCATTTTGAATTTTGAAAAACTGACATCGGATTCGTAATCAGCGACCCCGAAAACCCCTGAGTAACCAGTTTCGAGCGGATATGATCAATTTAAAAAAAATTGTCCGCCATATTGGATCCGCCATTTTGAATTTTGAAAATTTTTTAAATCTGGCTTCGGATTCGTAATCAGCGACCCTTAAAAGCCCCTATAATGCACTTCAAAGATAAATTCCTGTTAAAGAAAAATGTATGCTTCAAAGGGTTAAAATTGATTTAATCCGACGAGCACCTGGTTTGGCCCCGGTCGAGTTCCCTGTTTCAGCCATGTCAGGACCAGGTTGGCGAATTTCTGCACGGCCCGTGTGGAAATTGCCCTACCAGGGCCCTAATAGGGAATGAAACTCTACAGCTGATCAGGGCCAAATTAGGGCGACCGGAAAATGTGGATTTCCTAATCAGAGCCACATTAGACGCAGCGTTTCATTCCCTAATAGGGAAGCCTAATTCGGCCCCGATCTGGGCCCTGGCAAAATTTTTACATGTATTTTATGATTTTTCAATTCGACGTATAGAAAAATAATATATTTTGACTCATTACAAAATTTTGTTTATTCCAAAGTAAATTTTAGTATTAAGACAACAAAAATCCTTATTTCTAATTTTGGTTGCGTTAACTAACGTTTGATTAAATTACCATTTATTTGTTAAGGCAACAAAAAACTGTTTGGTTGCTTAAATACCAACCGAACATTTTTTGTGTTGTCAAAATCGCAATTAACCCTTTTTTCAGGGCTCAAAATAAATATTTATTTAGTTTAAAAAAATATTTATTTAGTTTAAATAAAAATATTTATTTAGTTTAAATAAAAATTTTATTTAGTAAAATAAAATATTTTTCTGGGTAGTGTAAACAACTATTTTTTTTTTAAATAAAATTAATGATATTTACATTTACTTGCGTGTATATATTTAAAAAATATACAACCAGGGATTAGTTTGAAGAAAATATTTAATTTTTCTCTCTCTATATATGTATATATAATGATAAAAACTGAACAAACGTTTTTTTCTCTGTGGATGCTGTGTATATAGATAAAATGACAAAATAACCTACCCGTAAACGAGAAAATTAATAAGATCAATGGAATACACTACAGTGGCGCATAGAGTACAAAAAATACCGATAAACAGCAAAAAACTTGATGCATACAATTTCCACTTATAACGTCCATATTCATCAATATTAACAACAATATAAAGAATAACTGGTATAACAGCACCTAAAACACCCAAACAAATTGCTCCAACTAATCCGGTAAAAATTTCAAGTCTTGGCACAGCAGCACCTAATCCACCTATATATATATATATTTATTATACGCATATAATTACACGGAAAAAAAGAAAAAAGAATTTTTACTACTTTCATAGTAAAATGGGAACTGTCCGAAGTTTCTGCGCATCTCTGGCAACTTTTACTCCAAAAATAGTAAAATTTACTCCAGAAATAGTAAAATTTACTACAGAAATAGTAAAATTTACTCCAGAAATAGTAAAATTTACTACAGAAATAGTAAAATTTACTCCAGAAATAGTAAAAATTATTACAAAAATAGTAAATTTTACTATTTTTTGAGTAAAAGTTGCCAGAGATGCGCAGAAACTTCGGACAGTTCCCATTTTACTATGAAAGTATAGTAAAAATTACTTTTTCTTTTTTTCCGTTTATAAGAAAGTTTTTTTCTCGAAAATTATTATTTTATTCTCTCAAAATCTGAATTACTAATTTTTAGTCGTTTTTTCACTAAAACTTTAGCAAAATAAAATAGGAATATTTAACTAAAATTAGTAAAAATTTATAGTAAAAACTAAAACTGCAGTAGTTAAACAAATATTACTAAATCAAATAGTAATATTTTATTAAAAATTAGTAAAAATTTCTACTAATTTTTAGTCAATTTGCGATTACTAAAACTTAAGTAAAAAATATATTACTAAATTAAATACAGTAATATTTGACTAAAAATTAGTAGAAATTTCGAATTATTAATTAGTGATCGAATTCTTACTAATTCAAATTTAGAAAGTATAATATAATATTTAAATTAGTGGTATATTATTTCAAGAGTTTTTGTTAATAAACTAAAAGAATTTCGAATGTAAATAATAATAATAAAAAATTCATATATATTACATGTAACTACTGTCACGCCAAAACGAAGGAAAAAAAACCAAAGGAATTCTGTTCTTTTTTTCGAAGTGGAACGTTCAATAGAATCAATAACATATTTTTCATGTATTATTAAAACTGGTAAATAACACATAAGTCCATAGGTGAAATATATTGATAACACTTGCATAATAAGAGCTGCTAATGTTGCTCTAAAAAATAAAAATTAATAATAATATAATTTTTTTCAGATTTTTTAAATTTTAGATTCCTAATTTTAGAAATTCCTAAAAAAAAAATTTTCCAAAAAATGCAAATTTCTTTAAAAAAATTTCCTAACTGAAAATTCCTAAAGTTAATAAATTTTTCTAATTTCTTAATAATTTGAATTAAAAATTTTAATTCAAAACTAATTCATTAATAATTCAAATAATTCAAAAATATTGAATTTTAATATATTTTTTTTTTTTGTTACTAAAATTTTGTTACTAAAACATAATTATGAGGGTCAAATTTTCAAGATATTTCAGAACTATATGAAAAAAAACTGCAGGAAAAAAAAATGAGAAAAATTGAGTTAGGAAAAATAAATTAGGAAAATGTTTTTAGGAAAAAATTATTATTAGGAAAATGTTTATAGGGAAAAATTATTATTAGAAAAAATTGTTTTTAGGAATAGGTATGTAATTAGGAATTAAAAAAATTAGGAAATTCGTTTAGAAACTAACTTTCTTCTATTATATATAAAAATGATTAATTTTGCAGAAATAAAACTAGAATTATGGTTAATCAAAACAAAAAAAAAAACAAAAAAAAAAAAAAAAAAAAAGCATATAAATTCTTACGCGTCAAGTTCTGGATGATTTCGAATAAAATTTGCATTTGCATCTTGACCCCATTTGGCATAAACGGCACCACTAATGATAGAGTAAAAAATCATTACAAAAATCATTCCCAAATCAAGAACACCACATGGCTTTTCATAATTCCAAGGTTTTTTCATGTTTCTTTCAATTTCCAATATCTGCGAATATGTATATATATATATATATAATTAAAAAACAAAAAATTGATAAAACTAAATAATTTTTTATATTAATAATAATAATAATAATAATTAAAGGAAGTTGTTGTGACCCAATTTTTAATAGTATACTGTAATAATAATAAATAAATAATAATAATAAATAATAAATAAATAATAATAAAATAAATTAATAAATAATTATATAATCACAGAAAATTAATTATATAGTTAAATTATTATTATATAAATAATTAATTAAAATATAATAACTGATATATTTTCCTCTAATAGGGAAACAATAATGATTCTAATTTAGAATTTGTTATATCTTGAACTAAGTATTACAATATAAAAAAAAATTGTCGAAAATTATAAAAATCCGAAATTGCCGAAATTAATGAAAAAAAAAAAAAATATATGTTACCAATCCCGGTGAGCAGAGACTAAAAAATATTGCTCCAATGAATCTTGGATAAACTTTTAAATCAGGTTGAATTGACAGCCAGGTATTGCCAAAACCATCTTTTACAGCGTAAATAAAACCAATTCCACATGAAATTATAACAAATAAATTGCCCATTATTGACAATGGCGTTATGTCATTCAAATTTCTCATTAAATTAACAATAAACAAAAATGGAAACAACATCAATGCATAAGTTCCCTGACCAATATGTTTTTCAGGATCAATTATTTCTTGAATAATTCCAGAAATAAAAACCACATAAACTGAGGAAATTCCAATGTACGAAGCAAATAGAGTTATGTTCACCAAGAGTCTAAATTGCACGAGAAAAATTAAAAAATTAAAAATAAAAACAAAATAAAAATTACCCAAAAAAAAAATGTTAAGTAAAAATTGCATAAAAAAAAATTCTTTCAAATGTTAATTCGAAAAACGATAATTCTAAAAAATAATTATTCTGATTTTTATACGAAATTCAAAAATGAATTTTAAAATTTTAAAAATGCCCCTTTTTCAAAATACCAAAAGTAAAAAAAAAAAAAGAATGACTTACACCAAAAACCTAGCGATTTTTGTATCCTTCAATGCACCAGTCGCAAGAACACTTTCACAGAGTTGTTCATATGTCAAGAATGATTTTTTTTCAATAGTACACATTTTATAATGAGTCTTAACTAACATGTGAAGTGTTATGGTGAGACAAATTCCAAGAATAAATATACCAACTATTCCAGGATACATTCCAACAGCAACAAATGCATTGGGTAATGTAAAAATACCAGTACCTATTGCACTTTTCACCATATTCGCCAATGAGCCAAAATCTCTAGAAAATATTTATGGCAATTTAATTTATCATAATCACAGGCCTCGGATCGACTTAAAGGCACAAAAAAAGTCGTTTTAGTCGATTTATATTCCAAAAAAAGTCGAAAAAGTCGATTTTTTTTTATTTTAACAAAAATATTTTATAGATTTTTAAATAAAAATTTTTTTTTTTTTAATAATAATTTTGGAAGAGTTAAAGTTAAAATTTTTAGATATAATTGAATTTCAAAAGATTCTGTTAATTTTCAAACAATAAAATTAAATTTTACAGAACTAAAAATAATTTAACAAATAAGTTTAGATAACATTTTTTAAAAGTCATTGAATTTTCAAAGATTTACAATTTAGATTTTTGTAATTAATTGAACTTGAAGTGATTTTTAATTAAAAATTTTTGATGATTTTACTAAAAAATTTATTAGAAATTGCGGACAAAAATACAATAATTTAAAAACCATTTTTAATTGAAAAATGATTTCAGATAATTGAATTTTCAAAGAATATTATAAAAATAGTTAAAAATAATTGAATTTCAGAGTTATAATTGAAATTATTAAATTTCAAAAAATTTAAAAAAAATTAAATTTTAGCTTTCAAATTCAAATTTTTGAAAATAATTGAAATTTTGGATATTAATTCAATTTTAGTTGATTTTTGATTGAAAATTTTGATAATAATTAATTTTAAATTGAAATTTTGAAAAATAATTGAATTTTATTTGATTTTAAATGGAAAATTTGAAAAATAATTGAATATTAGTTGATTTTGAATTTAAAATTTTGGAAAATAATTTAATTTTAATTGAAATTGTGGATAATAATTTAATTTTAATTGATTTTTGATAGAAAATTTTGATAATAATTAATTTTAAATTGAAATTTTTGGATAATATTTGAATTTTATTTGATTTTGAATTAAAATTTTGAGTAATAATTGAATTTTAGTTGATTTTGAATTGAAATTTTTGAAAATAATTGAATTTTATTTGATTTTGAATTGATTTATGATTTTGAATTAAAAATTTTTGGTAATTTTATTTTATATTTTTTTAAAATTATAAACAATTGTTTAATTTTATAAAAATTTTAATTGAAAAATGGTTTCAGATAATTGAATTTGTAATGAATTTCATTAAAATTATTAAATATAATTAATTTAGTGAAGAATTTTAGTTAAAAATTTGTTAAACAATTGAAATAAAGAAGATCTGAAGAAGATCAGCATTATATACTAAAAAAAATATGTTTTATTTAAAATTTTTTTTTTTAATGTAAAAAAAGTCGAAATTGTCGCATTTTATTAAAATAAGTCGAAAAAAGTCGTATTTTTGAAAAAAAGTCGGAAATAGTCGAAAAAGTCGTATAATCCGAGGCCTGTAATCATTAAAAAAAAAATTGAGATTAAAAATTAATAAATAATTTTTCAAATTTTAAATATAAATATACGAGACACGTTTATTCGTTTCCTCTCGATGATCATAAGGATTGTATTCATCATTTTCATCGGATTGATTAGTTTTGACAACTGCCGGTGTTTCTGTCCTGATATTTGATAATTAATAAATTTTACTTTTAGCAAAAGATAAAAAAAATAATTAAAAATTACTCGAGGCTAAATAATCATATTAGTATTTTCTTTATATTTAATAACTTTTTTCCATTTTTTACTTACATTTTTAATATTTTTTTTCGATTTCTGTTTTATTTCTTTATTATTTTTGTTCTTTATTATTTATTTATTATTTATTTATTATTTATTTATTTTTTTTTATTTTTTTTTATTATTCTTGAAAATAATAAACAAAATGGAGAAAATTGTTCCGATTTGAGAAAATTAAATAACCAAAAAAAATGACGTTTCTTTTTTTGACATTCGTTTTTTTTTTTTGTTCGAATTTTCATAGGTTACGTATATTTGAAGTTTGGTTAAACTTTTCAGAAAAGAAATTTAGAGACTTTGACAAAAAGAAAATTTATAAATTATAAACAAACAACTTAATAGGTAATATTTCTAAAAGCATATAATTTTGTAAATTTTAATGCTCTTATTTATATGAAAACCTTTTTTCTTTTTCAAAAATCTATATGTCAAAAATAATTTTGTAAATATTAAAATTTGCTTTTTTTTTTTTAATTATTATTTATCGCTATACAATTTGCTATCAATGGTAAATATTTCTGTACTTTTTTTCGTAGAATTTTCAGATAGAACATATTTAATTCCCGATAAATTATTTGATAAACTAAAAAAATTTATTTAATTCAAATAAATCGGTTCTACTTGATTATTATTAAATAAATATTTACTCGAACTAAATAATTATTATTTGACTTAAATAAACTGTATTTTAATCAATAATTTTTATATTTAAAAACAAATGCCATTTAATTAACTCAAAAATTAAAATTATTTGGTTTAAGTAAATATTTATTTGATAATAATAATCAAGTAACCGATTATTAGAATCAAATAAATTTTTTTTCATGATAAAATTAATATCTTAATTTATTAATTATTATTATTATTATTTTATTATTATAATTATTATTATTAGATATATTGTATCATTATTATTATTATTATTCATTTATTTATTTATTAATTATTTTCTATATTTTTTCTAGAGAGAAAAAAATCAGCCAATGAAAAATAAATTTTTCAATCAAGTTATTTGAATTCCTCAAAACAATTAACCACTAAAGAAACACCAAATTATATTGAATTGACATGTGTGCTGTTCCAATTTTATTAATAATAATTCTAAGTTTTCTTCTTGTATTATATGGAATATTGGCATATTATAATCTAATATAAATAATAAAAAAAAATAAACTAATGTAAACAATAAAAAAATATAAATTAATATAAACAATAAAAAAAAATGTTATACACCCAGAGAAATTATAATATATATTTGTCTCAGAGTCTAATAAATATTTATTTGATTTAAATAAATATTTATTTGATTTAAAAAAAATTTTATTTGATTTAAATAAAAAATTTTAATTTTTTTTTTTTTTTTTTTAATTATTTACCAAGTTTTCAATTTAAAATCAAATAAAATTTTATTATTCTCAAAAATTTGAATTCAAAATTAATTGAACTTTCAATAATTTGAATTTAAAAGCATCTTAAATTTAATTATTTCTAAAATTTTCTATCGAAAATTTTTTTTTTTTGAAATTTAATAATTTCAATTATAACTCTAAGGAAATTCAATTATTTTTAACTATTTTAATAATATTCTTTAAAAATTCAACTATCTGAAACCATTTTTCAATTAAAAATGGTTTTCAAATTATTGTATTTTGTCCGCATTTTCTAATAAATTTTTAGTGAAATCATCTAAAATTTTAATTAAAAATCACTTAAAGTTTCAATTAATTTCAAAAATCTCAATTTTAAATCTTTGAAAATTCAATTACATTTAAAAAATATTTTCCAAAAATTGTTTGATAAATTATTTTTAGTTCTGTAAAATTTAATAATTGTTTGAAAATTAACAATATCTTTTGAAATTTAATTATTTCTAAAAATTTCAACTCTTTAACCCTTCGAAAAGGATTATTATTAAAAAAAAAATTTTATTTAAAAATCTTTCAAATAGTTTTGTTAAAATAAAAAAGAAATCCACTTTTTTTATTTTTTGGAATATAAATCGACTAAAACGACTTTTTTTGTGTCTTTAAGTTGATTCGAGGCCTGTGTTTTTATAATTAATATTTAATAGGTATTCGTTGGCCCCTGGTACCTTAAAAATTAATTTTTAAAAATTAATTTTTTTCAAATTACTATCTTGTACGAAATTTCCTGGCGCATCTTTTTTCTCATCATAAATTTTTTGTATTTGTAAACAATTTTTGAATCAATATACAAGTTTAAAAAAAATTTCGTTGATAAACGTTGTGTACTTCAGCTTCGTGAATTGAATTTTCGAATTTGGAATTTTAAAGAAACTTATTCCGAAATTTGGAAACATAATTATACAACTTTGGCAAAATTGAGAAAAAGAATTGTCAAAATTTGAAACGTCATAAGATTACTATTCAAAGAAACACGTGAAATCAGAAACACAGAAAATTAAAAGTCATTAAAATAAGCTGCAACGCTTATTATTTTAATGCCTTTTAATTTTCTGTGAAAGGCCAACTTCAAGTTAAGACAGAAGGACAGACCAAGCATTTTATTATTATATAATTTAATTTGTGTTGGATTACTAAAAATTTAAGACACTTTTTCCTAAGTATACCAAAAAAGTATTACCTGGAGTGAAACTTATCTCTGTTACAGTTAAAGCTTTCTTTTCGTATACAATAAATTACAAAACTGCCAGTACTCGGCCAGTACTGAACCAGCAGTGGTTACCAGTACTGGTGCCAACACTGGTAGCCAATACTGGTAAAATGTTATCATCCCAAAGTTACGCCAACTCTGGCGCCAATACTGGGTGCCAGTACTGCGCCAGTACTGCGCCAGTAGTAAATTTTTGATTGGGTTGTTTTATAGATTCTGTATTGTAAAAAAAAAATTGTGTCATTTTGAGGATTATATATTGTAATCCGTAATGGAATTGTACAAGCCTGTTAAAGAGAGAGAGAGAGAGAGAAAAAAAAATATCCGAAAAGAGTGAAACGAAGCGACGAAAAGAGGCTAAAACTATATTGTCATGTGCAGGAGATTTTGTTACGAGACATCGCGCTCATTCTTAAAAATGTTGTTCGAATTGTGTTGAATTATGGTCGATTAACCATTATTAGCATATATAGAGGGCGGTTAATTTCTGCGGATCCATTTACATCGATCCTAATGGTATATTGTATAGTGAGATCTTCTCGCTCGGTTGGTCCACCGAAAACATACACACACACTCACACACATATATACGTGAAGTTGACCGACTTAGTACAAACGCACCACAGGATTCCCATGAGGAGATTTAACGCCTCGTAGATCGTAACATATTTATTCTTTCTCTCTTTCTCTCTTTTTCTTTCACTCTAAATTTGTAACCGTATTTCTTTTGAAATTCATCGCATCAGGACTCCAAAATGTCACAACATGGTATTTTCATTTTGTGTAATTGAATTTTTTTTTTTTTTTAAAACAGTTCATATTTTCATTTGACCGAAATTATGGACAAAAACAAAATATAACCTATAAAAATGGATTTTTAATTTTTCTTTACTTCAGCAAATTTTATTGTTGATAGAATTATTAAAAAATGTTTCGAATTTTCGATTTGGATAAAAATTGAAAATGCCAGAAACAAACATAACCTAAAACAAATTTAGTTAAAAAGATTTTGGCGGGAATTTTAATAGATTATTTTAATATGACGTTATTCTGCCTGCCAGATAGTAATTTTGCGCAGATATTTTTTTTACCGACATCTATATATGTATGAAAATCAGTGTTGTTATTATTATTATTATTATATATACGTCGGTAAAATAAATACATCTGCGCAAAATTACCACCTGGTAGGCACGATAACGTCACATTAAATTAATCTATTAAAATTCGCGCCAAATTTTTAACTAAAAAATGTTTTTTGTAGGTTATGTTTGGTTTGGTCATTTGCAATTTTTGTCCGAATCGAAAATTAGAAGCGTTTTAATAATTCTATCAAGAATAAAATTTGCGGAAACAAACGAATTAAAAATTGTTCAAAATTTTCATTTTTGTAGGTTATGTTTGGTTTGGTCATTTGCAATTTTGTCCAAATCGAAAATTCTCAGCGTTTTAATAATTTAATCAATAATAAAATTTGCTGAAACAAAAAAAAAAAATTGGGACAAAAAAAGAAGCACAAATCGATGAATTAAAAAATTTTCTCATTTAAAAATTAAAAAATGAGAATTCTGCTAAATTAAAAAATTCTGTTTTAATTTGTTTATTTTTTATTATAGGAGTAATTTTTAAAAAATGTATATTGACCCAAAAAACGATTTCGTTCATTTAAACTTTCATATTATACTCTCTAAACTTGAATTAATTAAAAGTTACTAATTATTAGTAAAAATTGCGCCTCACTTTTTGTTTCATCAAAAAGTAAAAAATAACAAAATTAGTAAAAAAAAAAAAAAACTAATAATTAGTTAAAAAATAATTTGAAAAATAAAGTCAATTTTTACAAATTGAATTAATATAGAATTTCTACTAAAAATTTAGTAATTATTTGTAAATCTATAGCAATAAATTAGTAAAATCGAGACTCACTTTTTGTTGCATAAAAAAACAACAACTAATTATCAGTTAAAAAAATAACTTAAAAAATAGTAAATTTTTACTAATAGAAATAGTAAAATTTTCTCCCAAAATTTTAGTTATTTTGTCATAACCTAAAAATGAATTAGTCTAATAATTTGCTATTTTTAACTAAATAAGTATGGTAAAAACTAAAAACATTACTAACTGAATTAGTTAGTCTTTATACAACAAAACTATTATCTTTTAACTAATTCAAAAGAGCGCTCTAAATCTGAATTAGTAAAAATGTTGACTAATTTAAATTAGTGACTCACTATTTGCTTTAGAATTAGTTTAAATTTTACTAATTGTTAGTAAAAGTTACTATAATAATTAGTAAAATTTTACTAATTGAGAAGCAAAAAGTCAGTCACTAATTCAAATTAACTTTTTTTACTAATTCAGATTTAGAGAGAGAGTAATAAAATTCCTTCAAATGAAAATCCATCCTAATTAAATAAAAAACTAATTAAAAATAAAAAAAAACTCACTGGAAAATCAATCTTAATTCACCAAAAAAAAAAATTACCGCGCCCATAAATATATATATTATATATGCAAATGAATCGCAGTTCTATTTAGACATCCAGATTGACTCGTTTTTGATCTCGGAAGACATCTGGACAATTTTTTGGTAGCAATTCGAGTCTGATTAATCGAGCAGGATTGAGATTGGAGGGGGGAGCGCAGGTACCACATGACAAGAAGAGGAAAAAAAAAGGGAAGAGGGGGGGGGTGCACCATTGCGGAAACCCTGTGGCGCGAGACTGTGACTAAAATTCATGGTGCCCATGCAGTGTTTACACTTGAGATGAGATGCCTCCTAATGCTAATACGTATAGTGCACTAATGCCCCTGATTCTGGTTTCTTAATGCTCAATCGCAATCCAATGAAAAGTGTATGAATGGCATGCGATTATCAAGTCGAACGGGCGCCATCAATGTGTCCGTCGATGCGTCCGTGGTAACCCCGCTGTGGTAACCGCCGCGTCGTCAAACGTACCAAATGTTAGCCCCCCCCACCCCACCCCCCTCCCTCTTTAACTGCCTCTCTTGTTTCCAATTTTTTCATCAAATCAAATTTATTTCATAATTTTCCTCTGTATATATCAGGTTTTTATTTTCTATATATTAAAAATTGCAATCCACACTTTCTATATATTATTGAAAATATAGGACTCTGGTCTAGGCCTAATACTAATTTAAAAAAAAAAAAAAAACACTTTAATAACCCAGGTGAAAAAATTAACGTTACTAACGTTACTAATGTTACTAAAGTTAGTACCTATAAAAAAATTAACAGTTTCTAAAATAAATTTTCACAGAAACTTTGCCACTACTTTCCCATTACAACTTTCACTTCCACTTAAAATTTTTATAATTTTCATTCCCATTTCCACTTATATATAATTTTTCTAATTTTCATTCGCACTTCCATTCTCACTTCTACTCTTTCTAATTCTCATTCCCACTTCACTTCCACTTTTTATAATTTTCATTCCCATTCCTATTTCCACTTCCAGTTTTTTATATTCATTGCCACTACCACTTTTTCTAATTCTCATTTACACTTTCACTTCCACTTGTTCCAATTTTCATTCCCATTTCATCTTCCACTTTTTTATTTTCATCACACAACTTTTTTATATTTTCACTTCCACTTCCATTCCTAATTTTTTAAATTTTCATTATCACTTTCACTTTTTCTAATTTCCATCCATGGTAATTAAAAAAAGTGGAAATGGTTGTGTAAATGGAAATTAGAAAGAGTTTTAGTCGAAATGACAACAGCTAATGAAAATTAGAAGTGGAAAAAATGGGAGTAGAAGTGGGAATGAAAATTAGAAAAAGAGAAGTGGGAATAAAAATTAGAAAAAGTGGAAGTGGTAATGAAAATAAAAAAGTGAAAGTGGAAGTGAAAATGGAAATGAGAATTAGAAAGAGTGGAAGTGGAAATGGAAGTGCGAATGAGAATTAGAAAAAGTGAAAGTGGAAACGGTAATGAAAATAAAAAAAGTGGAAGTGATAATAGAAATGAAAATTATAAAAAGTGCGGGTAAGAAACATTAAATACTTCCTGGTGGTCGATTTTCGACAAGTTTCTGCAAAAATACAATTAAGAAATATTTTCTTAATTTTCTATAGGTACTAACGTTAGTAACATTAGTAACGTTAGTAATGTTAATTTTTCTACCTGGTAAACTAAATCAGTTTCACAAAATCAAAGAAAAAACGCTGGGTAAATTTTGTTGCGGGTAACTTTCACCAATGCTAATTCACATAGACGGTGGTGCTATCAACTAGGATAAAATTTGTTGCAGGTAATTTTTATACCCGATTTTGGGGTAAAAATTCTACTTTTTTTTCGTGTGATTAGTTTTCTAAAAAAAAGTTATTAAAAATTAAAAGAAGTCTTTGTACTAGTGTTTTAATTATTTATTTTAGACGAAACCAAAAATAAAATGTTTACTATATTCAAAACAGGGCGCTGGTTAGGGCAAAATAAGTTTTCCTAGTTAGACAAAAAATGTAAACAAACTGTTTTTAAAATTACTTTTTGTAAAATAAAAATTTATTAACAATTAAAGAGAAATACAAGTGTTTCAATATTTTCCATTATAGAGATTCAAAAGAGGATGCTATTTAGGGCCACACCAGTTTTCCTAGTTTGCAAAAATGTCTACAAACTACTATTAAAATTACTTTTTGTAAAATACTAAAACAGGTTATTAACAACTTAATGAGAATACGTGTTTTAATAATATTTTCTATAAATATGTAAAAGAGGGCACTAGTTAGTATCTCACCAGTTCTCCTAGTTTGAAAAAATGTAAACAAAGTTCTAAAAATTATATTTTGTAAAAAAAATTATTAACAATTAAAGAGGAATAATATTTTTATAATATTTTCTATTATAGAGATTCCAAAGAGGGCGCTAGTTAGGGACACATCAGTTTTCCTAGTTTGAAAAAAATGTAAAACAGTTTTTAAAATTACTTTTCTCCAAAAAATTGACAATTAAAAGGGAATACAAGTGTATTTTAATAATATTTTACATTATAGAAGTTGGATTTTACATTACAGAGGTTTGACCAAAGTAAATAGGGCAATTTAAAGGAAGGCCCTATCGCACTACAAAATAGGAAAATTTGTTCAGTACCCCATCAGGCAATTTCAATTATTCTGAACATATAGAATTAATTAGACGGTTACTGTTCTTTTTTTTCTGTTTCTTTTTTCTATTAAAATTTGATATCCTTTGAAGTTAAATTTTTCTACTGTTTTAAATAATATATATATATATAAAAACAAAGGCAACAGATTGAAAATAGGTGAAAAATAAATATGAAAAAAAAAAAAATTAGCACCGCAGGGGATTTGTGTGCATTTTTTTTTTTTTTATAAAAGTCATCGCCACTTCTGTTACCGACATTCTTTTTCAAATCGAACGAATCGAAAGCCTGGGGGCAGGGTCGATGGTATATCCGTAAAGCACGAGCGGCGCGAGATCCGTATATGTATATATGTCTATATACATACATGGGCCTTCGTTCCACCGACCGATTCTGTTTACCGACACGGTCGCATTCGTTGCATTTTCAAGGATCGTTTTGAAGTCACTGAATCGCGACATCCTTTCTCGTTTTAGCAGATGTTTTTCAATCCTAAAGCATCTATTTCACTTTTCTCTCTCTCTTTCTCTTTCTCTCTCACTCTCTCTTTTATAAAAAATTTTAATAATATATATATTCTTTAAATACATGCTAAAAATGATAGAACCTTCCTTTTTTAATGTTAAGAAAAGAATATATATATATATACTATTTTCCATATAGCCACTGTATAGTCGAACTATGCAGAAACTAGCTAGAAATGTAACGCTACAACCAATGAATTGATACTTAAACTATGTGAAAACTATCTAGTTTTTATTCATTTACAGTACAATTATATTATTTTCTATGTAGTCACTGTATAGTTAAACTATACTGAAACTAGTTGGAAATTAAACGCCAATATTGGCCCAGTATTGAGCCGAGATTCGGTCTTATTTTAGCAAATTAGAAATATTTTCCAGCATTAAGACAATATTTGGTCAAATTTTTGCATATTAGAATAAGTGACTACCAATATTGGCCCAGTGTTGAGCCAAGATTCGTTGCAATTTTGGTCAATTATAATTATTGAAAACCGAAGTTATTGTATGCCTAGTACTGATTCGAGATTCGGTCCAATTTAAGCAGATTAGAATAAGTGAGAGTTGGTGCCAATATTGAGCCGAGATTCAGTCAAATTTCAGAAAATTAAAATTACTGCAAGAATTGGTGTTAATATTGGCTCAGTATCGAGAAAATATTCAGTCCAATTTAAGCAGATTAGAATAAGTGAGAGGTGGTGCCAATATTGCCCCAGTATTGAGCCGAGATTCGGTTAAATTTTAGCAAATTATAATTATTAATAACTGAAGTCAACATTGACCTATTATACTGATACGAGATTCGGTCCAAATTCGAATAAGGGTTGGTGCCAATATTAACCCAGTATTGAGCCAAGATTCTTTTTAGTTTCAGCAAATTAGAATTACTGCGAGAGTTGATGTTAATATTGGACCAGAATTTAGAAAATATTCAAGCCAATTTTATCAAATTGAAATAAGTGAGAGTTGATGCTAATATTTACCCAATATTGAGCCGAGATTCGGTTACATTTAAGCAAATTATATTTGTTACCAAACCGAAGCCAATATTGGCCTAGTACTGATACGAGATTCAGTCCAATCACATCAAATTAGAATAAGTGGGAGTTGGTGCCAATATTGACCCAGTATTGAGCCGAGATATGAGCCAATTTTCGCAAAATTACAATTATTGAAAACCGAAACCAATATTGGCCTATAGTACCTACTGTTACGAGATTTGGTCCAATTTAATTATATTAGAACAAATGAGAGTTGGTGCCAATATTGAGCCGAGATTCAGCCTAATTTCAGCAAAATAGAATTACTGCGAGAATCGGTGCCAATATTGGCTGAATATTGATAAAAATATTCGGTTCGGTTGCGGCAGATTAGAATAAGTGAGATTTGGTGCCAATATTGGCCCAGTATTGAGCCGAGATTCGATCAAAATTTTAGCCAATTATAATTATTGAAAACCGAAGCCAATATTCGCATCTAGTATTGATACAAGATTCGGTCCAATTTCAAAAAATTAAAATAACTGAAAATCAGTGCCAATATTGGCCCAGTATTGAGCCAAGATTCGGCTTAATTTTTGCAAATAAAAATAACTGAGAGTCGAGTGCCAATATTGGAATATTATTGAAACGATTGCCAACTTTGACAAATTAATTTATATCCGAAATTTCCTGCAAATATTGGCACAATAAAGGGGCAATTTAAACGCCACTATTGGCACAATAAAATTTGCCCTATTTCGACAGTAACTAATTTTCAATTGTATTGACAGTCCTGGCATTTTACAGGTCATTCAAGTAAATTCTAAAAGTATATTTTTAATCTCAAGAAAAAATGTATATGCTTGAAATTTTGAGGATTAAAAAAATTTTCGACTCTTTATATATTTATATAAGTAAGAAAATTGTGTGTACTGCTGGGCGATGCAATGTTTCAAGAATCACGCTCTGGAATAATTTAATGATACCACCATCACCCTTATTCTCTTTCGTCGTCACTCTTGTCCGCGTCTGCGAGAAAGGTGTTTTGTTTGTTCTTGCTAAATACTTCTCACAATTAAACACGATCAGATATAGAGAGAGAGAGAGAGAAATTAATTTTTTTTTCTCTTTTTTTCCATTTAATCATTATTCAAATATATGTTATTTTTTTTTATAAATTGAGAGATTATGTGCGCGGAATATGCGAGTGTAAAGAAAAAATGATTTTCCCTTCAATTTTCTTCTTTTTTTTTCTCCTATATATTATATAAGCAGCGTAAACTGCGTCGGTGCGTTTAATGTTACTTGTTACATATTGTGCGTCTCGGCGTAGATGCGTTTGACGGCAAAGCCTTTGAGATTATAAGAAGGAAGAAGTGTCACAGTGTCATAGTCAACTTTACGCTCTATTTTTTAACAAATTATTTTATATACATAATAATTCATGTAGAAGCACAAAAAAAAAATGCAAAAGCGTCTAAAAAATAATATTAACACTTATATATGATAATTAATTGTTTTCTAGAATTTTTTCAAAAAAAAAGACCATTTGGAAATAATTAAATAATTTTAAATGCAAATTAAAGAGACACAAATCGTCATGGAGAAGCTTGTCATTGAAAAATAAATATTATTTTTAGCGATATACAATAATAAAAATAATTATTGCTAACATTTTTCTTTTGTCCATAAGTTTGTAGAATTCAGAAAAAAAATTGGTTGTTAAAAAAATTTATTATTTTATCTTTTTTTCGATGTTAATTATTGTCCCCAGTTTTGTAGTGAAGCCTTTTAATAAAACTGAATTTCATAAAAATCAAAAGAAAACTTAGTTATTTAGCAGAAGCATTATAATTAACTTCCCCGAAGTAGATTCATTACGGCAGAAACTAATGTTTCATAATTGATTTTTTTTTCTACACCTTTAAGGAGGTTCAACCATTAACATATCCTCAAACTAAAAAGTAGTTTTTAAGGCTGTATCCACAATAAGAATTTTCAGCATTGTTCAATGTTTTGCGGAATTGCCAACTACTGGAAAAAAAATTTCGCTTTGTTTTGAACGTGGATACATAACCTCCAAATTAATTTCGGTAAAGGCATCGAATATAACAAACACAACTTTATAATATTATATTATCGATTATTATTATTATTTTAATTACTAATTATTAATTAATTATTATTATAAAAAAATATTAATAATAATAATAATAAAAAATATTAATATTATTAATTATTAATTTATTATTATTACTAGAGGGGCTACGCCCCCCTGCGCGCTTCGCGCGCCAACCCCCCTATTTTAATAATTTTTTTAAATTTTCCATTGATCTTATTTTTCCAAATGAACCACCTATTTCAAAACATTACTATTACAAATTCATTGAAATCTGAATAAATATTATTAAAATTATTAAATTTTAATTAATAAATTAATTAAATTAATAATAAATAAATAATTAAATAAATTAAAATCGCGACATTAAGAAATTATTTTTAAAAATAATTTCAATGATATTGCCTAAAAACCAATAAATTATTAAAAAGTCTTGAAACGAACATAACCTTTAAATTCAAGTCATTTTTGGCGGAAACTCCACCTTCACTTGCGGCTATATTGAAAGTCTTGAAATTTACATAACCTTAAAATTTATGGCATTTTTGGCGGGAAGTACAGAGAGAGATGAGGGAAGGGGGAAGGACTTACTGCTTTATTTAGAGTCTTAAAACAAACATAACCTCAAAATTTAGGTCATTTTTGACCGAGGAGGGGAAATGAGAGGAAGGGGGGACTTGCGGCTATATTCAGAGCCTTGAAACGAACATAACCTCAAAATTTAGGTCATTTCTGGCGGGGGAGGGGAGGGGACTTGCGGCTATATTCAGAGCCTGAAACGAACATAACCTCAAAATTTAGGAGGGGGGACTCCCCCCTTCTTGGTCAAGAATTCTTGAAACAGCGGCGGCGGAGGCGGCGGCGATATCTTTTTGTAATATAGGAAGATTATTATTATTATTATATTATCATTACCTGAAAGTTGACTTTTATTGTTCAATGTTTACGCATACATATTTTTGATTCACCGTAAAATTTATTCATTACAAATTTCAAGAAAATATTTTTTAGAATTCGATTTTTTAAAAATTCTATAATTGTTACATATTTATATTAATTAAAAGTTTTAAAGGTATGACAAATTAATGACATTCTTTCAATCAGGTGTCGTTACCGAAATTAATTTGAAGGTTATGTATCCACGTTCAAAACAAAGCGAAATTTTTTTTCCAGTAGTTGGCAATTCCGCAAAACATTCGCGTAACTTACGTGTATACCTTTCGCGAACAACGTTGAAAATTCTTATTGTGGATACAGCCTCATTATAAAAATATATTTGAAATTGACTTCACCCAAATTCGAAAGATCTATAGTTGTATACAATTTTCAAAAAAAAAAAATTATTTTGTGTTAAAATTTGTTGTTAAATAATAATTAATAAACATTTTGCATTTTTTCTTAAAAGTTATTGAACAATTCCAATTTTTATTTTAAAAAATGACTTATTTTAATCTCTGAAAGATTATTATCTACAAATTCTGTTGGTTTAATTTGGTTAATAAACTGTTATAAAAATTGGATAAAAATTATAATTGTTTACATATTTTTAAGAAAAAACACAAACTGTTTATTAATTATTATTTAACAACAAATTTTAACTTCAAATATTTTTTTTTTCTTGAAAATTGTACAACTGGATTTTTCGAATTTGAGTGAAATCAATTTTAAAGACATTTTTAGTTCTGTTAAAAAGTACATTTTAGTTTGAGGTTATGTTAATGGGTTGAACCTCCTTAGAGAACAAATTTTACATAGGGAAATCACAGAATCGTCATGGTGAAAAGCCTTCACATATTTTATAATAAATTCAATAATTATTAATATTTTCTGTTAAATAAAGTGTAGTTTTATTAATTTAGCAAGTATTTAAATACCGTGAATACAAAACAGATTGAAAATTGTCGATATATACCCCAGAGAAAAGATTTCTTTGATTTAAAGAAACCAATTTCTTTTATTCAAAATAAAATTTTCCCTGAAACAAAAAAAAGCTTTTTAGTATCAAAAAAAAACCTTCTTAGTATCAAAGAAAATTTCTTTCTTAATCTCTAAATCTGAATTAGTAAAAAAAGTTTACTAATTTGAATTAGTGACTCACTTTTGCTTCTCAATTAGTAAAATTTTACCAATTAATATTTGTAACTTTTACTAAAAATTAGTAAAATTTGACTAATTCTAAAGCTAAAAGTGAGTCACTAATTTAAATTAGTAAACATTTTTACTAATTCAGCTTTAGAGAGAGTAGTATCAAAGAAATTGCTCTCTAAATCTGAATTAGTAAAAATGTTTACTAATTTGAATTAGTGACTCACTTTTTGCTTCTGAATTAGTAAAATTTTACTAATTGTTAGTATAAGTTACTAATAATTAGTAAAATTTTACTAATTCAGAGGCAAAAATTGAGTCACTAATTCAAATTAGTAAACTTTTTTACTAATTCAGATTTAGAGAGTGATTTCTTTAAATTAAAGAAATTTTTTTTTCTGTGATGTGTTGTTTAAAAAATCAGTATTAGTTGTAAGTCATGATGAAGCCTCAGCGTTATGGTGAAGCCTTTTTTTTATTTAAAACGCATGTTATTCAGTGGGAGTAAATTTATTTAATTTTTTTTGTTAAATTGAAAACAAAAATTTTAATAATAGCAATAACTAAATTCTTCGCTACACAAAGAATCACCCATACATATTTTTTTTTATTGTATTATAATATTTTTTTGTGGTTACTAATTGTATAAGTAAACCGCGATGATTACAGAGAGAAATAGGGAGAGTGCACGCACACATACATGAATTAGTGCGAGAGAGGGACAGAAAGTGAAAGAGAGAGAGAGAGAGAGAGAGAGCAAGGGATTCCAAAGCGAGTTACCGGAATCACAAGAGTGTGAAAATGTTTTGCAATTTCGAAATCAAGCGTGCCCACCGCGTATAAAGCGCGTTACCGGAAACCGCTACTGTACCGCGCGCGGACTGTGGCGTGTAGCCGCAAAAGCGGATTGTATGCGGTGTGTGGGACATATCATATAAAATAAAGTAAAAAAAAAAAATAAATAAAAAAAAAAGAGAGAGAGAGAGAAGTGAAAGAGAGACTGACAGAGACAAAAGTGGAAAAAAAGAGGTAAAACACACGTTCACATTTCTCTTTATACGCATTGGGAAAATCCCTGGAAATAATGTTTTGCGGAAATCAAAAGAGCATAGGAGTCGTCACCGGTGCGCGCTTAGAGAGAGAAAAAAAATGTATCTTTTCTTGTTTTTTCGCAAACGCAACTATATATATATAGGTATATATAAAGTTCGCATATTGTTAAAAAATTCATAAAAAGAAAAATTATATCAAAATCTTTTTTAACAAACTTTACCATATTTACGTTATCTTTACATGATGTAAATAATAAAAATTTGCTTTTTATGAATAATAACGTTATGACATGATGTACTTTTCAAAAATATAATTTTTTGAACATTTTTGTTTAAAATTTTTATATGAAAAATAAGAAAAGATGTATTTTTTTATTTTTTTATTTAATAAAAATTAGGGAAAATATAATTTTTTTAAATTCAACGTCGTCAGAAGTCGAAAAAAAAACATTTCAAAAATATTCGGCTTCTAACGACGCACGTTAAGTTTAAAAAAAATCATAACTTCCATAATTTTTATTTAAAAAAGAAATAAAAAAATACATCTTTTTTTATTTTTCATAAAGATTTTGAAAAAAAAATGTTCCAATTAAAAAAGAAGGTTTGAACGAAAACCCCACGTAGAATGGCCCATATTCAGAATGATTATTTACTAAATTTATACACAGTTACATGGAAAAAAATCTTTATCTGGAACAGCGATATGTTTCTCTAGAATAACGAAAACTTTCGCTGTTTTAGTGAAATACATCGCTGATCCAGTGAAACTTATCGCTTTTCCAGGTAAATTATAATCTAAATGCTTCTAAAAACAGTTTTTTTATACTAAATACAGTTTGTTAACGAAACCTACTGGAACTAGAAAAAATAATAATAAAAAGTAGCTAAAATTTAAAAAAATTCTGAATGTAAATAATTAAAACACGTAAAAAATAAATATATATGTATAAATGAAGATGCAACACCGTGGCGCACTTATATAGACGAAAGTCATCTCTTGTTATAATAACGTCATTGTTATTTGAGAATGAGACGGTAACGCCTTTCTTTTTATATTTTGTCAATGTTCCTGAGAACGATTTTTTTTTTTTGACTTTACGTCACTGATTGCAGGGTGAATTTCTTCAGAGTTTGCAGCATTGTTGCGCTAGAATGAAGAAGGGAGTTACTGCGGCCACGGGGGTTTTTCCTACATGTATATATGCACCTTGAATTCTCTCTCTCTCTCATCATGAGAAGATTTCAAATTACAGAGACGAGGAACGTGTGCCCCCATTGGGCACCCCTGGAGGGGGTCTCATGAAATTTTTACCATATAAGACACCCTGCTACGACGATTCGTTTTTGTAAGAACAATATTCGCCTCCTTCCGCATTTTATATTGCATATATATATATATATATATATATATATATATATATATACTCTACATTTAAAATCTTATTCCCTCTCCTCTATATATTTTTCACCTTCTCTTCGCGATCTCGATAGGATGCGTTCCACTTCATTTCAAGATCTTATCGACAAGACCACCCAATCATGGGTACAAATGTTTGGGTATGACTTGTTCTAAAACTCTGACTTTATAAGCGGTTTTTGTTTTCTTTCAAATTGAGGCTATAGTAATTTATTCAACCGTTAATTTATTATTTAATGCGATGAAATTTTTAATACTTTTTTGTAAATTTTGAGTATTACCATAGTATTTTTTTTCTATTACTATAGTAATTTTTAGTATTAGTATAGTAATTTTTACTATTATTATAGTATTTTTTACTATTACTATAGTAGTTTTTACTACTTTGACATATTACTATAGTATTTTTATTATTTTTATTATTACTATAGTAATTTTTACTATTAGTATAGAATTTTTTAGTATTACTATAGTAATTTTATGTATTAGTATAGTAATTTTTACTATTTTTTTTACTTTTACTATAGTAGTTTTTACTATTTTTACTATTACTATATTAATTTTTACTATTTTTTACTTTCACTATAGTAGTTTTTATTATTATTACTATTTTTATTATTACTATAGTATTTTTACTTTTTTTACTATTACTATAGTAATTTTTACTATTTTTACTATTACTATAGTAATTTTATGTATTTGTATTGTAATTTTTACTAATTTTTACTTTTACTATAGTAGTTTTTACTATTTTTAATATTACTATATTAATTTTTACTAATTTTTACTTTTACTATAGTAGTTTTTACTATTACTATATTAATTTTTACTATTTTTTTCTTTTACTATAGTAATTTTATGTATTTGTATAATAATTTTTACAACTTTTTACTTTTACTATAGTAGTTTTTTCCATTTTTTACTATTACTATAGTAATTTTTACTATTAGTACAGTAATGTTTACTATTTTTACTATACTATTGTATTTTTACTATTTTTACTATTACTATAGTATTTTTTACTATTTTTTTCTTTTACTATAGTAATTTTATGTATTTGTATAGTAATTTTTACAACTTTTTACTTTTACTATAGTAGTTTTTACTATTTTTACTATTACTATAGTAATTTTATGTATTTGTATAGTAATTTTTACTATTTTTTACTTTTACTATAATAATTTTTACTATTTTTACTATTACTATAGTATTTTTACTATTACCATATTATTTTTACTATGACTATAATAATTTTACGTATTTGTATAGTAATTTTTACTACATTTTACTTTTACTATAGTATTTTTTACTATTTACTATTACTATAGTAATTTTTACTATTAGTATAGAAATGTTTACTATTTTTAATATTACTATTGTTTTTAATATTTTTACTATTACTATAGTAATTTTTACTATTAGTACAGTAATGTTTACTATTTTTACTATTACTATTGTTTTTACTATTTTTTACTATTACTATAGTAATTTTATGTATTTGTATAGTAATTTTTACTACTTTTTACTTTTACTATAGTAGTTTTTACTATTTTTACTATTATTATAATATTTTTACTATTACTATAGTAATTTTTACTATTTTTTTACTTTTACTATAGTAATTTTTAATATTATTATAGTGTTATTTACTTTTAGTATAGTAATTTTTACTATTTTTTTTACTTTTACTACCGTAGTTTTTACTATTTTTACTATTACTATAGTAATTATTACTATTTTTATTATTAGTATAGTAATTTTTACTATTACTATATTAATAGTAAAAATGATAGGAAGATTATTCTTATCGCATTATCGCTATTTGGACATGATGAAGATTCATATAATGGGGCAAAATGTTGTATATATGTATAGGGAAGTTGTGTTTCATATCCAGCCATCTATTATAGTATAGGCATAATCGCTTTTATGTATCTTTGCGCCTTCTGCAAGTTCGATAACATTGACATAAAGAGCGATAATTTTGTAATACATTTGTTAATTGTCTTTCGCTATAAATATATCAACATTTATCACTGAATATATATTACTTTTTAAGGAATTGAAAATTTGATACATTCTGATGAAAAATTTATTTACTGTTTGAAATAGGAAAAATTTCACTACTCTTTTTTTGGGTTGTAAAAATTTTAACTATAACTGAAATAATCATTACTGATTATATTATCATACTATCATTATATAATCATTACTGACTCACTTTTTTCTTTTAAATTAGTTAATGTTTACTAATTCGATAGTAAATATTTTTATATTAATAAATAAGCGACTATTTTACGTTTCTGTGTTTCTAAAAGCAACTTTTTTTTGTGTTGCTTCAGCAATATACAATATGTTGGTACTCAGATATGCATCACGGAGATTTTGAACTACTTTAAAAAGCAATATTACATAGGGTGTGTTCATGTGAATCTCAGCAGCACGTGACTTTTTTTCTCTCTCTCTTTTTTCTTGCTTATCTCACAATCTTAAATACTTTGCAACGCGTGTCATATTCTATACTTTACATCGACATCCAAGTGACCTCTCCGAAAAAAATTACTAACGCTCCTAAATTCAAGACTAAATATATATAGCCAAAAATTTCCACCTGATAGAAAAAAATGATATTAATTTAAGATCATTATAAACTTTTATAAAAATTGACACACTAATTCCTACAATCAGAGAAAAATTTGTTTGAAACAACCAAATTTTGGCTGAATCAACCAAAATAATTCATTGCTATAAAGTAAAACAAACCTTTAGTTCATTCGCAACTAAATTATTCAATAATTGAATACTTTTATTTAAATAATTGACCAAGAAAAATTTTTTTTTCACGTTTTGAAAATAAAAAAAAAAAGATATACGATGTAATGAGAAGTTGGTTGTATTCGATAGAACACGAAATTTCCAATGATCTCTGGGGAATTTATATACGCGGACAAACAGTGTATATATAGAGAGAGGATGTAGAACGAAAGCTATATATGGGGTTGTCAAAGTGGCGACAGGATGACATCTCTATTATCACACACGTACCATAAAGGACGCATCGAGAGAAATAGAGAAGTCGCCACATATGAACGCGTGCCACGCCAAGATAACAGATCTCTCTCGTTTATAATCCCCTTTTGGTGCCATCATCTCCGGGTATACATATGGCGCGGGCAACCCCCATGACTGTTAAATACCGATCTTTACATCAGATATATCAAAATTATTTAAAAACTCTTTATATATACTCTTGTATTTTATTTCCTCGTCATTTTAGGTTCTTTCATTCACAATATATCATTGTAAAACATTTTAATTCTAAAAACAAACAATTCTAAACATTTCACTGCTTCACTGTAAAACGAAAGGTACGAAACTTTTAACTTTCATGATTCTCGAATTGAAGACTTAAAAATCTGAATTATTTTTAATTAAAACTTTGGGTATATTTTTTTTTTTTGCTAAATTATATACAATGGAACATTTACGTGCAGTATTTGAATTTTTGAAATTTGACTTCAGATTCGTAATCAGCGACCCCAAAAACCTTCAAGTAACAACTTTCATGCAAATTCAATGAGTTTTTAATTTTTTAATCCGACATATTGGATCCGCCATTTTGAATTTTTGAAATCAGACTTCAGATTCGTAACCAGCGACCTTAAAAACCCCTGAATAACAACTTTCGAGTGAATTTGGTGACTTTTATAAAACATTGCCTGCCATATTGCATCCGCCATTTTGAATTTTAAAATTTTGCAATTTTAATGTCAAATTCGCACTCAGCGATCAAAAAGGGTTCACAATACTCTCTGCTATATCAAAATTAATCATTTTTTCATTTTTTAAACCATCCTAATAACGTAATTTCATATATAGGTATCATTTTTAAGGTTAGTTTGAAATAAATCAAATTTATCGCAGTTGTGCGTTACAGGAAGAACCTCTCCGAGTATTTAAAAAAAAAAAAATATTAAAATCGGTTAAGATTTGTGTTGTCGGTAGATTTTTGTCCACAGAGGGTCATTTTTTTCCCACTGTGCGGCGTGAGCTAAAAATGAATCACGCATATTAATTTGTAGTGCTAAAATGTACTTAAACGTGTATCACGGTGCGCCAGAAGGTATGATTTAAATAAAAATGAATTGGCACTTAAAAATTCTTTTTAATTATGATTCTTAGATGAATAAAAAATATTTCTCAATAGTTTTTAAAATCAGTTTACGTGCCCGATTTAAAAAAAAAATTAGTTTTTATATAAAAAACAGTAATTTTATTGGGGAATCAGAATTTATTTAATCTAATAAATACTGTAATAAATGATAAAATAATAACTTATTTTCAATTTTACATATAAATAATTATATTGCTGTAATGTTTGTATCCGATTTTAAAAAATTAAATTATAATGTTAAAAAAACTATTTTAAGAGGGACAAAATTTATTTAAGAGAGTCGAATGGTCTCTGAAATTTTTTGAAAAGAAGAGACCTTTAATTATCGCCCTATAAAAACGGCACTAAACGTGAAAATAATAAACATTAATTTTAAAATACTTTCTTCTTGAAAGACGGACACTTTTTTACAAAAGCAGCTAGAGATTCTTATCTTATATAAATTTAAACATATTATTTTGGAATTATATTAGGTGTTTTTTTTTATTTTTTGAAAAATTTTTATAATTTTCGTTTATGTTGATATTTTTTAATTATGTTAATTCTTTTTTAATTTTTAGAGTTCTACGTTAAGAAAATTATTAATATATAAAATAGAATTATATTAGAATATAATCGAAATTCCGAAGGAATCCCGTCGGAAATTCTTTGGAACTCCGTTGAAATTCCCACGGAATTGCGTTGGAATTTCCGACGAAATTCTCATGGAATATCCAGGGGGTACTTTCCGAGGAATCTTTTTAAGTGGGTAAAAGGCGTAATAAGAATTGCAAAACTAATAATAGATATTAAGTAACTTATTAAAACTTTTAATGATCGCTAATCACATATTTGATGACAAATTAACAGTTTGACAGCTGTCATATTAACTGTTAACTTATTGATAACTTAACATCAAATTTGTCACCAATAACACCGAAAACTCTTTTATTGAAATTTTTTTTAAAACAAATAACTTTTTATAAAATTTGATACTTGATTTGACAGCTGTCAAATTATAATCTGAATTAAAAAAATTATCAATTTTAATTTAAATTCTATACCAGCGGTTCTGAAAATGTTTTTACTTTCATTTTAGAACGAAAAGATATCTTTTCAGCAAACTTGACAGTTTATTTGACAGCTGTCAACTGTAATTTATAATTTCTAATTGTTGGACAAAGTCTCATGTGTTATTCGTGGAGAACAGCGATTCTCGCATGCTCGATTGCTGTGCGCGTTTTGCTTACGCAGCAAACTTCGAGCTCGCGAGAAATCGCCCTTATTCTCTTTTTGTTGCACAATATACTATTATTTATTAATTTTTTTTTTCAGAATTCTAATTGTCATGTTTATGGGACAAGGAGTAAAGGATTATCTCATATTGTTTCGCCTTTGCCGTATACTGCAAGAAGTAAGTCTTTTGCTTCAAAGAATTCATTTCCAGAGATTTTTGAACTTTTTAAAAATTTCAATAATTTATATTTCAATAATGAATTAAGGAGTGAGTTTATTTTTGTTTATGAAAATAAACTGAAAGTTAACGCAGCGTTAACTGATTTTACAAACAAAATTGTAAAAATATCACCTTCTCTTCATTTAAAAAGTAACAATGAAATTGATATTATACAACTTAAAGCAACATTGATACATGAAATGATTCATATTTTTATTTGGCAAAATTTTAAAACAAATGATTGCGAAACAAGTGAACATGGCTTACAATTTGAAATGAAAATGAAGGAAATTAATTTATTAACAAAAAAAGATGGTTTTTAAACTACAGTTGAGCATAAGTGTTCAAAAAAAGTTACACTTAGACCTTATATTTGGTTTTGCAAAAGTTGTAAGTTTGAAATTTAATTAGTAAAAAGGAGACGACCTTTTTTTTACAAGGTGAAAATCACAAAAAACCAGGATCAGATGAACATTGTAAAAACAATGTTTGAGTATATAAGTACGTTTTTTTTATTAATTTATTTTTTTCTTTATTCATTACTATATTTATTGTTCTTTATTATTAGTTTTTTGTTTATAAAGAACCCCGCACAAAATGTACAGAAAATGGATCCCTGTCGATTTTGATTAAACTTTGGGAAATTGTTGCTTTTGTAGTACCAAAGAAAAAAGTCTTATGATAAAATCCAAAAAAATTGACAGATTTTTTGTTAATTAATGTTTAAGTTGACAATTCACAGTTTAAAAGTCGGTGATGCTTACAAGTGAACAAAACGAAAATAATTAAATTAAAATGCTTGATACTGCCATTTTGAATTTTTGAAATCTGACTGTACATTTGTTATCAGCGACTCCGAAAACTCCCGTGCAACAAGTATCAAGCATTTTAATTTAATTATTTTCGTTTTGTTCTCTTGTAAGCATCACCGACTTTTACACTGTGAATTGTCAACTTAAACATTAATTAACAAAAAATCTGTCCATTTTTTTGGATTTTATCATAAGACTTTTTTCTTTGGTACTACAAAAGCAACAATTTCCCAAAGTTTAATCAAAATCGACAGGGATCCATTTTCTGTACATTTTGTGGTGGGTTCTTTCCTAAATCCGAAAGATTATGCGAATCCATACAAAAACACGATTGCAAAACGAAAAGTAATATAATGACAGGTTCATTACCTCCTGCGGCCGTCAGATGGCAGCAGCATGCAGGGCGCACAAAGTCGCAGCTGTTATTAGATTACTTTTCTACTTTTTGTTTTGCAACCATGTTTTTCTATGGATTCGTACCGTCTTTTGGATTTAGGAAATTTATAAGATGATAAATAAAAATTTGATTAAAAATAAATTAATGAAATTCTATGCAAATAAAAATTCTAAAAAAAATTAATTTTAAAACTTAGACTTTCCGTTCATATAATTGTCGATAAAAAATTTAACACAATATTATGACTTGACCAATGTTACGTGAACCAGTTTCAGGTAGATTTATATAAAAAAAAAATCTTTTCCCTATATATATATATATATAAGAAATAAAAGAATCATTCATAGTACTGAATAGATCCCTCTCGCACTATATTTGAACAAGAAGAGCATTTCCGGTTAGTTTCTTGATTTCCCCAGGATTGGATTAAGCGGATTCGTTAAGGGAGCATTAGTTCGTGCATTATATATAAGTGGTCAAAGTGACCCTCAATTTTTTTTTTTCCGAGTTAGGTCAATAATTTTCAAATAAAAAAAAACCTTCTTCACGGGGTGTATCTTCATTATAACGCAATTTCCTGCTTCAATAAACTTGCACTCAATAAGAAGAATGATAAAAAAAAAAAAAATTTTGAAGTGTTGTAGGAATATTTTAATAAAAAAAAATGGTTTTTTTACGGTTTATAAAAAAAGAAGCCAAAGTGAATTGAATTGAATTTCTGTGATTAAGAAATAACTACGCATAGATTCCCATATATACCAAGAGAGAATATATATATATATATATATATATATATTGGTGAAATGCATTGTTGTTGAAGAGACGACAATTTTGACAAAAGGTAAAGTGCCGACAATATCGCAGCACGAGGTCTATTTTTTTGAATGAGTTGTCAGGTCCGAAGAAGGGAACCAAGCTTGTTACTTGTGTTGTCATCGAACACTTGTAGATTGCTATATGTATTCAAGAATATTAACTTTGGTTCAAATCATGAAGATGATGACATTTATAGTCGATATATTATATAACTGAATTTTTCAACAATTATTTTTAAATAATGTTATCAGAATATTTATACAGGATAATTAATTGAAATATACTCTCTGAATTAGGAAAAATTTTAACTAATTTGAATTAGTGACTCACTCTTTTAATTAGTTAAAATTTTACTAATTCGATAGTAAAAAAATTTTGTTTTTACTATTAATTATAGTTTAAATTCCACTAATTTAGAAACAAGAAATTAAAAAGTTAAAATGAAATTAAAAAATGAAATTAAAATCTAGATAATATGACTAATAGTTTTTTAGTTTTGGCCATCGATATGAACGCTAATTTTTCTGACTGACTCCCCATACCTCGGAGTAAGACATTCTCACGTCAAAAAATACAACTAAATTTTTTGTAATAAAATTTTTCCAATAAATTAAAATATTTACCTTAATGACGAATTTTCAGCTTTAAGGAGATATTCTTTCAAACTAAATAGCCCTCAGAGATCCCTACTTTCAAGTTAAATTTCCATTCAGAAAATGTGAAAAATAACCGTAAAAATAGACCGAGTTCTAAGAAGTCTGAATATGAAGAATTTGGTGTCCTTTTCTTTGAAGTAAGCCATCGATGATAGAATCTGCAAAAAGAAAAATTAAATTCAGCGCTATACTAACATGTAGTTATTTAACCGGTCGGTAATATAGAAAACTGTAAAAAATTTCATTTCCAAATTTGACAAAAATAACAGTGGCATCGAGACTAAATCTAAAGTAACCAAATAACACAAAAATCTTGAAAATATGAATTTATACTTTTCGAGAAATCGATATGAACACCAATTTTTTCAGCTAGACCTCAGAATAAGACGTCACATGAGTCCTTATATAATTAAAATTATTAAAAAATTTACTAATTCAAAATTAGAGAGTAAATATAAAAATTTTTAAAGAATCGAAATATAAAAATTGTTTATTAAAAGGAAAAAATTTCCAAAGTTACCATATATTTTCACCTCATCAAAATCGTATATAAACGCAACTTGAAGAAACGTAAAGAAACGCGCGCGACCGGTTCATATATATATATATATTCTCCGCAGGGAATCTAAAGATGCGAGATACGCTCAAGGGGGTAAGCCTTAATTATAAAGCTTATGAATAATAATTGTCGTGTAGTTGGACCAACATTGTGTCCGCATGTTTTCCCGCAACGCCCCTGTTAGTGTTTGGCGCCGCGGGTATTCTTTTCTTCATGTTTGCAAGTCGTCGTGGGACCAAAATTCTTATTAACCATACAGTCAATCTAGATCTACAGATCAGGATTTGTGCCCTTATATATATATTTTTTTTTCGACTTTATCTTATATATATATAAATGTTCATTGCTCTCAACCCCTCCTTTAACCCTCTTTCTCTCTCATAAGATTCGGTTTTATTGATTCATTTCTATATCTTATCCGTGAGAAACTATCACTTGGAAAAAAAGTTAATTTTTACATAACCAAACAGTTTAATTAACCTATTTTGTCACAATTTAAAATTTTTTTAGTTAATTCAAATAAAGGAGTTTGTTCCATTTAACCAAATCATTGTAAATAAAATATAAAATAAATAATTAACTTAAGCAAAAAATTTATTTAAATGAACCAAAGATGCTTGATAAAATAATTTTGACGCCCTCTGAAGAATGGGACCTTAGAATCAAAAAATTTTAGGTTATGTTTTGAAAATACACAAAGAAGATTAACTCTCAATATAACTTATTGAGTCTTCATTATATACATTCAAAATATTCAGTAAAAACTGATTTTAAGTTTACATAAATAAAAAGAAACTTTTAAAGGTAAAACTATCGTAAACATAATCTATAGAATTCATTTGCTTCTAAGGTCTCTTTCTTCAAAGCGCGTCACAATTTATTTTTATCAAATAAATTTTTCATTTGTAATTAACACAATTTTTGTTCGTTTTGAATAATTTAGTTGAATCAACTAGTGTTTTACTGTATAGCAAATGTTAATACTTTGGTTGATTTAACCAAAATTTGGTTGATTCAAACAAATTTTTCTCTAAAGTGATATTTATCAAATTTTTTATCGTTTATCAAAATTATTTATTAACTACACTACAAAAAGAAGTATCTTATATTTTAAGATGTTTTGGTAGCGTTTTTAAGACATTAAGACATTTTAAACATCTAAATGCTACCAAAACATCTTAAAATAAGATACTTCTTTTTGTAGTGTAATTTAAATAATAGGTTTAAAAAATTTTTTTCTTTGGTATTAAATACTATTCTTTAAGGGGTTTATAACGATAATCACCACAAATAAAAAAATCACTCCCCAGGTGATATGAAACCACTTAAGAAAAGTCAAAATAGAGCAGGGGAAATTTTTTCAATCGTCAAAATATTGAATTTCTAATATATAAAATAGAAATTCTCTATACAAATAGAGAAATGACAGAAGAAGGTAGGAGGGGGGAGGGGGGGGGACAAGGAGAGAGAGAAAATCAGAAAGTGAGATAAGTGGGCAAGTGAAAAGAAGAAATTGGTGGACCCTCGGTACTGTGTGTCCCTTGAAGTCGAGGCGCGCTTGGCTATAACAAAGAGAAAGAGACTCATTTTACGTTTTTCTTCCTTTTCTGCTAATCCTCCTCCCCTTTCTACAATTTTATCCAACATCACCCTTCTTTTCTTTTTTTTTCTCATTTTTTTTTTTTTTATTTTTTTTTCTTCTCCTTTTTCTCGTCGACGAAGTGAAAGAGCAGTGCAGGCTTCCCCCAGATTGCAAGAATCCCGCGGCGCGATTTAATGCCAGATCGATTTTTCACATTTTATGTCGTTTAACTCTGCCCCGCGCGGACAAAATGCTTCTAACGAAGACATTCTCAACTTGTCAACATTAAAATCTTGATGTAATTTAATAAAAAAGAAAAAAATTAGGAATTTTACTTTTTTTTGAATATTTTTTATGAATCGCGCCTTCTTTATAAATGTTAGTTTATTAATTTTTAAAAATCAAACGAGTCTCTTAAAAACGGCCATGTTTTTTGAGGTTAGAAACAAATCCTGACCTGACGTTATAAAACAAATATAATTGGAGATATGTGTTCAGTAACTTCAAAAACAACTAGGTACAAAGTTTCATGTAAATTCATAAATCTTTAAAAAAAAATTGTCAGGTGTCTAATAAAATCTGTAAAGTTTTTTGAGGTTAGAAAAAAATCCTAACGTAATGGAGGATAATTTAACTTATTTAGCTTTGTGTTTAGTGCTACTTTTATTTTTTCTTTTCTTTCTTTCTTACTTTTCTTAATATTTGTCACTCCATGTTAAAAGGGACCTTATAGCTGCGCAAACAAATTTTAGGTTATGTTTAGTGATAATTTTACCTGGATTAAAAATTTATTATTAATTATGTAAAATCAAAATCAGGTTTATTGAATATTTTGAATCAAATGAAAACTTTAATATCAGTAATTTGTATTACAAATTTTGTAGTATCACTTTAGTTTAAAAAATGCAAACATAACCTAAAATTTATTTGCAGCTAAAGTCCCTAACATCGTGTAGCGTCACATATTGTAAAAATATTATTTTGAACCAATTTATAGGTATATTATTTATTTATAATATATATGTATTTATACACTGTAAAACGAGAGGTATTAATTTAATACCAACTTTAGGTATACTAAATTGCCTTTTGGTTCTATTTTAATACCTAAAATTGGTATTATTTTAGTACCTTCTTTTTACAGTGTAGGTACTAAATCATAATTTAATTTACGTATTTTGATACCTAAAATTAGTTCTTTAACATTTTCTTTTTATAAAACAAAAATTTATAAAGAAAAATTTAGGGCAACAAGCTCTCTCTCTCTCTCCTCCTTAATGAATATATCAAAGTTTGTTTCACTTTCTGACTATATATATAGCAGTTATGACAAACCTTAGGAAAGTCTGTATCTTCTAGTGAAATTCGGGGGTGACTATATATACATGAAGCCGGCAATGGAACTTTAGGAGGGTGAGAATCGACAATAACTTCTCGGCTCGGCGTACAATTTAATTTTATGCAACGCTTGGCACGCCTCTTATTAGCGCGAGATATCCTTATAACGTTTAACTAGATTGTTATGATTGTTGTCTGACTCTCTTTCCCTTTCCTTGGCGTATCTCTCTTACTCTCTCCGTGTATTCATATATATATCTATATATATGTTATTGCAGAAAACAGTTGGTAAATACACGTATACATCTCAAGTTTAGTTTCACTATATTAGATATAGTGTGCCGCATTGCAGCAATATAACATCAGTTGTAAATATTTGTCATTTCTGATTTGCGTATTTCGAAATTAAGAATTCGAATCAAAATAAAATAAACTATAATATCGATCAAAGAAACTTTATCTGGAACAGCGAAAGATTTCACTCGAATAATTTCTTTTTAATTAGTATAACAGTTTTGACTAATTTTATTCTTTTTAATAATATATATAATATAATTTTGAGACCCTAAATAATCCGACAGAAAAGTTATGTTCGCGCCTAAACTTTTCTGTCGGCTATTTGTTCGTTCATCTTCAATTACGGTCAAATAAAAATTCGGCGTTTTAAAATTTATTCTATCAAATGACAATTCGTATAAATAAGAATTCTGGCAAATAAAGTTTCGATGAAATAAGAATTTTGGTATTTAAAAATTCGATCTCAGTCAAAATTCCTGTATTATGGAAATTTTGTAGAAAAAAAGTTCTATTAAATAGCAGATTATATATATGAAAATTCGGTTAATTTAAAAAATCTGTTTCATAAAAGTTCGACTTAAGGAGGTTCTGTATCGTAAAAAAATTAACATTCTCTTTAAATTTGAATTAGTATAGTTTTCTACTAATGAAGCAGGAGTGCGTATTCGTTTACCAATTGAATTAGTAACAGTTTTGACTACACGGAGAGAAATAGATGGTACGGGGTACTATCTAGATAGTATCAGGTATCATATTTGATCTTACATATACGGACAGGAATCTAGATTGTACGGGATACTATACATATTGTACGGAGTACCATCTTGATTGTAAAGTGGGTAACATAACCTCACTTTTTTAACATCTAGATGGTACCGAGTAGCATATAGATTGTACCGGATACCATCTACTTTTTACCATCTTAAGATCATAATTTCTTACCATCTATTTCTCTCCGTGTAATTTTTAGTAAAAAAAAACTACTAATTGCTAGTAGAAAACTAGTAGTTTTACTACAAAAATTAGTAGTTTCCTACTAGCAATTAGTAGATTTTTTCATTAAAAATTAGTCAAAACTGTTACTAATTCAATTGGTAAACGAATATGCACTCCTGCTTCATTAGTAGAAAACTATACTAATTCAGATTTAGAGAGTTAAGATTTTAATAAAATTTAGTGTAAAATTAAAGCTTATATGCAGTTAAACTTTTGAGACCTATAGATACTTGCGATACTTACATTAAGAAATTGACCAAAATTTTTATGATACAAAATATCTGGCACGGCTACATGAGAATACTTTTCTTAAATTTCTATTAAATGCTCCACATAACCTCACTTTTTTAAAAAATTTTACCATTTTCATAACAGTATGTCAAATTACAAAGTAATAATGATTTCTGTTTTGGCTACTTCAGTCAAGCGATAGAATCTCCTTAATCAAAATTCCTTTATGAATTCGGTTAAATAAAAATTCTGCTTCCACAGAGAAAAATAGAAAAACGAATAAAGTAACTTTTACTATATACTTTAAAAAAGTAAAACCAGAACTGTCCGCAGTTTCTGCGAACTTTTTGTCAATTTTTACTCCAGAAATAGTAAAATTTACAAATTTCCGGAATAATTTTTTCTATTTCAGTAGAAAAATTTTACTATTTCTGGAGTAAAAATTGCTAAAAATCCGCAGAAACTGCGGACAGTTCCGGTTTTACTTTTAAAGTACCTATAAAGTAAAAGTTACTTTATTCATTTTTCCATGTTTCTCGCAGTAAATAAAATTCAATTCAATATAAATTCTAAACTTTATAAAATTCGGTACACTGAAAAAAAAATTCTGGTTAGGCTATATTTAACATTACTATCTAGTTATGTTAACCAGAATTCTAGTTGAATTAACTAGAATTCTCGTTAAAATAACCAGAATTCTGGTTAACCTAACCAGAATCAAAATGTTAAATATACCCTAACCAGAATTCTGGTTATTCTAACTAGAATTCTGGTTATTCTAACTAGAATTTTTTTTCAGTGTAAGATAGAAATTTGAAGTTATTAATTTCGACACAGTAGAAATTCCATCAAATTCATATTGTGGGGAATATTCATGCATCCCTTTATTCCTATTTTGATAGACATTACTGGACCAATTTTAGCCGCAAATACTGTCAAAAAATTGGTCCAGAGTAATCTGTCCCAGCATTTCGAATTTCACATATTCTAGTGAAATCTTTCGCTATTCTAGGTAAACTTTTTTTCCATGATTACACACACATATATATATATACACATAAAATCATTATTCAGGCAACAGGAACAAAGGAGTTTATAAACCCTTGTTATTTAGAGAAAAAGTTGGAAAAAAAGGATTGTTATGGGGAGGATATGCTGAAGAATTGAAAAGAGAGAGAAAGAGAGAGAGTAGAAAGGGTTGAAGGGTGGCAATGTATGATATTCATATTCTTGGCAGAGGCTGCCTGGAGGAGTAGGTTGGACGACGGATGGGAGGAAAAGAGGGTTGGCAGGAGTGTTGGGGCACTGGTGCAGACCAGTGGCCCGATGGAGGCAAACGTGGTATTCTAACCCTATATAGTACATACACCGAGAGAGAGAGAGAGAGAGAGAGAGAGAGAGAGAGAGAGAGAGAGAGAGAGAGAGAGAGAGAGAGAGAGAGAGGGGGAGGCCTCTGGTTGCACAGGATGAAGAGGAACGAAGGTAATAGTAGAGAAGAGAAAAAGAGTGAGATGAAAGAAGAAGGTCTCTGGCAAAGAATGACGAGAGAGGGTGGCATCACACGCGCGAGGTATGAGACGAGACTCACTCTCTTTCTCTCTCTTTCTTCTCATCCCTCTTGCTAGATATTTCTTATCCCTGTGCACGTAACCCTCTAACAAGCTAGCAAAGTTTACCAATAAATTGTATGACGGCAAACGTCGGCGATGGAAGAAGAAGAAGAAGAAGAAGCCACCGGAATATCGTGTGCCACCGAATTCTCTCATCCTCAGAGGATTCTTTATTCTTCTCATTTTTTTTTACCCCCCACCCCCCTCCTTTAATATAATAAGATAAAAGAGAAAGATTTTAAATCTTTTGAGATTTCAACCACTCGTGTAATGCTATGTTTGAAAAATACAAACTTGATTTAAAATGAACATATTTTTTTACAGTATAAACGCGCATGTAAAATTATACAAGAAATAATCCGTAAAGAAAACTTTTTTCTAAGTTTTACTAAAAAAAAAAAAAAAAAAATTTATATGAAAACAAAAAAAGGGTACATGTTACAAAAGCGCACTTTTTTTTATTATTTCCTTCGTTTTTTTATATACGTTTACGTTTTACGATTATTCTTAGGGCGTATAGAAGTGTGTAAATTACAACTGACCTATATGATCAATTGTAATAGAGGTGTGTAAACAACAATTCAACCGTATCTAATGAGATTTACAACGTTTTTACAAAGTTTTTGCAATTATTTTTTATACCCGATGCACAATTAAAAAAGATGAAAAAGAAAATATTTTAAAAAAAGTTTTGAATGTATTAAAAAAAAAAAAAAAAAAACTTAAGGACAGTTTCTCTAGGTATATAGTGTAACACCCTTTTTTTTATAAAGTGTAATTTTTCATTTTGTTGTTGATGTATATGCTTTGGTCAACTGAACGATCGCGCATAATTGAATCAAGTGTGCGGCACGGGTATATATATATATCGTAATGGAATATGGCGCATCACATCGGTTACACAATCACAATACTAATTTGACATAATGGCTTTAAAACGGGGATAAGTTGTCCCATTCTCCCGTATAACGGTTCGCCAAAAGAAAAAGAAATATATATGATGATGTTTGGAGAAACTTAAAAATTCATCCCTTTTACAACCCCTTATACTGAAAAGAAGGCTCATATAAGCTCATCAATCATATTAAATATATTCTTAACGCTTTAAATGTTCATTTCTATTTTGCAAATACAGTTATCTTGAATAGGTATGTATATATTTCTACAGTGCGCTGAATTTTTAATAAAATTAAATTTATTATGAATTTTGAAGATAGAAGCAGTGGAATAAGAAAAAATTTGTTTCGAGATAAATAGAAGCGCAGATTTATGTTCGTCACAGCAGATTTAGGGTCAGTTGATAATCACAACAGTTGAAAATTTTTAATTATTTTTCTAGTTCAAATGATTATCAACAATTTTGCAATTAATAATTTTTCTGTCACACAATATCTTAATTGCCAAATGACATTTTTAAACCAACAAGATTGGAAAGCAAAAATATGTTCGTCCAAAGCAAATAAGTTTGCGGGTAGGTTTGAAATTTTGTTCAACAATAATTTTTGGAAAGTGTTGTATTTAACTGTATTGTAAATTTAGCCTAAACAGTTAAATATCAGTAAATTTTTCGAAAATTATTTTTGAACAAAATTTCAATCCCATACCCAACTTTGCTTTGGACGAACATATATTTTTGGCTCTTTTTGCTTCCAAACCCTGTTTGCTTACAAATCTCATCTGGCAATTAAGATATATTGTGTGACAAAAAATTATTAATTACAAATTGTTGATAATCATTTGAACCAGAAAATAATTAAAAATTTTCAAGCATTATGATTATATCAACTGACCCTAAATCTGCTGTGACGAACATAAATCTGCTCTATTTATCTCCCAAACAAATTTTTTCTTATTCCACTGCTTCTCTCTTAAAAAATTCATAATAAATTTAATATTAAGTTAACAAATTTCCAAAAGCGACACCGACACCGTGACGTCGACACCGTCCTTGGAAAATCTATTTTCACTTATTTTCAAAAGAATCAAAATACTTTGCCATATGCTTTTAGAAAATCTTACATACTTTTTTTTGTAGCATGTATTTTTAATTTTAACCCGAAAAAGGGTTATTTTGCATTTTCATCTCAAAAAAAGGGTTATTTTGCAATTTTATGCAATTTTTTACGAATTTTTTGATATATACCTTTAAAATTACTCTATTTTTAAAAAGTTACTTATAAACAATTTTTTTAAATTTTTTAATCCGAAAAAGGGTTATTTTGCATTTTCATCTCAAAAAAGGATAATTATTATTACTTATAAAAAATTTTTTTCAATTTTTTAATCCGAAAAAGGGTTATTTTGCATTTTCATCTCAAAAAAGGATTATTTTGCAATTTTTTAAGAATTTTTTGATTTTTCCAATTTTTTATTATTATTTTTTATTATTTATTGTTGTTTTTTCAATTTTTAGTTAGTAACCTATAATATTGTGTCTAATTTTAAGTGTCATTAAAATCAAATGTTTTTTACTTAATAATTTTAACATTTCTTAATTTAAAACGAAACATCTTCTATTATATTAAGTTAACAAATTTCGAAAAACGACACCGACCCCGTGACCTCGACACCGTCCTTGAAAAATCTATTTTCAATTATTTTCAAATAAATCAAAATACTTTGCATATATGCTTTTAGAAAATCTTACAAACTATTTTTATGTAACATCTTTTTTAAATTTTAACCCTGAAAAAGGGTTATTTTTCAATTTTAACCCGAAAAAGGGTTACTTTTCAATTTTAACCCGAAAAAGGGTTTTTTTGCAATTTTTTAAGAATTTTTTGATTTTTTCAATTTTTTATTATTATTTTTTATTATTTATTGTTGTTTTTTCAATTTTTAGTTAGTAACCTATAATATTGTGTCTAATTTTAAGTGTCATTAAAATCAAATGTTTTTTACTTAATAATTTTAACATTTCTTAATTTAAAACGAAACATCTTCTATTATATTAAGTTAACAAATTTCGAAAAACGACACCGACACCATGACCTCGACACTGTCCTTGGAAAATCTATTTTCACTTATTTTCAAATAAATCAAAATACTTTGCCATATGCTTTTAGAAAATCTTACATACTTCTTTTTTGTAACATGTTTTTTCAATTTTAATTATTTAATCATTTGAACCAGAAAAATAATTAAAAATTTTCAAGCATTATGATTATATCAACTGACCCTAAATCTGCTGTGACGAACATAAATCTGCTCTATTTATCTCCCAAACAAATTTTTTCTTATTCTACTGCTTCTCTCTTAAAAAATTCATAATAAATTTAATATTAAGTTAACAAATTTCCAAAAGCGTTTTTTCAATTTTAATTATTTTGCATTTTCATCCCAAAAAAAGGGTTATTTTGCAATTTTATGCAATTTTTTACGAATTTTTGGATATATACCTTTAAAATTACTCTATTTTTAAAAAGTTACTTATAAACAATTTTTTTCAATTTTTTAATCCGAAAAGGGTTATTTTGCATTTTCATCCCAAAAAAGGGTTATTTTGCAATTTTATGCAATTTTTACGAATTTTTGGATATATGCCTTTAAAATCTCTTTATAAAGGTTTTCTCTGGATAATAAAAATAAAAACCGATATTTTAAAAGGTTTTTCATTTATTATGAACATTTTTCTCAAAAATTTGCAAAATCTTAATTTGTTTGTGGGGTAATTTACAGCAATATAATATAATATAAGATAAAAAAAATATATTATAATATAATATAATTAATATTGTTGTTATAATTATAATAAATTAAAACATAAATTATATATGTATATAATATACATAAACTACAATAAGTAAACAACAATAAGTACAACTGTAACCGAACGAGCGAGGAATACATCGCTAGTTCATAATAAATTTAATTTACTGCAAAAAGAAGTATCTTATTTTAAGATTTCCGGATAATTTCTAAAAAATGATCCCACTATTTGAATCAATTTTTAACCATATAGAATCAAAACGTTACATATTTGAAAATCAAATTTAACAATGAAAAATAATAATATCGCTAAATATTATATATTGAAAACTGATTTATTTCCCATAGTGAAAGGTATATATGAAGTGATGCGAGAAAAAGAAGAAAAAAGAAGAAGAAGAAGAAGATAAAAAGGGGAGGCGTAAAGTACGGGAAAAAGCACTTCGCGTGACATTAAAATCGTATCCCCGCATTCTCAGTTCCTCTAGCGTCCATTCTTTGAAATTTCACGCCGGAAAGTCTGGACCATCTCTACGGACTCAACCGCACCATACACACACACATACATATTCACTCACTACTCTCACTTATTACGTATAAAAGAAGAGTGTGTCGTCGCGTATTTATTTCTTCTTTTCGAAAGACTACTATATACACTCGTTGTTGGCGAGTTCTGAAGGACGTACAAAGATCAGTGAATCGAATAATTTCAGGACGAGGCGTGGTCTTTATAAATCCCGGATGGATAGGTATAAATCCACCTTCGAGTGACTCCAAAAAGCCACGGACCCTTTTCAAAATTTCGAGTAAATAAAATCTCCTCTTCTCGTTCGGATTATATAAAAGAATATAAAAGCGGAAAGTGAAGACGTTTCACACCTCATCTCTATAGAGAGAATTTGAAAATTTAGTTCGGTTGAATAAAGAAAAAAAAAATACTAAAATTTACATGTTATCAAACATGGGGTTAAAATTGAATTAGGCTAATGATTCTATTTATATATGTGTGGCTCGTGCCCCCCCGAACCCCCTTTTAACCCTTAATAAATTAGCTCTTTGATCGAATAAAATGCGGAAGTTATGGGTGAATAATTTGAAGAATTCCTTGGTCGTGATCCTAGAAGCGGAGGCAATGAAACGTTTTGAGTTTCCTCTTTGGGTGCAATCAATTCTTCCGCCATATCGCGCGATCCACTTCGGACGCAGGACTATATGTATATATATATATAAAGGGTCCGAAGAAGGAATCCTTTAAGATGTTTAATGTTCTTATAAATAATTGGTATAAATTAATTTCAAAATTGCAGAAAAAACTTTTAAAAATTATTTGTAAAATTATATTTTTAGTCTCAAAAGGTATATATGCCCTTAAATTAATAATAATAAATGAAATTCAGTGAACAAAATTTGGCTCGCTAACTGCGACGTTATTTCAACACTGTGCCAACTAGTCGGGGAACCCCCTGCAGGTCGTCATTGCAATATTTACGGGGTTGCTTGCACGAGCGAGCAATTTTAGCTTAACCGAACTCGCTTCAATGAACGCTTCGATGCTTAACGAGCTCGCACGTTGAAATAAGTGTAAATCGGCTAAAGAAAGGAACAAGATAAAAAATCATTCAAAAGACAGGGGGAGTGGGGGATTTTTTTTCTCTCTCTTTATGATTCTTTTTTCTCTTATTTTATAAATTCAATTTTGGGAGGGAAAATATTTAACTCTCTTTTAAAGCAGTTGAAAAATTACTGATGTCAAAATAATATTTTTCTAAGTTCCAATAACTAATATATATGTGACCCTCTCTGAAGGAAAGGGATCTTAGAAGCAAACAGATTATATAGGTTATGTTTACGATAGTTTAACAAAAATTTCTTTTTTAAACCGACTGATTTGACTATTGATTTTTCAGAGAGAAGAAAAAATAAAACTCATTTCTACTAATAATAATTTGCATTGAAATAATATAATAAAAATTTTTAAAAAAATCATTGAGAAGAATTTTCAAGAAATATATATGCGGGACTGTCCGTGACAAACCAATATACGTATATCGTCAACTTTGACCTCTTCGATTTGGCTCAAAATTTTTTTACCATTTTCTACATTTCAGAAAAGAGGTTCATAATTTTTTTCAAATTTTTTCATCAAGCCGCTTACAAGATATGAATTTTTCAAAATTAGAGAATTTTAATCATTTTTTTTTTATTTTTGAATGTACTTATATAACTTCCTTAAATATTGCAATAATTTTAAAAGATTTTTTTCAAAATGTGTGTTTTTAACTCAACTTTTTTAAAATTTCAGGCAAAAAATTATAAAATTAAAATTTACTAGCGGAGATGTATGCAGGTTGAGACGGGGGGTTTTTTTTTTGGGAAAATTTTTAAACTATAAAAATTTAACAAAAAATTTTATTTGTCGTTCAAAAAGTATTGGTCAGAGCATCAACATTGCCCAAGAAAATAGTAATTATTTTTAATAATACAAAATTTAATAAAATATCAACTGTCTCAACCTGCATACATGTCTCAACCTGCATACATCTCCCCTATATTGTTTGTAATTTAAAGGCTTAAATTTTGTTTTTAAAACTGTTTGTAACCTTATTGGATTTTTTTTATAAGATTTTCAAAAAACTAATTCCTTTTACAAAAATTTTAAGCCTAGTATGATCGAGAGGAAAGAATTTTTTCAATATTTTCAAAATTTTTTTTTAAATTTTGGAAATTTTGAATATTTTAAAATATTATGGTGACAATACCCAAAAATTTGATTTTTATGGTAAAAACCATAAAAAGTCCTAAAATTTATGGTTTTTTTTGGTTTTACCACAGAAAATAAATTTTTGGGTATTGTCACTATGATTTTTGTAATCATCTCATTAAAATACATTTTTTGTATCTTCTGTTTTTTTTTCATTTTTCACATTTTAACCGAAAATTTAATTTTTATGATGAAAACCATAAAAAAGTTATAAAATTTATGGTTTTTTTTCGTTTTTTTGGTAAAATACGAAAAATTAAAAAAAGCATAAGACATAAAAAATGTATTTTAATGCGATGATTACGAAAATCATAGTGACAATACCCAAAAATTTAGTTTCTATGGTAAAACCATAAATTTTAGAACTTTTTTATGGTTTTCATCATAAAAATTAAATTTTCGGGTAAAATATGAATAATCAAAAAAAAGCATGATTCATAAAAAATGTATTATGATGCGGCTAATTACGAAAATCATAGTAACCAATACCCAAAAATTTAGTTTCTATGGTAAAACCAAAAAAAACCATAAATTTTAAGACTTTTTATGGTTTTTACCTTAAAAAACAAATTTTTAGGTATTGTCACCATGATTTTCGTAATCAGCGCATCAAAATAAACATAAAAGTACGTACTATAATACAAAACCGAAAATATTTTTAAAAAATTCAAAATTTCCAAAATTTAAAAAAAATTTTTTGAAAATATTGAAAAAATTCTTTCCTCTCGATCATACTAGGCTTAAAATTTTTGTAGAAGGAAGTAGTTTTTTCAAAATTTTTTTAAAAAAATCGAAGGATACAAACAGTTTTAAAAACAAGATTTTAACCCATAAATTGCAAACAAAGTAAATTTTAATTTTATAATTTTTTGTATGAAACTTTTGAAAAGTTGAGTTGAAAACACATTTTGAATAAAAAAAAAACTTTTAAAATTGATGCATTTTATAGTTATGCCCGAGGCGAAATTTAAGCCCTAATTTACAAGGAGTAAAGTAGAGTTAAACAGACCCTCTTTAGCTTCCTCAACTAGTCGCAAATTTACCTTTCTTCCACGTTTGGATTCAAAGGAGGGCCTACGGGAGTCTACAAGATCGTAAAGAGGGCCTATTTAGGTTCTAAGGGAAGCTAAAGAGGATTCAAATTTCGCCTCGGGTGAGCATTCAAAAATAAAAAATGATTAAAATTCTCCAATTTTTCAAAATTCATATACAGAAAAAAGATGGTCTCAAAATGAGTAGCGTACGCTATACTCTTTAGACCTATAGTGGACCAAAAATGAGCCAGGTTGGTGGCGCCACTGTCTATGCCGTTTAGCATTGACTCATTTTGAGTTTGCAACAAAAATGAGACTAGGTTTTTTCTGTGATATCTCGTAAGCGGCTTGATGAAAAAATTTGAAAAAAATCATGAACCTCTATTTTGGAGGGTACAAAATGGTAAAAAAAATTTCAGCCAAATCAAAGAGGTCAAAGTCGACGATATATATTGGTTATGACACATATATATCAGAAATAAAAAAAAAAGAAAAGAAAAATTTCTTAGAAATGAAAATAAAATTTTTTCATACTCAAAACAGTAAATAAGTGTGTGTGTGAAAGGAAAATTCAATTTCAATAATCAGTGTGTGGAGAAAACATAATGTATGCCTGTGCGCTATATACATATATCAGAAAAGAGGGAAGTAAAAATGGAAGAGAGAGAGAGAGAAAAAGGCACATCTTTAGACGTAGGGGTAAATAAAGTTTTAAATTTCCGTAGTAGCGACGGTGCGCAGCCGTCCCATTCTTGGACTATCTGCATAATATATCTATAATGTGACCGGGAAAGGAGGCAGTGGGTGGAAGTCGAAGGGTGGCAAAAGTTACTTTCTCGCCCCGCTTTCGGGCTCCTATTATATATAGATATATATAGTATATATACATATACGACGAAGGAAAGGAACGGCGGTGCGCCACGAGCACTGGGCTTAAATAACGTGAGTTTGGATTTATAGTAATACTTTTATGAAATAATGTTAGTATGGCGGATATTAAGGCAGACACTGCTGGGAAAAGCGGTGCTGCTGGCTAAGCGCCATCCGGATTCTCTTGTTCCGCTTTTACCCTTCTTGGCGCTTTCCTCATATAACTCATATAACCATCTTAAGGTGTGTGTGTTTTCAAACTCTCTATATATATACTTTTTGAAAAGAGCGCGCGAAACCTAATGTGTTTATCGGAAAATAAGATCTAACTCCAAATTCACCACATTCACTTGAACATGAGTCAAAATCTGCAAACACTTTTTTCAAAAATCTCTTCGATATACCAAAAATTAAATATACCATCAAGAAAATTTTTCAATCTAGGGTAAAAAAATTCCCTGATTTATAAATATTTTAAAAAATCAAAATTTAAAAAAAATACACAATTCCCAAATGAAAACCAGAAATGCAAGTAAAAATTTGTTGATTATTGACATAGAAAAAACAGTTTTAGCAGATTGACGCAGTAATAAAAATTGCTCGTTGGGTATGAAAATGTGTAGAAAGAGAAGCCATCTCAGGGGTATTCCTTAGGATTTTGCGAAAAGGGTATACGTACCGTGTGCCTAACCGTCCATGTATAACGTACCGAGAGCCGCGGAAAATTCGCAGCGAATGCTCTTTAATTAGCACGCGGCTTTCAGTATACATATATATATATATATATATATACTGTTAAATTTCTGCTCTGGTATATATATATTATATAAATTTGTATGTGTGTGCATCTCTGAATTTGTACGTGTGACGTCAAACATTACAAAGGAAGTTATGGTGGGGGAGAAAAGTGTGAGAGCGGAGGGACTTAAATAATTATCGTTTCGAAGCCGGTGGGAGCCGCATCTGTTTCTGATTATTAATTAATATCAACCAACCCGAAGTCAAGCTTGCATGAACGCCCCCCAGCCATATACTTCTCTACAACCGTTCATTGGGCGCGCAAGCCAATCTAATCACGGATTCATTTTTTAAAAATATTTTTTGTATATATTGTTTTTAATTAGATAATTTATATGTTTTCTTCGACAAATCACTATATCGTTTATTCTGGAACACATTACACAAATGAAATAATTTTTTCATTGTTACTTTCTAAATCTGAATTAGTAGTTTTCTACTAATGAAAGAGTGCGTATTCGTTTACCAATTGAATTAGTAACAGTTTTGAATAATTTTTAGTAAAAAACTACTAAATTCTAGTAGAAAACTACTAATTCATGGAGTAAAGCGGCTTACTAATTTGAAATAGTAAAAAATACGATTTACTCAATGAATTAGTAGTTTTCTACTAGCAATTAGTAGGTTTTTTTTACTAAAAATTAGTCAAAACTGTCACTAATTCAATTGGTAAACGAATACGCGCACTCTTTCATTAGTATAAATTGTTTCGAAATTCAAAAGGTTTAATTTTTTTATAACCGAATTTTTTATTATTTAACAGAATTTGAAAAATTATAATTTAATAGAATTTATATTTAAGGATTTATTTTTATTATTTTTTTTTTTTCATAAAATTGTAGTAAATGAGTGGTACAGCGTCGTTACTTGAACCCATCACTATATCATCCAAAAAAGGTGATGATGAAATTCAAAGTAATGTAAAAAAATTTCTTTTCATTTACGAGAATAATTATATGGAATTTCCAAAAAAATGTATACTTTTCTCACATGGCCTTAAAACAATTTTTATGTAACATTTATAAATTAAAATTATGCTCTATAAATTGAAATTAGATAAAATTTGTATACACTATAATTTAAATTAGTAAAAATTTCTGCTAATTTTTAGTTATTTTTAATTAAAATTTTAGTAAAAGAAAAATATTACTAAATCAAAATATATCAAATAGTAATATTTTACTAAAAATGAAGGAAAATTTTTTTACTAATTTGAATTATTGAACGAATTCTCATACTAATTTAAAAGAGTGAATTAGTAAATATTTTAACTATAATAATTTAAATTAGTGACTCACTCTGCTTTTGAATTAGTAAATATAAAATGAATTAAAACATTTAATTTCAAAAATTTTATTTTAAATAAATTTATTACTTTAACTTTATAAAATTTTATCCCTATTAATTTCGAAAAATTTAATTTAAACAAAAATTTTTGACTAACTCTATAATACAAAAAGTAAAATAAATTACTCTCAAAATCTGAATTAGTAAAAAAGTTTACTAATTTGACTTATTAGTGACTGACTTTTTGCTTTTCAATTAGTAAAATTTTACTAATTATTAGTAACTTTTACTAAAAATTAGTAAAATTTAACTAATTCTAAAGCAAAAAGTGAGTCACTAATTTAAATTAGTAAACATTTTTACTAATTCAGGTTTAGAGAGTAAATAATATTTTTAATAATTTTTATATTTTTTTAAAAATAATTATATTTATAAATCTTTTTTTTACTGTACTAAAAAAAATTATTTAAAATTATTTTAATTATAATAAAATTATTAAAACAAATATTAACTTTTATTAATTTACTATTTAATCTAAATACACCTTCGGGTAAATTTACTTTGTTACGACTTATACTTAACCTAATTATATTTAATAATTCATTAAATTGACGGGCGATTTGTTTATATTTTAATAATAAAATTCAAATTAAATAATTATTTAATTTTACTTATTTAATTCTATTGAATTTTAATATTAAAATTAAAAATTTTTAATTTTTATTGTAATTCAACTAATTCTTAACTCAATTCAATATTGATTTGAATATTTTCCCTATAAACGTATATAAACAAATAAAAATTATTTTTATAAAAACTTTTTTCAATATAAAAATGTACAAAAATAAAAATTTCTTATCGTGAATTATCTTTCAATTAATTAATCTTTTAATTTGGTGACTCACTTTTAGAAAATAATTAAAATTTTTACGTAAAGAATATATAAATATCAAATTTTATAAAAGCATTTTCAAATTTTGTAAAAGTATTTTCAAGTCGTGGAAAATATTATAAAAAACGAATTTTCCATATATAAGAAATAGTAATCTTTAATAAACTTTTATGAAATTTACTGTATATATATAGTTATAATAAAATTTGATAGAACGTATTTAATTCATTATTAAATGATACTAAAATTTATTATAACTATTAGTAAATTTCATAAAAGTTTATTAAAGATAACTATTTCTTATATGGAAATTTCGCTTTTTGTACAATATTTTCCACGACTTGAATATACTTTTACAAAATTTGAAAATGCTTTTATAAAATTTGATATTTATATATTCTTTCCCTGTAACTCAGATTTAGAGAATAATTTTTTTTTTTTTTAAGAAAAAAAGTTTTTTTCAATCAATTATAAAATATTGATATTTACCATTGTACAAATTTTATTTTGATATTGCAAATTTATTTATTCGAGTAAATAAAAATTAAAATGACGTGTAGACAACTGGGTATATAGTGGATTTAGAAAAAGATTGTTAAAACAAGAGAGAAAGAGAGATAGAAAGAGACAGGAAAATTCAAGCCTATTCAAAAAAAAAATATATATATATATATATATTTATATGTTGAGCAGAAATGAACAGAAGCCCGAGCAACGAGCATTAAAATTAATGAAACGAATAGAACGCGCGTTTTAACGAAATGTGTATGGGTGATCAGACGAAAGTTCGTTCGAACGTAAAGCTGGGATTTTAGTTTGTAAAACACACATATTCATACAAAACTTATTTTCACAACCCTTTTTACTCTTTATTCTCATATACTCAAAAGATCAAATAAAACATACATGTCTAAAAATTTTAATTTTGAAAATTCAAGGTGTCTAACAACTGCTAAGAAAAAAAATTCCCTGACTTTTCCCTGACCTAAATTACACTAAAAAATTTTTATTTTTATTAAATAAAATTTTTTTTTTATACAATTAAATCATTTACCTGTCTATTATCCACTAATTTCATATGTATTTGAAAATTTGAACCAAATTAATAATGTTTTGTAAATTTCGATTTATCAAAATATTTATTTAACAGAATTTTCATTGAATAAATTCACAATTAACAGAATTTCTATTTAACAAAATTCTTAATTAACAAAGTTTTTATTAAAGAAATTACCCAATCAAAAATTTACTGCTGGCGCAGTACTGGCGCAGTACTGGCGCAGTACTGGCACCCTGTATTGACGCCAGAGTTGGCGTAACTTTGGGATGATAACATTTTACCAGTATTGGCTACCAGAATTGACACCAGTACTTGTAACCACTGCTGGTTCAGTACTGGCCGAGTACTGGCAGTTTTGTAATTTATTGTATACGAAAAGAAAACTTTAACTGTAACAGAGATAAGTTTCACTCCAGGTAATACTTTTTTGGCATATACTTAGGAAAAAGTGTCTTAAATTTTTAGAAACCCAACACAAATTAAATATTAATTAAATTAGTCAACTAACTAATTACAGGCCTCGGATTATACGACTTTTTCGACTATTTCCGCCTTTTTTTCAAAAATACGACTTTTTTTGACTTATTTTAATAAAATGCGACTTTTTCGACTTTTTTACATTTTTAAAAAAAATTTTTAAATAAAATACGTTTTTTTTAGTATAAAATGCATTAATTATTTTTAATAATTTTAATGATATTCATCACAAATTCAATTATTTCAAATTATTTTTCAATTAAAATTTTTTATGAAATTTAACAATTGTTTAAAATTTTTAAAAAATCAAATAAAATTAACAAAAATTTTTAATTCAAAATCACAAATCAATTCAAAATCTTTTAAAATTCATTAATTTTCAAAAATTTCAATTTAAAATCAACTAAAATTTAATTACTTTCAAAATTTACAACTCAAAATCAAAGAAATTTCAGTTATTTTCAAAATTTTCAATTCAAAATCTTTCAAAATTCAATTATTTTCCAAATTTTCAATTTAAAATCAACTAAAATTCAATTATTCTCAAAAATTTCATTTCCAAATTAATTATTATTAAAATTTTCAATCAAAAATCAACTAAAATTCAATTATTATCCAAAATTTCAATTGAAATTTAATTATATTCAAAAATTTGAATTTAAAATATTCTAAAATTTAATTATTTCTAAAATCCTCCTGAAATTCAGTTATTTTTAACTATTTTTATAATATTCTTTGAAAATTCAATTATCTAAAATCATTTTGCAATTAAAAAGATTTTTAAGTTCAATTTTTGTAATTACTGATAAATTCTTTAATTATTTTCCAAAATTTCAATTCAAAATCTTTTAAAATTCAGTTATTTTCAAAATTTTCAATTTAAAATCTTTTAAAATTCAATTATTTTCCAAATTTTCAATTTAAAATCAACTAAAATTCAATTATTTTCAAAAATTTCAATTTAAAATTAATTATTATTAAAATTTTCAATTAAAAATCAACTAAAATTCAATTATTTTCAAAAATTTCAAATTCAAAATTAATCATCTTTGAAAATTCAGTTACTTTTAAAAAATGTTATCTAAAATTATTTGATTAATTATTTTTACTTCTGTAAAATTTATTTATTGTCTGAAAATTAACTTTTGAAATTCAGTTATTTGTTAAAATTTCAACTTTAACCCTTTTCAAAATTATTATTATTTAAAAATCTAAAATTTTTTTGTTAAAATAAAAAAATCGACTTTTTTTGGAATATAAATCGACTAAAACGACTTTTTTTGTGCCTTTAAGTCGATCCGAGGCCTGTAATTAATATTTTATTATATAAAATCGAAAACACCAAGAATTTTTATTCTTTATTATAATATATATTGCAAATTATTATTTTAAAAAATCAAAAAATAAATATAAAAATATGTTTATTATAAAACCAAAGTTCTGAGAAAAAAAAGTATACGTAATTTTTTGTAGGTTTAAAAATTTTCGGGTAAAAATTCTTAAATTTAAGTTTTTTTCAAAAGTATAATATCTATTTTTAATCACATATATATTTGCATCAAAAGAAATTATTGAAAAACTTTTTTAAGAAAATAAAAGTTGTTTTTTGATTTTTAACAAGTGTTGTCAAGAAAATTTTTTTAAAATTTTTATTTAAAAAAATATAAATTTTTTATAAACAAATTTATTTATTTTTACTTTGATCGTTTAAAATTTTTTTTTGGTTTATTGCATATCTGAAAACAATAAGAAAATCTTGCAAAATGTTTTGGAATTAGTCTCAGGAAACTTTTTGTTTAAATAATTTTACCCACAGAAAAGCAAAATAAAATACATTTTAATTATATTACCTAATTATATTAAAATATTAATTTAATTTTATTATTTTTTTATTTATATTAAAAAACCAAATATTTCACTGAAAAAAAATTAAATAATTGTTATCCAAATTTAAAAAATCATTTATTAAATTCAATAAATAGTAGTAAATAATTATTTACTTAATAAATATAAGATATATCACATAATAATTGAGTGTGAAGGCCAACTTTTTAATTTTCATTTGCTTTGGGGAAAAAAGTAAAAAAAAAATTTTGAAACTAATAGTTATTTTTTAGATTATTTATAAAAAATTTCAGAAAATTAAAGAAATTCCCTAATTTTTCCCTGACCATTTATGTTTGGAATGATTATTATTCATAGTTGAGTTTTTCTGTTTTTTATTTTTATCCAAACTTTGGCGCCGTTGCCGAAGCGCCGTCTGGTGTGCAGAATGTGACTTGCATGTGTGATGTGTGTGGTGAGCGACACCATGACGCCATAAAATCAATATTAAATCAATCTTTGCAGTGTACGCATCTCTTTTTTTGTAAATCCGCTATTTTATTTTGTAAAATAAATTTAGTTTTTGTGCTACAAGAAAAATAAGAAAAAATCCATCTCCTTCTTCTTTCCACAAATATAAACATGGTCCTTCGAGCTTGGATTCGAAGAGGAGAGGAAAAAAGTGATTTTTGTTGTACGAAATTGCGCGTCGCTTAGTGTCTCATAGCAACGCCATTATCAAAACGTGACTTTTACTACCAGTGTATTTTCTAAAGTGTATTTAATTCACTTTATTCGCAAACTTGCTTTTTCAATACAGCCAAAGTATTGCTTTTGGTCACATTGTGGAAAATATCTATTTGTTCAATGTGTGCTAAGCCATTGTAAATAGATATCACCGAGTGCTCATAAAAATGGCGAGTGACTCTTACGTATTGACTCTGAAAGATCAAGAGGTTTTATTCGAATCTATTATCAAGATTACTAGACGAGTGAGGAACCAGGAAAATCCATCTCGTCAATTTTTGGTTGGACGTCTATCAAATCTGCAAGAATTTTGGGAAAGGTGCAGAAAAAATCATGTGCTGTTAATAGCAAATCCGCCTGTCGCTCCTGGAAATTCCGTTCACGAGAGCGATTATGAAGACGCTAGTGATCTACAAATTTATGATCCTGCTAAATTCAACGAAACAGAGGAAATCTATGAGGATGCGATAGATTTAATTTTGTCTCAACTCCCAGAACCGCCAGTCATCCAAGCTGCTCCGCACCAAGAAGTTCCCGGACAATCCAGACCAGACAGTCATCACCGTCCAACAGCGCCATCAGTTCATTTACCGCGTATCACAATTCCGAAATTCTCGGGTGAGTACAGTGAGTGGCTTGCTTTTCGCGATTTATTTACATCTTTGGTAATTAAAAATGAATCTCTTTCGGATGCTGAACGTTTACATTATTTAAAAGTTAGTCTTGCCGACGAGGCTTTAATAATCGCGCAAAATCAACCCGGAACAGCTAATAATTTTCAAATTATCTGGAAAAATTTAGAATCTCGTTACGATAATTGTAAAGCTTTGGTGTTTGACTATTTAAAAAAGATTGTAGAACTTCCAGATATTACCTCAGATTTTCTTGCTAATTTGAAACACATGCGTAATGTTATTATTACTGTGAGTACTGCTTTGACAAATTTAAATCGCCCAATCGATGAGAAGAATGATCTCTTTGTTTATATTCTTATTAATAAACTTGACAAATGTTCGCGAGATCAATGGGAATTAGTAGTAAGTGATTCGACGGATCCTCCCTCTCTAAATGAGTTTACTAAATTTTTGGACATGCGTATTCGTGCGCTTGAGGCATCTGTAACTGTTAAGAAACGTTTTGACAACAAAAGTGCGACTAACTCATCGCATCCCCATAATAATTCTCGGCCTAAAGTTTTTTCTCATCAAAGCTCGTCCAAATTGTCTTGCTGCCTGTGCAAGGGAGAACATAATTTGTATTCCTGTCCGCAATTTAAAGCAAAATCCGCGAATGAGAGGTATGACTGCGTTCGTGAAAATAATCGATGTACTAACTGTTTGGGTAAACATTATCGTAATGCGTGTGTAAGCAAAAATGTTTGTTCAAAGTGTGGTAAACCGCATCACTCTCTCTTGCATCGCGAGCAAGGCAATTATAATTCTAACAATACTACTTCAAAATCAAATGATAATGACTGTAGTTCGGATGTTTCAAGCTCACAAAATCAATCAAAAATTGAAAAACTTGTATCGTCTCATTTGCATGAGACTGAAAGTCGGCGAGCTGTCTTATTAGCAACGGCTCGTGTGATAGTAGAAGCGCCTAACGGTCGTCGAGTACAAATTCGAGCTTTACTTGATCAAGGCTCCGAAGCCACTTTTATTTCAGAATCGGTCGTGCAACTATTACATCTCTCTCGCAAAAATGTTAATGTTATGGTATCTGGATTAGGAGGAAACTCGTCAAATAAAGTCATTCATTCCGCGCAAATTTTAGTAAAGCCCGTCAAACCTGGTACTGATTTTCTCACGACTCAAGCATTCATCCTTCCAAAGATCACATCCTACGTCCCTACAGAATTCGCGTTATCCAAAATACCTTCAAATTTACAAAACTTAGAGCTCGCTGATCCTTGTCCTTGCTCAAGTGACGCCATTGATTTATTGATTGGTGCCGATTTATACAGTCAAACCTTGAAACAGGGAGTTTGTCCTGGTACCTCTGGTAGCCTCATTGCCCAATCAACCATCTTCGGATGGATTCTTTCTGGACCTCTTCCAAATTTATCTTCTCACGTACTCCACATTAATGTCCATCATGCACTAAATGCCTCTGTTGATCAATCAATTGCTCGATTCTGGGAATTGGAAGAAGTTCCTCACAGTATTCCTCTTACAAAAAAAGAAATTGATTGTGAAAATCATTTTGCTGAGACTCATTCAAGGGATTTGTCTGGTAAATACACGGTTAAGCTTCCCTTCGATCAAGATCCCAATATTCTCGGAGATTCGCTATCTACTGCTCTTAATTCGTTTGACAGATTAGAAAAAAGATTTTCGCGTAATCCACTACTCGCTTTAAATTATCAAGAGTTTATAACTAATTATAAAGCAATGGGTCATATGTCTCTGCTAGGCACATTGGATGAATGTGATCCGCGAAACGTATTCATTCCTCACCATCCAGTGTTACGAGATTGCAGTCAAACAATGAAGCTGAGAGTAGTCTTCAACGCTTCAAGTCCTACCTCAACCAAGATTTCCCTGAACGATTGTTTACACGTGGGTCCTAAACTACAGAACGAGATTTCGACAATAATCTTGAATTGGCGTCAGCATAAATACGTTTTATGTGCTGATATCGCTAACATGTTTCGTCAGATTTTAATATCCCCGGATGATCGCAAATATCAGTGTATTATTTGGCGTGATTCACCTGCTGACTCTCTTCAAGTGTATGAGTTAAATACAGTTACGTACGGTATGGCTAGTTCACCATACTTAGCAATCAGAGTGTTACGTCAATTGGCGAAGGATGAAGAAGCGAATTTCCCCATCGCAGCTCCGATTTTATTGAATGACACCTACGTTGACGATACATTTCTTGGAGGAAAAGATAAAGTGTCCGCCTTAACAGCCCGAGATCAGTTGATTGCTTTAACTTCTTCAGGTGGATTTCCATTGCGCAAGTGGTTTAGCAATGAACCGGAGTTGCTTGAGGGATTGCCTGACGTGGAGCATGGCCTTGCAATGGAAATGCCTCTCGGTGATTCCTCTGGTTTTAAAGTTCTAGGCATCTTTTGGGATCCTGCGGCTGATGCCTTTATCTACCGGTTCTCTGCACTTCCTTCAGATAATCCTACTAAGCGCTCGTTACTCTCGGCTGCTTCAAAACTTTTTGACCCACTGGGATGGATATCGCCAGTGACTATCTCTGCAAAAATCCTACTTCAAAAGCTCTGGCTTCGAAAACTTGATTGGGATGATTTACTCCCTTCCGATCTTGCTCACGAATGGGATGACTTTCGTATAAAACTCTCTAAGTTATCACAAGTTTCTGTCCCTCGGTATATCGCTCTGGACAATAATTCTTCCAACTTGCAGATACATGGTTTTTCTGACGCATCGAGTGTTGCCTATGCTGCTGTCGTATATAGTCGAGTTGTAACTGCGTCGGGAACAATTTTAGTAAGTCTCCTTACCGCAAAAACTAAAGTTGCTCCGTTAAAAACAATAAGCATACCTAGATTGGAGTTGTGCGCGGCAAGCCTACTAACAACTCTACTTTCTTTTGTTATAAGGTCGCTAAATCTGGTTGATGTTCCAATTTATTGTTGGACAGATTCGTCTGTGGTTTTGAGTTGGCTACAAAAGCCACCTGTCACGTGGACAGTGTTTGTTGCAAATCGCGTCTCCGCAATTCAAACAAGTTTACCTTCTGCTCTTTGGAATCACGTTCCATCAAAAGAAAACCCGGCTGATTGCGCATCCCGTGGCTTATCTGCTGAAAATTTACCTTCGTTTACCTTATGGTGGCGAGGCCCTCCATGGTTATCTAACTCGTCAGGTAATTGGCCACAACGTGATTCGAATATTCTCAACACCGAACAAGAAAAACGGATGACCTCGCACAATGTTACTCAAGACAAAGAAGACTGGCATTTAAAATTGATAAAAAAAATGTCTTCTTGGGCTCGGTTGTTACGAGTCACTGCCTATGTTCTGCGAGCGATTAATGTATTCAAAACTAAGGTTAAACCTAAAGTTCCTATGACAGCAATCGAAATTCGAGAGGCTTCTATTTTTTGGGTTCGTTACGTTCAAGCCACTGCTTTTTCTAGAGAGACCGACGCAATTAAATCTAACAATCTACTACCAAGAGACTCTCCGCTTAAACGACTTAACCCGTTTATTGATGATAATGGAATTGTGCGTCTTGGTGGCCGGTTGCTCCAATCTAATTTGTCAATTTATCAGCAGCCTCCTGCTATTCTACCTAAACATGTTTTGTCTCGAATGATCTTAGAACAGTTTCATAAAAACTTGTTACATTCCGGAATACAATTAACCTTGTACATGTCGCGTACCCAATATTGGATAATCAACGGTCGAAGTCAAACCAATGCAGTTGTCAACCGTTGCGTTACTTGCGTCCGACACAAGGCTCGAACTGAAACCCAAATAATGGGTGACCTTCCAACTGCCAGAATATCTCCTTCCCGTCCGTTTTCCCACACCGGTCTTGACTACGCGGGACCATTTTTGGTTCGATCGTCCTCAGGTCGTGGTTCTAAGTCACACAAGGCCTGGATTGCAGTCTTTATATGCCTTGCAGTAAAAGCAATCCATTTGGAACTGGTTCATGATTTATCGACAGCAACTTTTATTGCGGCCTTTAGGCGCTTCACTTCACGCCGTGGAATTCCGTCTGACCTGTATAGCGATAATGGTACGAATTTTCGCGGCGCTGATCGCGAGCTTTCGCAGACTTTCCGGACTCTCCTAAAAGATCCTATTCTTGCAGCTCAACTCGCTTCTGATGGTACTACATGGCACTTTATGCCACCGTACGCTCCCAACTTCGGCGGATTATGGGAGGCGGGTGTTAAAAGTGTAAAAGGGCATTTACGTAAATTGTTATCTAATTCGACACCGACCGCGGAAGAACTCACCACTCTTTTGTGCCAAATTGAAAGTTGTTTAAATTCGCGTCCCCTCGTTCCGATCAACGAGGATCCGGAGAGCTGCGACGTGCTCACACCGGGACATTTTTTAGTGGGTTCCGCTCTGAAAATAGTACCTACACCTTCCTATCTTGATGTACCTGAAAACCGTCTGACTCGTTGGCAATTTTACCAACGCATTCTAGAGCATTTTTGGAGATCTTGGTCTCGAGTATATTTACAAACTTTGCAGCAACGAACCAAATGGTTTTCAGCCCGACCTAACATTAAAGTTGGTGATATTGTCTTGATTAAAAATGAAGATTCTCCGCCATCTAAATGGGATTTAGCACGAATTATCAAATGCATATCGGGACGAGATGGGGTGGTAAGAGTTGTGCATTTAAAAACGGCTAACTCCGAGTTTGTTCGTCCGATTTCAAAAATTGTTCTGTTACCTACTTCGATTGATGATAAGATATTGTAAAATTGTTCTCTGCGTTTTTTAGTAAATTCAAGAATCTTTGTAAAATTAAAAATTATTATTGCGATCTTTAAAACAATCTCGCAAGGTGGCCGGTATGTTTGGAATGATTATTATTCATAGTTGAGTTTTTCTGTTTTTTATTTTTATCCAAACTTTGGCGCCGTTGCCGAAGCGCCGTCTGGTGTGCAGAATGTGACTTGCATGTGTGATGTGTGTGGTGAGCGACACCATGACGCCATAAAATCAATATTAAATCAATCTTTGCAGTGTACGCATCTCTTTTTTTGTAAATCCGCTATTTTATTTTGTAAAATAAATTTAGTTTTTGTGCTACAAGAAAAATAAGAAAAAATCCATCTCCTTCTTCTTTCCACAAATATAAACAATTTAAATTCCCTGACTTTCCCTGACCGTTAGACACCTTGTAATTTTCTGAATTATTTTGATTTTTATTGACGGCACGTGTTAAAATTTTCTTTATTCGCAAGTGGGAGAGTTAAGGGGTTTTGTGTGACGCTGTCGTGAAAGACACGGGGTGGAATAAGATGTTGAGCTGATGTGAAGGGAACGACTCTCTCTCTTAATTAAGAAAGTTGACTTGGCCACCACAACTATAGTCAAGATTGGTAAATGTGAAAGGATGACGTTCGTCCACCGCACCCTTTAGAGGGTTCTCGCCTTGATACTATGTACGAATATAAATTCGCCCATTATCCAGTGATTAGTGCGTCACAAGGGGGAAGGCTTAGGAGAGCGATGGTTATTCTCAGTACACTGATTTCGTTTTGCTAAGATCTTTCAACCCTTTAACGAAATAGCGTATATATATATATACATATATAGTCACAAAGAGTTTGTTAACTTTGTTATTGCGCATTAAATGAGTGTTTATTTCCCTGTAAAACACCCCCATTAGAATTCAAGGATTCTGTATATTTTTTCGCTTTCAATATTCTATTAGGAAAAAATAAAATTTAGCAAAAAGATTATATTAATTTTCTGCTTTTGAAAATAATTTTTTAAAATTACAAAAGAAAATTTACTCACAATACGAATTCCGGTAGAAGCATTTTTTTTTTTTCAGCATCAGTCAATTACATCACTCAGGTTTTTGTTGTGCGCCTCCATTTCAATATTCAATCGCGACTTGCTGCATAATTATATATTTCCATCTTCGCTTTTTTTTTTCTTCGTTTCCAGAAAATCACTGCACTTTTTTTGCCTCCTGATAAAAGAAAATATATTAATCGTAAGGTTTAATTTTTAAAAATCTGGATTTTTTTTTTAAATTTGAATTTATTTAATAAATATTTATTTCATTTACTAATATTAACTAATATTTGCTATTATTTACTAATATTTGCTATTATTTACTAATATTTGCTATTATTTACTAATATTAATAATTAATATTTTAAGTAAAATACTTCCGAATATAAAACAAAAATTTGGATAATAAATAAAATATATATTTAACTTCAAAAATTTGTTTTATGTAATATTGAAAAATTGATAAATATACGCATGAACTAACTTTTTGCTAAATATAAACTACTCCTTTGTATATATATATATATATATATAGAAGAAATTCTCCTAAGGGACCAGTAAAATTAATCAATATCAAAATTTACCTTGCTTAAAATTAGTGAATACTAGTTTATAATCTCCGCGGTTTAAAAAAAAATTAAGCTATATAATTATACAAAAAATTTTGTATTTCTTTTTTGTTATTTTTTTTACAAATTTAGTATTTCAGTAAAAATTAAAACAAATAAAATTCTATTTTACAATTTTTTAACAATAATTATTGTTAATAAATTGTAAAATAAAAATTTTTTTTCCAAATAAAAGATAAAACATATAGTTTCTATATAATCAAGATATAAATGTAACATGTATTTTTAAACATTGTACTAAATTTTCATCACTATTTTAGTTAAAAAAAAATTTTTTTTGTCAAACGAAATTCAACAAGAAATTTAAAAACATTTTTTTCTAAATCGCAATTTAATTACAAAAAATCAAATTATTTTACAAAACATATAATTTTTTACTCTGTTAGAAAAATATACGAGTTTAAATACTGGTTTCCTTCCGTTAAAAAAAAAAACGGACATTATTATTGAATAAATAATTATTTTACAAAGAAAGAAAAAAAAGTATGTATTCCGAAAATTATAGGATTTTTGCATCACAAATAAAAAGTATATAAAAAAGTTTTTAATAGCTTTAAATTATTTTAATGGAAAATATCAAAAATGTAAAGAAACATTTATTGGCAAATTTACCAGTTCACTTTGTTTAATAAACTAAAAACAATCGAAATTTTATTCTATTTTCGTTTTTAATTTTTTAGTAACCGAAAAAATTTGACATCATAACCTTAATTATTTATGTTCATTACATTTTTCAAAAATAACTAATATACTATTCAACATTAAAATGTCAAACAAAAATTAGGAATATAAAATACATTTATGAGACTGGAAGCACATGTTGTCAAAAATTATAATTAAATAACTTCTACTTGTAGAGAATTTAAAAATCAAAATCATGCAAAAAATTTCTTTCATCTTTTTTTTATTGTTTCAAAATAACACTTACCGATGTTAATTGCGTTATTTCCCATCACTTGGCGGCAGTTTTGTCACAAAAATTGTTCACACTGTTCATTTAATCAGTTTAATTAATTCGTTTGTAAATTACTTGACAAAAATTAGAAACAAATAGTATAACGCTCAGCACATGGAAAGGTTTCAAATTTAGGTAACAATCAACTTATAATGGCGTCGATTCTAGAACATGAACAGCCATCTTTCGAAAGTAAACTACAACTAAAGAAAATGTTCAAACGTATTGGTGGCGACATCTTGTACCTGGAATTGAAAACAGCTTCTAAAAATACAAGATGATAACATTTTTAAATATTTCGATAAATCATTTTATATTTCTTATTTTTTTACAGTAAAAATACAAAACAAACACTTTTTTATACTTTTAATTGAAATAGACAATAAATCTTTTATTTAAATAAAGCGGAAAAATTACATTAACCAATGGGAGAAAAGCAAATTGTATGTAACCTAACCTCAACCTGAAATCATCGCGCACGTGTTTAGTGAATTAGTGACAGGTTTTAGTTTTTTAATAAACTATTTATAAAAGAATTACTTTCTAACAAGGAATATTATTTTGAATTAAAATGCAGCACGACGATGTAAGTTTATAACATTTTTTTTTTTTTTTCTAGGTATTTAATAGAAAAATTATATCGAATTAATTTTTTTTCAGGTTGTTTGGAGTATTATCAACAAATCATTTTGTTCATTTAAAGTAAAGTAAGTACAACAAAAAAAATTCTTATATTTTCAAATAATAATTCTTCCGATTTAAAAAGTTAAGGAAAAAAATTATTTTTCAGTACAAAATCACAGAGATTTTGCCGCAATGAATATAACCTCACAGGTTTGTGTAGTCGTTCCTCTTGTCCTTTGGCTAATAGTCAATATGCCACAGTAAGAGAAGAAAATGGAATTATTTTTCTATATATGAGAACTGCCGAAAGGTAAATATAAATAATTCAATTATTAAAATCAAAATTAAACGTATTAGAAAAAATTAATCGCTGTGTCTATTTAGCCCGCTAACGGGAGGATTTTGGCTATTTAGCCCGCTTATTTTAAAAAAATCACCAAAATGAGAACTATTTAGTTTGCAATAAGTATATTTAAAATATTTTTTATTTTTCTTATTTATTTATTCTAGAATAATAAAATATATATATTCTATTAAATGTATATTAAGTGCAATTAAAAATAAGGCAATCGTTTATTTAAATATATTAATGTGATTTAATACAAAGTTTATTTGCTTCAAAATGAATTGTTTATAAATTTAATTTAATTAATTATTTAATTAATGTTGTGGTAAAAAAACAAATTTTTTGTTTAAACCAAATTTATTGTAAGAAAACTGTTTAACAACAGGTATATTTATTTTCCAATAAATTATTAGAAAATAGTTTATGGAAGGTTGAAAATAAATAAATTTCTTTGATGGGAATTAGAATCCTTAACTTTTATTTTTTTTTCGTTGAATCAACGTTGGTAATTTCAGTTTTATAAAAATGTTCCAAAAACACACTTCTTTTGTTGACGTTAAATTTCAAAAAATCATAACTTCCTTCATTTTCATCAAATTAAAAACATACGTAATTTCTTATTTTTCATATAAATTTCGAAAAAAAAAAATTTTGAATGATAATTTCCCGTGGAAATACGTATTTATAAAATACAAGAATTTTAATTGTATTTCAAAAATTAATTTTTATTTGGAAATTTAAAGTTTCAATAGAAAACAATTCCATATACCTGTAGTTAAACAAGTTTTCTTACAATAAATTTGGTTTAAACAAAGAATTTGTTTACTTACCACAACTTTAATTAAATAATTAATTAAATTAAATATATTTAAACAATTCATTTTGGAGCAAATATACTTTGTATTAAATCACATTAATATATTTAAATAAACGATTGCCTTATTTTTAATTGCACTTAATATACATTTTATATAATAAAATATATTTTATTATTCTTGAATAAATAAATAAGAAAAATAAAAAATATTTTAAATATACTTATTGCAAAATAAATAGTTCTCATTTTGGTGATTTTTGTAAAATAAGCGGGCTAAATAGCCAAAATCTTGGATTTCTCCCGCTAGCGGGCTAAATAATCTATCTCCACTATTCATCCCGTTAGCGGGCTAAATAGACACAGCGAAAATTAATTTTCAATTTTTCAGAGTTCATTTTCCAAAAGAAATGTGGGAAAAAGTGAAACTTTCACGAAATTTCGAAAAAGCAATTCATCAAATAAATGAAAATCTCCTCTATTGGCCTGGATTTATTAAATCAAAATGTAAACAAAGATTTGTGAAAATAACACAATATTTGATACGAATGAGAAAATTACGATTAAGACGTCAAAAGAAAATAGTGCCACTTCAAAGGAAAATTGAAAGACGCGAAACAAGACGAGAAGAAAAAGCACTTGTTGCCGCTAAATTAGACACTGCAATTGAGAAAGAATTGATGGAAAGACTCAAGAAGGGAGTGGTAGGCTTTTAATTTATTTTTTTTTATTTACCATCATCTATTTAAATAATTGATATATTTAATTAAAATTATATTGATTTTCAGTACAAGGATATTTACAATTTCTCTCAAAAAGCTTTTGAAAAAGCAGTCGAAGCCGTGGAAGTTGAAGGTGAAAGCGAAGCCGAAAGTGAAGAAGAGGTTTGTGACTTGATTTTTTTTTAAATAAATAAATGTACAATAAATTGTACAATAATTAAATTTAATAATTCAGGAAGAGAAGGAAATCGAAAGAGAAGTGGAAATGGAATTGGAAGCTGATGAACGTGAAACTGAACTTTATGTTGAGGATGAAAGTGATGATAATGATGACGATGACGAGTATCAATATGAATCTGATGATGATCAAGAAAGTGATTCTGGATTAAAAGAAGATGTCGAAGTGTCCAGTGACTTTGAATCCGAAACGAGCGATATCGAGGTTCACATTCTAATATTAATACATTTTTAATCCTAAAAATATATTTTATTCTTAACTAATCGAGATTAATAATTTATATTTTTTTTTTTAACAGGATATAGCGCCGTCGACTAGTAGAAAAGTCAGGAACCCTAGATTCATAAGGAAAAATAAATTAGACAAAAAATCACGTCCAAAAGTCGAAATTGAATATGAAATTGAAAATGAAGGAAGAGAAAGAGTGCGATCCTAAATTATTAATTTGTTATATGTCTTGTCTTTGTATAAAGAAAATAAATTTCGTATTATTAAGAAACATTTTTTTTTGCAATTTGTTTCTTTCAAACATTTATTTTAAGTTTAATATAGTTTCAATTTTTTCTTAACAAAACTATATTACATATAATAATCGTGAATATCTTTCGTTCATTCTGTCCACACCTGAAGTTAGTATTTGTTATAGGTCTTTTGTTTTTTTTAAATGTATTGTTTGACATTATTTTGTGTTGGTTAAAATTTTTCAATGTTTTTTTTGGCATTGTTTCGATAATTAATTTTGAATAGAAATTTTAAAAAATAATTGAATTTTATTTTATTTTAAATTGAAAACTTGGTAAATAATTGAATTTTAAATTGAAAATTTGAAAATAATTTAATTTTAGTTGATTGTTGATTGAAAATTTGAAAATAATTAATTTTAGTTGATTGCTGATTGAAAATTTTGATAATAATTAATTTTGACTCGAAATTTTGGAAAATAATTAAATTTGAATTGAAATTTTCGATAATAATTTAATTTAAGTTCATTTTTAATTGAAAATTTCGATAATTAATTTTGAATAAAAATTTTAAAAAATAATTGAATTTTATTTCATTTTAAATTGAAAACTTGGAAAATAATTGAATTTTACATTGAAAATTTTGAAAATAATTTAATCTTAGTTGATTGAAAATTTTGATAATAATTAAGTTTAGTTGATTGTTGATTGAAAATTTTGATAATAATTAATTTTGACTCGAAATTTTGGAAAAGAACTGAATTTTAATTGAAATTTTGGATTTTAATTTAATTTAAGTTCACTTTTAATTGAAAATTTCGATAATTAATTTTGAATAGAAATTTTAAAAAATAATTGAATTTTATTTTATTTTATTTTAAATTGAAAATTTGGAAAATAATTCAATTTTATATATAATTTAATAACATATAATAATGATTTTCATTATTATCATTTAACATGAAATAATATTCTAATAAATTTAAATTATTATTGATAATATTAATCTTTAATTTCTTTATAACAAACAATTAAATACTCAATTTGGCGCGCGTTTAATATTGCTATAGTTTAATAAATAAAAATAATAATTGATAAACTAATGAAAAACTCGAAATTTAAATATTAACGGAAGTAACGTAAAGTTACGTAATATGATTTACAAACTTGAAATTGACTACCCAATGCTGATCTGTCAAATCTCAGAAGTTTCGACTTTCGTTTACAGTTCTGTATAGTTTATTAACAATTTTTCAAAGTTTGTAAATAATTTTTACAAAATATTTCAATAAAACTCTTTCTCACTGTGTTTTTAAGTTAACGATAAAATAATATTTATGAAGCAGGTAAAGTAAATTTTTCATATTACACGAATATTCAAAACAATTCAATTTAATCAAATACAAAAGTTTAAAAAAAAGAAAAAAAATCATTTTTAATTATTTTACCGAATATTCTAAAGCAAAATAATTGTTTTTATTTCCTATCACAATGTCAATATATAAATAAAAAACTAAATAATACTTATCGGTCAGTATACAATTTTTGAGGTTAGAAACATCTTGTTTTTCAAACATTCATAAAAATTGATTTCCAATTATACAATTTTATTTTTTTAAATTCTCTATTTTACTTTATCCAGCTGTAATTATCATCAAGAAGTCATGGATTTTCAAAATCGACCCGGTGGAAAAACCGGAGGAGGCGGCGTTGCCTCATGGTCGGAAAGTAATCGCGATCGAAGAGAACGACTCCGGCAACTTGCCCTCGAAACAATTGATCTCAATAAAGATCCCTATTTTATGAAAAATCATCTTGGCTCCTATGAATGTAAATTGTGTCTCACTTTACACAATAATGAAGGCAGTTATCTTGCTCACACTCAGGGTAAAAAGCATCAAGCCAATTTAGCAAGACGTGCTGCAAAAGAAGCCAAAGAAGCACCACAAACATTAGCGCCGGAGAAACCTCGTGTGGAGCCAAAAAAATTTGTCAAAATTGGAAGACCCGGTTATCGTGTAACTAAACAACGTGATCCCGAATCTGGACAACAAAGTCTTTTATTTCAAGTTGATTATCCCGAAGTTGCCGACAATATTTGTCCTCGACATCGTTTTATGTCGGCCTACGAACAAAGAGTAGAGCCACCTGATCGTAAATGGCAATATTTATTATTCGCTGCCGAACCTTATGAGACAATTGCTTTCAAGGTATATTTCTGTAAATTATTATTCAATTGAATTATTTTTCAAAACTTATTTTTTTAATTATTGTTTTAGGTACCAAGTAGAGAAGTTGAAAAAGCAGAGGGCAAATTTTGGACACATTGGAATAAAGATACGAAACAATTTTTCCTACAGTTTGCCTTTAAAAATGAAAAGCCACAAGTTGGAAAAGTACCACCGCCGCCGGTTCCTTTAATTCGACCAGGATTGGGACCACAAATGATGCCTGTTCCACCACCTCCGAGACCGCCAATGTTTAATCCTGTACCTCCACCTCCTTCAGTTTTAGCTGGAGGAATGGCGATTCCACCACCACCACCTCATTTAGTTTAAATCTCTTTCTTTTTTTTTTGTTTGTTTTATTCAATTGTTTGCAATAACAATGGCAATGAATTGTATAAAACTAAATGTGACTTAAAAAATATTGTCAATTGACTGTTTTCCTTACATTTTAATAAAGAATCGAAACAAAAATTGAATTAACTTGATATTTTCAAATCAGGGTGGCCGCAAAATTTTATTTTCAAAATTCCCTGACTAAAAAACTTTTGAATTATTTAATAATCTGCATTGCTGATTGAAATTTTTATAATGCTTTTAAAGTAACAATTTTATTCATAAAGGAAAAGATAAGTTAATTAAAAATTGTTTAATAACAAAATTTTATTATAAAAAAAAGTAAATACTTTGAAAAATAATAAATCTGACGGCACCATTATAATGGTTTATAATTTTTATAATTATAAAAACGTCTAAATAAAAAAAAACTGAATCGACATTTATGTATCAAAGTTTTTTAATTTGTGGTTTCTTTTCATCAAAATTCCCTGATTTCCAGTTTTTCCCTGACTTGCGGCCACCCTGTCAAATAAAATAACAACTTTAAAAGTTGCAAAATTTACAATTTTTAACTTCGAAAGAATATAAATTTTGACAAAAAGCAAAATTATTTTAGACGCAGGCCTCGAATAGACTTTAAGGCACAAAAAAAGTCAATTTTTTTATTTTAACAAAATTTAATTATGGTTAATGAATATTTGTTTTTAAATAACTAATGTTATTAGATATTAAATTCATTTTATCAATTCTGTAATGAGAATAATTCTATAAAAATATCAAGAAAATTGTTTTCCAATATTTTAGAATCGAACTAATTGTAAGTCAAATTTTCAAAATTTATTTTAAGTGGGACAAATTTCTATAAAAACATTCTTAAAGTTTCATTTTTATAAAAAGTCGAATAATCCGAGGCCTGTAGATGATATTCTTAATATTTTTTATTTTTAGATGCAAAATTTATATTATTCATATAAAATATAGATTTTAATTTGGTTTAGAAAGTACAAAGCGAGATTCTAAAACATTCTGGACCTTTATTTTTTAACAGGCCTCGGATCGACTTAAAGGCACAAAAAAAGTGGTTTTAGTCGATTTATATTTCAAAAAATGTCGAAAAAGTCGATTTTTTTTTTTATTTTAACAAAAATATTTTACAGATTTTTTAAAAAAATTATTTTTTAAATAACAATAATTTTGGAAGGTTTAAAGTTAAAATTTTTAAAAATAATTGAATTTCAAAAGATTTTGTTAATTTTCAGACAATAATTAAAATTTTACAGAACTAAAAATAATTTATCAAACAATTTTAGATAACATTTTTTAAATGTAATTGAATTTTCAAAGATTTAAAATTGAGATTTTTTAAATTAATTGAACTTCAAGTGATTTTTAATTAAAACTTTTTTTGATGATTTCATTAAAATATTTATTAGAAATTTCGGACAAAAATACAACAATTTGAGAACCATTTTTAATTGCAAACTGGTTTCAGAAAGTTGAATTTTTCAAGAATATTATAAAAATAGTTAAAAATAATTGAATTTCCGGAGAGTTATAAAATTGAAATTATTAAATTTCAAAAATTTTAGAAGCTTTTAAATTCAAATTTTTGAAAATAATTGAATTTCAATTGAAATTTTAGACAATAATTCAATTTTAGTTGATTTTTGATTCAAAATTGTCATAATAATTAATTTTGAATTGAAATTTTTAAGAATAATTGAATTTTAGTTGATTTTGATTTAAAAATTTGGAAAATAATTAAATTTTAATAGAATCTGAATTGAAAATTTTTAAAATAATTGAATTTTATTTGATTTTGAATTGAAAATTTTTAAAATAATTGAATTTCATTTGATTTTGAATTGAAATTTTGCAAAATAATTGAATTTCGATTGAAATTTTGGATAATAATTTAATTTTAGTTGATTTTTGATTGGAAATTTTGATAATTAATTTTGAATTAAAAATTTTTAAAATAATTGAATTTTTGTTGATTTTGATTTAAAAATTTGGAAAATAATTAAATTTTAATAGAATTTGAATTGAAAATTTTTAAAATAATTGAATTTTATTTGATTTTGAATTGAAAATTTTTAAAATAATTGAATTTTTGTTGATTTTGAATTGAATTTTTTTTTAAATAATTGAATTTTATTTGATTTTGAATGAAAAATTGGTGGTAATTTTATTTGAAATTATTGAATTTGTGATGAATTTCATTAAAATTATTAAAAATAATTAATTTAGTAAAGAGTTTTAATTAAAAATTTGCTAAATAATTGAAATAAAGAAGATCTGAAGATCTGCATTTTATACTAAAAAAACGTATTTTATTTAAAAAATTTTTTTTTTTAAGGCCATCCGGGAGAAAATAATGGTTTTGTAGATTTCTTCTCATTTGAAAAAAATTGAATATTTTAGGTTGTAATTTTTTGGAAATAATAGAGGAAGGTACCCTGCCAGGGGCTCTTCTCGGAATTTTGCAAAATCTTGATAAATAATTATTGAAAAAAATGTTTAAACATTGGCAAAAAGGGGTTTCGTAAATTACTTCTCATCTTTAAAGGATAAAGTATTTCGAGTTGGCATTTGGAGGAATAATAGAGGAAGGGTCACTGAGTGGGGCTCTTCTCCATTTTTGCAATAATATTGTGAGGAAATTATTTTATTAAAGATTTAAAGTGGAGTAATTTGGGGTAAGTTAGTTCAGCAGCGGCCACTAGCTAAAATTGGCGCCACCTTCTGGGCCACTGACACATAGATTCAATGTCTGTGTGCTCGCCTCCCCTACTGTTCCCACTTCTGTCAAAAATCCAACTTTTATAATCACGATTTTCAATACTTTTCAACAAAATTACTTGTAAAAATGGAGATGATTCTTAATCAGCTCGCCCTCATCTAATTAATCCGACAAATCCGAACAAGATATTTCAAGTTATTTACGAGTAATATCTCGCGCGGGAAAACACTTTTAGGTTAGGGATTTTTCCCGGATGGCCTTAAATGTAAAAAAAAGTTGAAAAAGTCGCATTTTATTAAAATAAGTCGAAAAAAGTCGGAAATAGTCATATAATCCGAGGCCTGTTTTAACCACAAAGAAAATTTAAACCCTAAACAATTATGATTATTGAACTTAAAAATAAAATTTAAAAAAATTAATAATAACGCTTAAAAAAATTCAATGAATCCAAATATCAGTACAAAAATAATATTAAAGGCAAGAAGGAATATCATTAATTACACTTGGATTAGATTTTCTTCCTTTTCTTTTATTAAACTTAGTACACAGATGAAAAGCGTACATCTTGAAACACCAAAGTGATCCAATTTTCTGCAACAAATAAAAATGAAACTTAAAATTTCGATTTTAAAAAAATTAAGTTAATGCAAAAAAAAAAAATTAACTATCTTATATCAATGAAAAGATAGATTATAATTCAGAAAAGAACACTCAACAGGGTTTAAAGTGTTGTACGCACTTTTCAGTCCGCCCGTTCAATATCATCATTAAGAAATTATTATTTTTTTTTCCCTATTTTATCTATTTTTATTATTTTCTTAATTTACTAAAATATTTACCTTTCGTGTTAAAGTAGAAAAAGTTTTCTGAAACAAACGGAAAGGAAAAGAAATTAAAATTTTTTATTTATAAACAAAACAAGAGTGCATTAAATTGTTGTAACTTATTTTTGAATTTAATATAAATAAGTTACAATCAGAGAAGAACGTTCAACAGGGTTTAAAGTGTTGTACGCACTTTTCAGTCCGCCCGTTCAAGATCATCATAGAAAGAAATTCTCAATTACACACAATTTAATAAATTACTAAATAGTAAAGAAGATTTAATACCAAAATATAAACTTAAACTTCTTTTTTACTTTAGAATATATATATATATATATACATTAGAAAATAATTTGAATTTTAATATATTTGTAAGAGCCATCAATCAAAAATTTTTGAAAAATAATTATTTTCCTTATTATTAAATATAATTATCACATAATAATTTTTAAAAATGAAAAAAATTATTTTAAATCTTTCAGTAACTAAATTAATAATTTTTATTAATTACTTGAAATTATTACAAAAATAATTTTGATTGTAATTATTCTTTTTAGAATTATTATGTCTCATTTGTAATATATGAAATTGTTGTAATTTCGTAATTGTCTCTTTTTCATGTTGAAAACATTTTTTTTTTAGTTCAATAAAAGAAAAGCTTCACGAAAATATTTACCTGATTCCTCAAGCACAAAGAACACAGGCACCACCGACAGCTCTGATCTTGTCTTCCGCTGATTTACTGAAGAATTTAGCCTTAACGATAACAGGTTGTTTGGGTAATCTACCTTTACCCAAGAGTTTGTAGTATCCCTAAAGAAGAAATTACATATAAATTATTACAAATTAAATACAATAAGAAATTAAATATAATTTAGTAAAATAAACATATACAAAATAAAAATCTACAAACCGCTTTGACGAGATCAATTACGGGAGCTTTTCCATCTTTATTGTCTTTATATTTAAGCCTGGTTTGTTCAGAAACAAGGGTCCATAGCTTATCCAAATTCATAGCTGGACACCATTTGGAATTTCTTCGCAAATGGTAATTCCTCATACCAAGCTAAAAAAAAAAAAAAAAACACAGAATGCATGAATTATTTTATAAATTTAAACATTTCATTTTAAAAAATTAACAAAATTATAAATCAGATAATAACATTTTTATTTGATATCATAGAAATCATTTCGCCGGTGAAAGCAAAATATAATCATCATTGTAGCTTTTTTCAATTAAATTACTTAAGTAACTTAAGAAGATGTTTAATAAATTTTCATTTTTAAAAAGTAATTTTCCACTTTAAAAATTGAAGGAAATTTTAAAATATTTATGGTTTTATTTATATGAAAAAAAGTACTCACCTTTCCAAAATATCCAGGATGGTATTTATCGAAATTAATTCTGTGGTGGTGCATACCTCCGGCATTACCGCGACCACCAGGATGCTTCCTGTGCTTTCCTGAAATTTAAGGTTATGTTGACATCAAATCGAATGATTGTTTTATATTAGAAAAACAATTTTCCATATATTTCCTTCTCTTTACGTTACTTTTAAAGAAAACCACCAAATTTTTAATAAACTACAAAAAATATTCAAACTCCGTAATAATAGATGACAATTTTTTGAGGTTACTTACCAATACGACCATGTCCATGACTGACATGTCCTCGAAGCTTCCTGGTCTTTTTCTTGTGTGTCGACTGTAAAAAAAAAAAAAAAGAAATATATATAAATACTATGCAATAACTAGCAATTTTTATAAATAATTATGTTTTTTTTTTCCTTTAAAATACAGAATACGGAGCGTGACAATATGATTATGATAAGCGTCAAAGTTATTTATATTTCAAAAAATATGAAAAAAACTATTTGAGAAATTAATAGAGAAAATATTATAAATTACATTAAATTTATTTTTATTGAGAAAAAATTGTAGATTGATTGGATTTTATTGGATTATTTAAAGAAACATTCAACATACAATTTACTCACCATTATGTGCTGTCGCGTGAAGAAACGAAAAGAGATGGGAATGCGCAATAATGAAAAGAAGTTACGCGATCGAAAGAACTCTAGTGAGAGAAATGTCAACTATATTTGAATTTCACTATTTTTGAATTTATTCTTTTTATTTTTAAAATAATATTTAAAATAAAAATTAAAATTATAAAAAGAATTTAATTTTAAAACAAAGAATTAAACTACAATGGAATTAAATTAAAGAATAATAAATTAACCATAAAGTGGTTAATTAACCACTGTAAAGTGCAAATTGTTGAAAAAAATTATAATAATAAAGTTAATAGTCTATTGCGCATGTTTTATGGCTTTAATTGGCGGTTGACATAGCACCGTTCGGATTTTCGTATGAGTATTTTAATATTATTTTCAATTTAATATAATAATTTCTAATCATGGGAAATTATTGATCAGGATTAATGATGTGAATATTGAGTAAGTGATACTTAATGAGTGACAGTTATTTAAACGTTCGTTTAAACGTAATTGATTTACAAACGGACAACCTAACCCTAAAATATTTGCATATTGCAACGACAACAACAAAGGTATGTAATAATTTATACCCTTTTGTAATTTATATTAACATTTTTAGAATAGGATTAAAATAATCATTTTCGAAATAAATTTTAAAAAAACGTGTATATGTTGTGCAAAAAAAAAAATTTCAAGATATTTTAATTAATATTCGCTTGCGCAGTTTCAAATTGGAAAAAATCCTCTTTTCTGTACTTGGTACACAATTCTATATTACTAAAATTATTTCTTTAATTTATATTAATTGAATGAAAAATTAATTTTTTTGTTTTAATATTTTATTTAAAAATCCACTTTTATTGCTTCTCATTCCATTAAAAAAAAAAAAATGTTTAACCTATTTTTTTTAATTTCATCATTTCTGACAGAAATGATTTTTCTCGGATTTGCAATATAAATTGCTCGTGCCGTTGTAGAGATGATATATCTTATATACGTTCTTCAGGGTTCAAAATGGGTTAACAAGTGACCAACTCAGTTTTACGACTCTTAAATAGCCGACAGAAAGTCTGTGGAAGATGCCATGCGATATAAAGACACGAATAGGGTTCGAGATAATAATAAAAAAAAAAAATAATAATAATAAAAATAACATTGCGGGAACAAGAAGAATGAACATGAACAAATAGAACTTCTAAAGTAGATCTCTACAAAATGAGAAAAAGAGAGAGAGAAAGAGACAGAGGTTAGCGATAATTGACCAAGAGCAATAAATTTACCTCATTTTTTTTTCCTTTTTTTTTTTTGACCCAACAAAAATAAAGAACTATTATTGGTATTAGGAGTAAAAATATTTTCAATATAAAATATATAAATTGGATTAAATTAAAGTGGATTTAATTGATTACAAAAAAGGTGAAAATAGAAAGTACAAATAATTGCATATTTGATTCAAATAATTATTTTATTGTTATATGAAAAAAGAAAAAATTACTGAATAGAAATAATTTTTATTTGAATCAATAAATTTTATTGGTACAATTATAATTTTGTAAAAAATAAATATTAAAATAAATGTTAAAATAAATTTTAAATTAAATATTAAAATAAATTTTTAAATAAATATTAAATTAAATATTAAATTAAATATTAAATTAAATATTAAAATAAATTTTAAAATAAATATTAAAATAAATATTAAATTAAATATTAAAATAAATATTAAAATTAATTTAAAAATAAATATGTTACACGCTCTGAGGAAAGGAACCTTAGAAGCAAACGAATTATAGGTTATGTTTACGGTAATTATACCTTGATTAAAAGTTTATTTTTACTTTTATAAAATTAAAATAATTTTTTATTAAATATTTTCGATTTAATAATGATTTATTATAAATTATTTCTATATTGAAAGTTAATTCTCTTTGTGTATTTTCAATTTAAAATTCCAAAACATAACCTATATTTTTTTTTGCTTCTAAGGTCCCTTCCTTCAGAGCGCGTCATATATTAAAACAAATATTAAAATTAATTTAAAAAGTAAATGTTAAAATTAATTAAAAAATATATATTAAAATTAATTTGAAAATAAATATTAAAATTAATTTAAAAATAAATATTAAAATGAATATTAACATAAATATTAATATAAATATTGAAATAAATATTTGAAACAAATAGATTCAGTTCGAATAAAAATTATATGGTTTAAATTATAAATATATTTTTTATTTTTTGAAAATAGTAAAATTATAATTTTTTTTTTTCATCAGTATGCAAAGAATTGAATTTTATATATTTTGTAACATATGTGACATTTTTCATCTTCCCTTTCTTCTAAATGGGTTAATGACCAGTTTCCTGCAAAAAAAAAAAAAAAAAAAAAAAAAAAAAAAAAAAAAAATTATTTCTCTTCGACTTGTTTACTGAAGCTTTTTTTAGCACGAAACAATTGGAGTTGCTGTATTATACAAACTAAGTTCGTTACGCACGTAATGAAAGCCGACACAATTAATCCCGCAGTCGAGTAGAAATGAGTAATAATTATATAAAGGAGTTCAAAACATAAAGGGTGTATGTTTTTTAGTGTTACAAGACTTCAAAATTTTGTTTCTCTATTATTTTTTTTCTCATATATATAATGTTGACATACTTTTTAAAATATAAAGCTTTTTTTATTAATTATTTAATTTCTTAAAACGTATATTTGAAATTAATAAATTCTATTTTCAAAATTTTTATCTATTTTCTTTTCAATTTGACTACAAAATAGAAAGAAATTGACATTATCGACCAAGTAAATTTTACGATCGATAAAAATCGATGAAACCTAACCTCAAAAAAAATGTAATATACATTCGATCTGTACACGCAGAGAAAAGATTTCTTTGACTTGTTTTCTTTGATTAAAAATAAAATTTTCTTTGAATGAAAGAAATTTGTGCATTAAATCAAAGAAATTCTAACATTATTGATATAGAGTGAAAGAAATATATTTATTTGAATTAAATAACAAATTTCTTTAAAACGAAGATAACTTTTTTTTTTTGAATCAAAGATAATTTGTTTGAAACAAATAAATTTTCTTTGAATCAAAGAAAAATTTGTAAAGAAATCTTTTTTCACGGTGTAGGTAATAATAGATTTGACTCGATCGGTAATGAATTTTTTTTTTTTTTTATCAAAAAAATTATTTTCTCTGCCATTATGAAGTTTGCTCTTTGGGAACAATATTGAAGAGTTGTTGTTTTTTTTTCTTTTTTTGGTTACAAGATTTGGAACAGGTCCAGAATGGAGGGTCAAAATAAGAACCAAGTTTGTTGCACCTGGGCATTGTTCTTCAAGCTGCGTGACCTTGACAAGGTCACGCGTTACACGCGCTAGTCTTTTCCTCCACAGCCTCCGGTATATACCCTTCACTCAACCATCGTGTCCTGCGACTCCCTTTTCTTTTCAATTCGTTAAATATATGTGCCAGCATTTTTGCAATGCCATATATATATATATATATATATATATATATATATATATATAGTTTCGTTTCATATTTCTCATTTAATTTTATTTGCTCACAAGGTAAAAGAAGTTTACCATTCTATTTAACCCGTTCGAAAGACTTTTGTAACTAGCTTGACAAAACTTAATTTAAAATCAATTATTAAATTATTTAATTCATTGATATTGTTTTTCAAATTTTCAGGGAATATAATTTATATTTTAGTTATTATTATTATTTCTGAAAATTAAATTATTTTAACGCAAAGTTGGAAATTTTGAAGTTTGCGTTAGCCGCGCGCATTAAGGCATTTATGTTAAGATTTTTAAGTCGTGCGTTCGAATCCTGGAGGCGAAATTTGATTTTTTTGTTTCAATTGGTTTAAATTTTGATTTTTTTTTCCCTGAATTTGCAAAATGAATTTATTTTTAATAATTGAAAAAATTATTATTAAAATCGACTTTGTATACAAAAAGCAAAGAAGGAGAAAAAAAAATAGAAAAAAAAGGGTGAAAAATATTTGTGTGACGGCCCTGAAATGATGAGGAAATGAAAGGGGTAAAAAAGAGAAAGAGAAGGAAGAGGCGGCACGAAGCTCTCCTCTCTTCTTCTCCTACTCCTCGTCGTCATCGTCATCGTCGTCACACAACAAGGATCAACCATCCTCGTCTCTCTTCTTTGCTTCTTGTTTTTTCGCATCGTGGGACCGGAATCGCAACTTGTGCGCTGCGCGTATATATGCATTTGATACTTCTCCTTTATTTATATATATATATATATATATATACAAAACGAAATTCTTTAAACTTTTCTAAAATTTTATTTAATGTTTTCTAAATTTTTTCTTAATGAGAAATTGAGATTTTTGTAATATAAGGAAATTTCAATTATGTCTGTATACAATATATAAATTTTTTTTTTTATTATTTCAATCAGTTCCCTTACGCCTACACATTCATAATTAAATTGCACAGGGGGCACATTCTTTCTATCGGCCTAGCGGTACTTTTTTTTCCCAGAACATATATTTATATGAAAATTGTTTTTTATCCGCCTTCTGATTTCCATTATTGCATAAAACTTAATTTAAATTTCATTTTACACACTAGATATACAGAAAATTAAAAGGCATTAAAATAAGCTGCAACGCTTATTATTTTAATCCAATTTTGCTTATTTTAATCCATTTTGGTATTAAAATAAGGAAAAATTGGATAAAAATAATAAGCGTTGCAGCTTATTTTAATGCCTTTTAATTTTATGTGTATGTATTAAAACAAAAATACGAGAATAGGGTCCTTATATGGTAAAATAAGTTTTAGGTTATGTTTAGTGTGATAGTTTTATTTTGATAAAAAGTTTTTATAATTAATTGTATCGAAAAAAGTTATCATATTCCCTGTAAAGTGTCACAATTCGGATGTTCCACTGATTATTTTACATTTAGGTTACGGTCACGGATCAGATATCTATAAGTAGGGTCGTCATGGTAACGTATGAGTGAGAGAAATAGGAATATTCTTTATTTCTCTCACTCCTATACGTTACCATGACGACCCTACTTAGGTACATAACTGAAGTGTGGACGTACCCTAAATATAAAATAATCAGTGGAACATTCGAATTGTGACACTATGCAGGGTATGATAGCTTTTTTTCGATACAGAGCGGGGATAGAATAAAGAAAAAAGCAGGGCGAGGCAGGTTTCAAAACCAAAAACCTATGTCACATTTCGGACGTTCTACTGGAATTCCATTGGAAATTTACATCCGCCCATTCTAAATTAAAAAAAATTTTTATATATTTTGCATGCATGTTCTTGACCATTGGATGGTTTTTTTGCGGATATATATATATATATATAAAAAGAAATAGAGAGAAAGAAAGAAAGGACCAAAAAAGCACGATGGTTGGTACATGGGCAAATGCAAAATGAGTAAGGAAGAAGTGGACCTGGTCGCGCAGGGGACTGATATGGGCCTGAGACGTGAGGGGGGAAAGGGGGTTCACAGAACTCGTAAAGCCTCTCGAAGCGAAGAAGCGTGGGCGCAAAGCGGGTCTCCCCACGTGCACACCTGGTCAGTTGGCCCCCTCCCCCACCCATTCCTATAACCCCTTTTACGAAGGCTCATTTTATTAAAAAAAAAAAAAAAAAAAAAAATTAAAAAAGCAAAAAAAAAATAATAAAAACAAAATGAAATAATTTCATAGTGATTATAAATTAATGTATAAAATAATTTTTTAAGTTGATAATAAATGCACTGCAAAATAAATATTCTTTGTTTGAGAGGAAATTTTCTGGTTTTTTTTTTCGAAAATTTTTTTATCAGGGAAAAACAAAATTTATCTATGAAACAGCGATATACTCTCTAAATCTGAATAAGTGAAATTTCACTTAAAATGTGTCAAAAGTCTTTCATGTAGAAAAATAAGTGTATATGCACTTTTAAATAAGTGGTTTTCACTCAAAAATAAGTGAAATTTCACTTATTTTTAAGTGCATATTCACTTATTTTTCTACGTGGTAGACTTTTGACACATTTTAAGTGAAATTTCACTTATTCAGATTTAGAGAGTACGTTTCTCTAGAATAGCGAAAACTTTTTCTGTTTTAGTGAAACATTATCGCTGTTCTAGTGAAACTTATCGCTGTTCCAGGTGATACAATTTTTTTTAGCTAAAAATTCTATTAAAAAAAACTCCTCTCATATTGAGAATATTTCTATATACTTTTCAAAAAAAAAAAAAAAAATTTGAGACAGTATTGATTTTCTTTCCTGTTCTCCTATAGGGAATTTTTACATGAGCCTCGTTTTTTACTGTTATTTCTAAATATTGAGTATTTTTAATTTAATTCCAAATGAAAATTTTAAGAGAGATAAAAGTAGTGCAGATATGCGCCAAAAATAAGTAAATATATATATATAAATTGGTATTTAAAAAAATCAATAATAATAAACTATGTATTTTATATATATATATATATATGTAGGTAATGAAATTACATTCGCGTGAGCTTCTTTATTTATCCAATTGGCATAATTCGAGGAAAAAATTACTCAAGCAATTTTTTTTTTTTTTTTTTTTTTTTTTTTTAGCAACGAATGCTCGTTATTTTCATTTACAGACAAGAAACGTGACGTGCAAGATATATATTCACTTCATTCACCGTGTGAGTTATTAAAGAAGCGCGGCAACTCGAAGTTGCTTCTCTTGAATTCCGCGAAATGTCTTCAATGAAATTGTCTCTCTCTTTCTCTCTCTGCAATACATTCGATATATATATATGTATATAAATTTAAAAAGTCTCTCATTTCTACACCGATCGATTTCTTATGAAATTGCAGCGATATATTGTAATGCAATTCAATTCTTATAAGCTTGTATAGTTAAATTGATGATTAAACAAATTCTTTTATATATAGAAATTATGGCCACACATTCACGATATTAATAAATAGAAAACAAAAATTTTATCTTTGTTTGAGAGGATTTTTCTTTTTCGGAAATCCTCAATGAAACGATTTTTCGTTTCAAGTATTTTTATATTTATTTTTTTTTAGAAAGAATATATAGAAATTATATATGGAACGTCTCTTATACTTTCCCCTCAGATTGAGGATAATATTTTTTGTTGTTGTTTTAAAAAAGATATTCTTCGTTTGAGAGGAATTTCTTTTTAACAAATTATTTATAGGCTATATTTTATTTTTATTATTTTTTTTATATTATATATTTATTATTTATTTTTATATACACGCAAAAAAATCTTCGCCTCTGGAACAGCAATAAATTTCTCTGGAATAGCGATATATTTCTTTAGAATAATGAAAACTTTCGCTGTTTTATTGAAACGTATATATCGCTGATCTAAGTAGAGATTTTTTTGCGTCTATGTTACATTTTTATCTTTTATTTTAATATTGAGAGTATTTCTCTTTATTTTTCAAGACGATTTAGAATATAGATATTTACACTAAAAAAAATTTATTTCATTTAAATATAATATCGGTTCCTTATGACTATTATCAAATAAATATTTACAGCCCCAGAGAAAAGATTTCTTTGATATATACCAAATTCTTTAACTTGTTTTCTTTCAATTAGAAATAAAATTTTCTTCGAAACAAAAAAAGTTTCTTAATTTTCAAAGAAAATTTGTTAGTTTCAACAAAAATTTCTTAGATTCAAAGAAATTTAATTTTTAAGTTGAGTTGAACGGAAAATAGGTTAGTTTGACAGCTTTGGAAATTTTATAAAATAGAACAGAAATAATTCAGTTAGTAAATTTTTTTTCATTAATATTTGTTTAAAATAGTCTAATTTACCAATGTTAATTGATAATTGTGTAAAAAAAAAAGCCAAAATACTATGTGAAAATTAATATTCAAACTTACCTATGTAAAATGTCAAAATTTGTCACATTTTATTTATATTTTCCAAGAAAGTTTATAAATATTATAAAATTTATTACTACCTAACAATAAGTACTTTCCATGTACTTTCACATGATATGTTGGCTTTTTATTTTTATAATATAGAAATATGTGAAATTTTACCTTGAATATTGAACTTTTCAGGATTTTATCAGATTTTAAACACTTATATCTTCGCAGGCGATTAATGAAAAAATCCCATTTTGGTTTTAAAATTTAAGTTAAATCTTCTTTATTCATCTTATCAAAATTTGGTGATGATGGAGAACGAGCTACTTTTTATTTTTATTCACTTTAAAAAATCCACCTTAAAATACGAATTTAAAGGTTAAAAAACAAATAATTTTATAAAACTGAAGTTGGTTTTCTCAATATAGATTTATTTGTATGAATTTTATTTATAAAAATACTTGTTTTTTAACCTTCAAATTCGTATTTTACGATGAATTTTTTAAAGTGAATAAAAATAAAAAGTAGCTCGTTCTCAATTACCAAATTTTGATAAGATGAATAAAGAAAACTTAACTTAAATTTTAATACCAAAATGGGATTTTTTCATTAATCGCCTGCGAAGATATAAGTGTTTAAAATCTGATAAAATCCTGAAAAAGTTCAATATTCAAGGTAAAATTTCACATATTTCTATATTATAAAAATAAAAAGCCAACATATCATGTGAGAGTACTTGGAAAGTACTTATTGTTAAGGAGGTACCACCTATTATCGAATAAATAACAAGCAGTTTTTGGTAAAACTTGATACACTACTAAATAAAGCTTCTAAAATTCTGTAGTTAAATTTTTGAGACCTGTAGGTTCCGGAGAAAAAAGTTCTGATCGATTTATTTTTTCACTGTTTAACATTGATTCTTATGGGAATTCATTACTTTGTCACATATATTTTCATACTATGAAATATTAAACAAACAGATGTTGATCAATGTTTGTATAGTTAAAGACAGATATGCAATGAACCGGTATTGTATTTAAAAAAGGACAATAGGTTCCTGTGAGAGTTCAAAATAGTTCATTTATAAATTTTTTTTCCACTTTTTGTGATACAGAAAAGTTAACTTGAAACATCTGGCAACACGGCATTTCGCGTCTTCACGGTTTCCACCGTGCGCGTGCGCTTGTCAAAGTTTTGAGGTTATGCGCGACAATACAAAACAACAGTTGTTGACAACGTACATAACGTGAGTTGCAGTGTTGCCAGACGTTTCAAAATACCGAGCAAGTCAAATCAGACAAAAATGCATTGCTTTGACTAGTTCAGTGAAGGGATGGAACCTCCTTAAGTAGTAATGAATTTTATAATATTTATAAACTTTTTTGGAAAATATAAATAAAATGTGACAAATTTTGACATTTTACATAGGTAAGTTTGAATATTAATTTTCACATAGTATTTTGGCTTTTTTTACACAATTATCAATTAACATTGGTAATTTAGACTATTTTAAACAAATATTAATGAAAAAAAATTTACTAACTGAATTATTTCTGTTCTTTTTTATACAATTTCCAAATCTGTCAAACTAACCTATTTTCCGTGCAACTCAACTTAAAAACTAAATTTCAACGTAAATAAAAAAAAATTTCATAAAATAATTGTCAAAAATGAATTGTACGGATATTCAAAGTCATTAATACGAAATATCAAATTTTTTCTAAAAATAGGCTGCAACCACTATAGGTGAAATAAAATGGAATGACCCAATATATATTGCAAATTATTATTTTAAAAAATCAAAAAATAAATATAAAAATATGTTTATTATATAAAACCAATGTTCTGAGAAAAAAAAGTATACGTAATTTTTTGTAGGTTTATAAATTTTCGGGTAAAAATTTTTAAATTTAAGTTTTTTTTCAAAAGTATATAATATCTATTTTTAATCACATTTATATATTTGCATCAAAAGAAATTTTTGAAAAACTTTAAGAAAATAAAAGTTGTTTTTTGATTTTTAACAAGTGTTGTCAAGAAATTTTTTTTTAAATTTTTATTTAAAAAAATATAAATTTTTTACAAACAAATTTATTTATTTTTAGTTTGAACGTTTAAAAATTTTTTTTTTTTTGGTTTATTATGCATATCTGAAAACAATAAGGGGCCATTCATTAATTACGTAAGGACGATTTTGGCTAATTTTGACCCCCTTACCCCCATGTAAGAATACATAAGATTTTTCGGACCCCCCCCCCTCCCCCTTCTTATGTAAGTTTTTAACAATATTAATGTAATTGTAAAATTAATAACAACAATACAAATGGAAAATACTTGGCAAAATCTTACGTAAGATTAGCTTCTACCCCCCCCCCCCACCTCCCCCCGACGTAAGACCATGTAGAGATTTTATAAACATCCCCTCCCCTTAAGGACCCTTACGTAATTAATGAATGGCCCCTAAGAAAATCTTGCAAAATGTTTTAGGCTTGGTCTCAGGAAACTTTTTGTTTAAATAATTTTAACCCACAGAAAAGCAAAATAATAAATATATTTTAATTTTGAAAAATAAAATCAAGGTGAAAAAATTTTTATAAACAAAATATTTAAACAAAATGATTTATCAGATTCACTCTAGAACTTTTTGTAAACTAGTATTAAATGAAAAAGAAAATCTATTTGAGCCAGTACTGGCTCAGTACTGGGAGGGTGGTACTGCAACAGTACTGATACAATGAAAATACCAGTACTGGTTTAGTACAGACTGCCCAGTCTCGGCAGCCAATACTGAACCAGTACTGCGCCAATAGTGAACTTTGTTATAATACTGAAATTTTTGGTTGGGTATGTTTAAAATCTTTATTTATATTAACATTTTTTGGTTTGATTTCCTTTAAATTTTTTAAGGTATTACACCATAAAACCACAATATATTACAAGTATTACATGATATTACACAATAATACTTATTATTACAAGACATTACAAAAATATTACAGATATTACAGGTATTACCAAGTATTACCAGGCAAGTGTACACTTGACTACCAGAGTAAATTCACCCTCGGTAGAAAACTATACTAATTCAGATTTAGAGAGTATATTTGGTTCAAGTAAATATTTATTTGATAATGGTCAAGTATTCGATTACTTGAATCAAATAAAATTTATTTTTCACTTTACCTATATATAATATACTAAATTTAAGAATAAATTCCATTCAATAATTTTTTTCATTTTTAATTAAAATTTAAAAAAATAATAATTAAAAATATTAAATTGCCCATAATTATATTCTTAATTTGAGAATAATTTTTTTTTTTTTATTTTAATAATGTGTAATATATATTTGTGTCGGTATAACTTGTAAGCTAACGCCTGACGAATGCGTGGGTGGCTAGCAGGGGGATTAGTTTTCTGACTGTGTGTGTGTGTATATACGCGGGGTGAATGTTGGGGGAAGTTTGGACCGGAAGCAGTTACTTGTTGCCGCCACGAAAATATCAAGAGTCGTTTCGCAATCGAGCGACTGTTTGCTTCTTTGCTGAGTTTAATATAGATCTTGGCGCATGCCTCGACGCGAAAACATCGGGTGCTGTATATAAGCTGCAAAGAGAGAACGACTGAGACACATCCGCGCAAGATAAAGAGAGATATATAGATATTACTAGCTTTCTACATATTTTTCTGTATATATTATTATATATAAAATTTCTTCACATGATTCCTTTTTTTTTTACAATTTTTATAAAAATCTAAATTTTCAATACACATATATGAAAGTTATTCTTACAATTATTGCTTAATATTAATTCACCAATAAGTGAAAAAAAAAAAAATTATTTTTATTTGCAAAAAATTAGCAAATTAATTGTTAGAAAAGAAAAAATTGATATGTTTATATTTTGTTGGTTAAAGATATGTGTGTGTTGAAAAAAAAAAAAAAAAAAAAAAAAATCATCTCTCTTTGACTTGATAGAGGGTGAGGCAAGGTCATCTTCATCGTTCTTTGAGTATTATAGAGAAGGGAGTACCGCGCGGCTAAAATGAGAGTGGGGACTACTTCCGGTCACGTGACACCAAGCGGGTAAGCGGTTATTTTTCTTTCTTCTTATTCTTAGCCCGTCGCATCCGCTACTTAATAACTCCTCTGTTCCACGAGCCACACGGTTGCCATGAACGAATTCAAACATATAACAGACTCTTATTTCCTTGCGCGCAGACTTTTCTCGCGAAATTCATTTTAATATAATATATCATTATTACAAGAGATTTATTTTTTTCCATCCAATATTATTATTATTATTCAAACATTTAGAAAAAAAAAATTATTATTTTACAGAAGAAAATTTTCCATTTTTATTTATATTTAATAACAATTTTTTATTAGGTATAAAAATAGAAATTGAATTTTTTTTTTTTTTGGAAAATTGCGGTGATGAAATAAAAATGTGATATATTGATATGGATCTTGGAAAAGGGGAAGAGATACTTATGTATAGTTATAAAAGAGCGAGAGAGAGAGAGAGAGAGAGATGCGGTGGGAACCTAATTCCTCCTCTTGGTGGCTTATCTATTCTATTTTATTTCCGGCAGAGTCTACATCCTGTATTCTGGATCATATATAATATATATATATATATATATGTATTCTTATGTCATTATAAATAATCGCAAGTTGAGCTGTCATTTGATGGACGTTGTCTGTGATCAGTTGGCACTTGGCCCAATTTTCATTAATAAAAATTCTATCCAAGTGGTAGTACAAGCTAAATTCTCGTCGTATACCCGAAACATTTCATTGAAACATTTTTCTTTTATCGATATTTAAAATGAGTCGCATTTTTAATTAGATAATATATTTATTTCCGAGAGAATTTTCTCACTTTTATATACAATCAATTGAAATAATATTCACTAGAGGAAAATTATTTTAATAATTTGCAAATAAAAAATTTCCAAAAAAAAAAAAAAAATTTATTTGATTTAAATAAATGCGGTTACTTAACTATTTCAAATAAATATTTCCTTGTTCCAATTATTTTTTTTAGTCAATTACGTTTTATTTATTTTAAATACGAAAATTATTGATTTAAACATACAGTTTATTTGATTCAAATCAAAATTATTTGATTGAAATAAATATTTTATTTGTTAATAATCAAGTAACCGATTATTTAAATCAAATAAATATTTATTTATTTCGATTATTTATTTCAAAGAAATATTTATTTATTTCAAAGAAATATTTATTTATTTCAAAAAAATATTTATTTTAATCAAAGAAATATTTATTTATATCAAAGAAAATACTTATTTGTATCAAATAATTTACATTTGAGTCAAATTTTATTTATTTTAAATACAGAAATTATTGGTTCAAATACAGTTATTTTGTTTGAAATGACAATTATTTGATCAAAATAAAAATTATTTAATTAAAATAAATATTTATTTGATTATAATAATAAATTAAACGATTATTGAAATCAAATAATATTTTTTCTTAGAATTAAATAATTTTTATTGTAATCCAATTTTATTTGTTTGAAATGTAAAAATTATTGGTTTTAATTTATTTGATTGAAATAAAAATTATTTGACAGAAATAAATATTTATTTATATGAAAGAAATATTTATTTATATCAAAGAAATATTTATTTCTATCAATAAAATAGTTATTTATATTAAATAATTTTCATTTGAGACAAATTTTATTTGTTTTAATTATACAAAAATTATTAGTTTAAATATAGTTTACTTGATTGAAATAATAATTATTTGATCAAAATAAAAATTGTTTTTCCGAAATAAATATTCCTTTGATGATACCCGGAGAAAAAATATATATTTGTCTCATAGGCAAATAAATATTTATTTGTTGTAAATAATTATTTATTTGTTGCAAATAAATTTTATTTGATTTAAATAAAAATTTTATTTATGACAAATAAAATTTTTATTTACGTCAAATAAATAGATTAGTTGGCTCTGAAACAAATATATACATTTAATTAATTCAAATATATTATATTTGGTTTGAATAAATAATTTCTCTGGGTGTAATAAACGATATAAATCGATTATCTGTATCAAATACATTTTATCTTAGTACTAAATAATTTTTATTGATATCAAATTTTACTTGTTTCAAATACAGAAATTATTAGTTATTCAAATAGAATTTATTTGATTGAAATAAAAATTATTTGGCAAAAATAAATATTTATTTAATAATAATCAAGTATTTATTTGAGTCAAATAAATATTTCCTTGAATCAAATAAATATTTCCTTAAACCAAATAATTTGTAATTTAAGCCAAATTTTATTTGTTTCAAATAGAGAAATTATTAGTTCATATAAAGTTTATTTTATTCAAATAAAAATTATTTAGTTCAAGTAAATAGATATTTTATAATATAGTCAAATAACCAATTATTTGAATCAAATAAATTTTTTTGTGTATAATAATAAATCTACGCAATTGAAATTAATTAAAAATTTATTGTGAGTTTATAATAAAAGATTTTTTCTATTCAATCATATTCAGAGAATAATTTGTTTGAAACAATTAAATTTTATTTTTTAAAAAATAAAATTTTTTTTTAACAACCAAATACATGCTTATTGCTATACAGTTAAACAAACTTTTAGTTGATTCAACTAAATTATACGATTAAAAAAATTTTATTTCAATGAACTGCATTTGACTAAATTTTAATCGTAATTGAAACAAAAATTTTGTTCCTTTGTAAAAAAATATGTTTGATTATTTGTGACGCTCCACGAGAAAAGGGACCTAACGTGCTTTTGACTTAAGGTTCGCTTTTACCGTGCAATGACACAGTGAATGAACCTTAAGTCAAAAGCACGTTAGGTCCCTTTTCTCGTGGAGCGTCACATTTTATCAATCGTATTTGGTTAATTTAAATAAATTTTTTCGGTTATTTATTTTGTTTGAATGTCTTAATGCAATATTTTATACTTATTTTTTTGAAATTAATTTAATAATTTATATAATAAATAAATGAATAAATATTTGGTTAAATGGAACAATAAATCAAAATTTTCTTTCTCTTATAATTAAATGAATTTATTTGAATTCGAGAGAAATTTTTATTTGAATTAATTAAAAATTTTGCAAATTGTGTCAAAATAGATTAATTAAACTGTTTGGTTAATAAGTGAAATTAACTTTTTTTTTTTTTTTTTTTTTTTTAATAGTCGTATCGATTTTTGAAAGACAATAATAATAATAATGTTTGCCTGCGGTTTTAATTGACTTTGGGACAGAAATTTATCGCGATTTTAATGATCGTCACAGGTTGATGGCAAAAAAATGAGGCGGCCACAGTGAGTCAGTGTTAAACGCGACGCCGTGAAAGAATTTGAAATTGCTTGCGCGATTTCATGCGAACCTGTCTCTCTTTTTAACCGCAACGTTCGTTTCTTGAATTGTCCATCGCATTGGTGCGCGCATTGTCACCACTCTCGTATCTTCGGAACAAGCTGCCGGTCCCTTTCGTCTTCTTCTTCTTCTTCTTCTTCAACTTCTTCGAAGAAACCAAACTTCCTCGAAGGGATCTCTTTCTCTGATCAACCTCTACCTCTCGTCACCTTTTTAAACGCCCTTTATTTTTCTTTTCCTGGCATATCTCTCTCTTTATATAAAACAGAATTATCAAAAATATTTTTATTTCAACTTTCTTTATATTATATAGAATTTTCGTTTGTAAAAAAAAATAATTCATTGAAAATAAATAAATGTTGAAAAGATGGAAAAAATTTATATAGGCAACCGGTTTTTCATTTCCGCGAAACGATATCGTAATGTTTGCGATTTTCTTCGGACAAGTCCGATTTAGTTCGAGGGCCTTCGTGATCAGACCTTGTTTTATATACATGAAACACGCGGTGCAGTTCTATAAAAGGGAGGCTGCAACTATCCACCATTATAGATCCTTTCCCCGAGACTCGAGTAGCGGATGCAGTCCGCTCGCCTAACTGGCATTTCCGGTGGTTCCACCATCACTCGACTATATATATATATATATACTCTCCCCACAAATCCACTATATACAATTCAACGAGCGCAATTATTTAGCATTATTATAAAAAAAAATTTATTTGAAAATAACTTTTTCTCCAATATTTTTCGTGCGGTAAATAAATAATCATAATACAATAATAAATAATTTTTTTAAAATAATAAACAATGTTTTAAATTATCTAGTTAAATTATTGAAATTTACTCTTTTTTGAAAATTAGTAAAAAAATTATTTAAAATTATATTACACTGAAAAAAAAAATTTATTTGATACTAATAAATATTTATTTGATAATAGTAAAGTAATCGAGTACAGTGGGACCTCGATTATCCGAACTAACCCAGACAGAACCGGGTTCGGATAATCAAATAAATATTTTTTTCACTGTACACTCACAGAAAAAAGATATGTTTGAACCAAATGTACCATTTTTTTTAATATTTACCCAATTTTTTGGTTAGTTCAAACAAAATTTTTGTTTAATTCAAATAAACATTTATTTGATCTAAATAACTGTTTGGTTTATTTTAATAAACTTTTTGAACAAAGAAAAAATTTGATTGAGCTAAATAAACGTTAACCAAATGTTTGGTTAACTGTATATCAATGCATTTATTTCGTTGATTTAACCAAAATTTGGTTGCTTCAAACGAATTTTTTTCTGAGTGTATAAAATTAAATTAATAAAATTAAAAAGTTATTAAATAAAATAATTTAACACATTACTGTGGATATTATATTAAAAAAAAAATATATGTGATATTTAAAAATTCTAAAATAATTGACACCCAAGGAATATATATATAAATACGTTTCTTGGTATTCAATTCCTAAAGATTTCTTTTTTCCTCTCTGCGTTCGATTATCTCGTTCTTTCTTACTCCTCAACCTTTCTGCAAGAAGAGGCAGAGATACACACACACACATACATATATAAATATATGTATATAGTATAAGAATCAGTATATAAAGGAACCAGCCACGATATATATATATATTGTGAGGAGCCACGTCACGTCCGCTCTCATGCTCGTTCTACGGGATTCAAGACAAGCTCAAAAGCCAGCATGGTTGGATTCCTAGATTTCAATGAAGATTATTTCTCGCCGAAAACTAACCAGCTCCATTCACTGCCTTCATCAATTCTCAATGACTCAAGGCAAAGCAACTTGAAACGAAAATTAAATCCTTTTTTTTAATTAACAAATATATATACAAAATTTAGTTAAACAAAAAAAAAATTATTACCAAAAAAAAATTATTTCCAAACAAAATTAATAGCAAAATAATAATTAGAACGAATAATAATAATAATAATAATAATAATAAAAATTAAAATAATAATAATAATAATAATAATAATAATAATAATAATTAAAATAATAATAATAATAATAATAATAATAAAAATTAAAATTAAAATAATAATAATAATAATAAATAGTTTATTAATGAAAAAGAAGGTATTCATCGGATAAATAAATTTTCTCCAACGTTTCGAAATCAAAATAATTTCCACTTCAGAATGTCTAACAATATAAAAAATAATAAAAAACAAAATTATAAAAGAATTATCATTAATAAAACGACGAAAAATTATCAAGAATAATAATAAATATTAACAATAATTGCCAAAAAAAAACTGTACAGAAAAAAAATAACAAAAATAGAAATTTTTGACAAAAATAAAAAATTATTTACACTGGATAAAAAATTATTTGTTTTAAATAATCATATAAAAATTTATTTGAACCAAATAAAAATTTATTTGAACCAAATAAAAATTTATTTAAACCAAATAAATATTTATTTGAACCAAATAAATATTTATTTGAACTAAATAATTTTTATTTGAATTAAATAATTAAAAAATAAATATTATATTTGAAGCAATAATTTCTGTATTTGAAATAAATATCATTTTTAACTGATTCGAAGAATAATTATTATTCAATAAGAAATGAATATTTAATTGATAATAGTCAAGTAAATGATTATTGGAATCAAATAAATTTTTCTTTTTTTCAGTGGAAGTAAAATGATTAGTTATTAATAATAAAATGACTATTAAAAAAATATACTGCAAATTTATTAGTTTACCATTTTTTTTTTTTTTTTATTAATTTTAATTTATTTTAATTAATTCAACTATTTTTATTAGTTAATTTAACTATTTTGTTTATTGGTATAACTATTAAATTAGTTACATTACCAAATGGCTAGAGTAACTAACTAAATAGTAACAATAGATAATAAAAATTAATTTATTACTTTAAATTTTGCTTATTTTCCATAGTACCACACGGAAAAAAAAATATTTACCTAAAACAGCGAAACTTTTCACTATAGTAGCAAAAATTTTACTTGTTTCAGTTAAATCTTTCGCTATTCTAGTTACTTTTACTAATTCAGGTAAATATTTTTTTTCCTGCATTATTTTTATAAAAAAAAGCTATTACATTATTATTCTTAAAAAAGTTATTTATTTATTTATTATTATTATTATTTAAAGTGATTAGAAATTTTTCATTTTCTGCCTCAATACTATTTTTTTTAATATTAATTATTTTCATAAAAATTGTGAGAATAATTTATTTAAATTTTTTTTACATTCATTGCATTATTTCAACCATTTTTTTTCTATTTCTCTACATATTTTCTACTTTATTTTTAAATTGAATTTTTTATTTTTGTCAAAAATATTATTATTTTTCATTTAACACTCAATTTTAATCACCCAAAACAAAAGGAGAATAATAAACTGAAAAAAAAAATGTTAAATTAAAAAAAAACAAAATTATCATAAATAGTAAATTGTTTTATTACAAAATACTGTTTTAAAATCTCCCTCAAAAACTTGTGAATTTTTTTTTTTTTTTAAATCTTAACACTAAAGAAATTGGTATGTGTGAATGACAATTACAATTTAGTCGACTTTTTTCAAGTATATATTTACAAGACATATACAGAGCGTGTAGGACTTAAAAGCTAATAGAAGGTTTATTTCATTCGGCGAGCCTCTTTTTCTCTGTTAACAGAAATCTCGTGGCCTGTCATATATGTGATTCGCTTATTTTTTTTTTTTTTTTTCACAAAAGTCGCATGTCTCAACTAATGTCCATTTTTCTACAAATTCAGTCCAAGTTTTAAAAAATTAGTTCTGTCACTTTTGTTTCATTTTTTTTTTTTTTTTTCATTTAATTCATAACTTATTGAGCAAGAAGGATCTCTATTTTTTTCAATAGAAAAAAAAGGACATTTGTATAGAGGCAAACAACTTTTGTGTTTTGAATCTCTCGCCATTAATGGATTGGACTCTACCTAACTAGTTTTATTTTATACATCAACATGTCCGCATACAGAGTATAGTAGTTTTTTTTTTTTTTTTTTTTTGTGTTTTGTTGTTATACGCGCTGCTCCACCTAATTTTCAAGCTTGACGCTTGACTATTGTTAGAGAAGAAATTTTTTTTTTTATATGATAATAGGATAATTTCGAAATAAGTTTTTTTTATTGCTCAGGTGGGGCTTTTCTCGCAACGGGGTGGCGCAACGATCGCATTCACTCACACACACACATTCTCTCTCTCTAAAGCTTGAATCCCTTCAGTCCGATTTTTTTTTTAGTCCAAAGCATGTGAGAGACCTACGGAGAATAATTTATTAAATTAGAATTACATTTTTGTTTTAAATACATTAATTTAAAGAAAAAATATGCTCGACATCTATATAAAAGTATATATATATAGCCGAGGCATTTTACAAGTCAGAAGTCCCTATTTTGCGCACACAACATTCACAGCTTCGCGCAATACATAATATTTGACCCCAACTTGCGAGAAAGGCTCGACGACGAATCTTTTTGTTTTTTTTTCGTCCTTTCTGCACTCGCGTTTGGTCGATAGAAGCCTATTCAGTTTCACGTTGACAAAACGTTCGCAAGACTAGATAATACTGGAAAAAAATTAATAGAGTCAACACGACCGTCATTTCCTTCCCTCAGATCCTCTTTTAATTCTTTCACTCATCTTTTACATTTACCCTCCACACATTCCCAAGTGAATGAGATGACAAAAGAAATTGCAAATTTTTTTCTTTAATTTAGTTTAACTTTTTCCATAGTACCATTACACTTTGCCCTTCTAGAGTAGAGTGGGGTAACAGAAAAAAAATATCTTAAAATTTTGTTAACCGTCATCTCACCCACTTTTTTCTCTCTCTCACTCTCTCTCTCTCTCCTTTTCCATTGCCTGTGTGATTATACTCGCGATACGCACTCGAATAAATTAACTGTAGAAAAGTTTTGTTCTTTATACAAATGTAATATACAATATATATTTTAGTTCTGCTTTTTCTTTCATATATAATATTTATATATTTATAAAATATAGACTATCTATGCGTAAACGTTTTTGTCGTTCGAGAGGAGTATATATATATATATACGAGGGCAGCACATCGCGCTATTTCTCCCTGTATTTTTACGCGTGCTGAATAATAAATAAATTCAACATACATTCAAAAACATCAAGTCATTTTTTTTTAATTGTTAAATGCAGCAACTTTAGTTTTATTTTGTTTTTGTTTTTTCCACTCGCGATATATTTGGTCACTCGCGATCACTCGAATCACATCACTTGATCTATTTTTTTCTCACCATTTCACAGCTCGGGCGTTACAGGATCAAGAAGTCGTTTCTCTGGATCCCTTGAGTCTCTCAATACACCAACACCAGGATGATGCCTTCCCAATGTTGTTGGTTCACATCTACAACCTTGAGCCTTGTGCCTCGCGTAACATGCCTCACAAACTGCAACGCAACCCTTGAATGGCCAATAACATAGCAAACAAGGTAGAACTAGAGTTAATGCTCCAAGGCATGCCCATCTTGCCGTTTTTCTTGAACCAGTACACGAACATGGTTCATCGGCACAATTTCCATTCTCTGATTCAACGCCACTCCCACTGTCGGCACAATGATAAAATAAACCCTTAACACAGCACAAACATGATGCATAATCTAAAACAGTTTCGGCTGAACAAAAACACGAATTGTCACAAAGCCAACGGCTGGGTAATGGTGGTGGTTCCCTACACGATTCACAACGACAACGACCACAAAAATCGCACATTATTGATAGTCCAGTTGAATCGGTGCCCCTTGAATTTGGTGATGTTGCATTTGATGGTTCTTTAGTGAATGAAACTGGTTGTTTTGTTATTGTATTATTGCCAACGGGCGCTGCCGATTGTAATAAATGATTTTGCCTACGTAACTGATGACGATGATGACTATTGTGATAGTGTGCAGCCTTTTGTTGTTGTTGTTGTAGTCTCCTTTCGGTTTTTGGACATTTTGGAGTATCGGCGGCTGATAATGTTCTACCTTGATTATTTTGCAGGAGAATTGGTCTAAATGGTGTTTCAACATATTCATTGGCTATTCTATCGCCATCGGGCCTTGGCACTGTGAGTGTGACTTCGCCCATCGGACTCCTGGATGACTCGTTCGTGGAACGATTTCTTGCGGTGGCAATTGTTGTTGTACCCAATTCTGTTGAATTGGGTAAACTACTGATAATTGTGTCTGCATTTTGAATTCTTCGGGAATTTGTTCGGAAACTATTTGATGAAGATAGTGGTGCAAGGGGTATTGTTAATGGTGTAAAATTTGGCAATCCAGTTGTGTCGGGCAATCTTGGCGGTGGTAGGGGTCGTGTGTGATCGTGGCCGTGTACGCGGGCCAAATTATTTGAAGTGGTTGAAATTGATGATGCGGATGAGGGCGGCCGCGATGGCGGCGATACTGCATTCCGCGACATGGGGAGCGAGCAATCGGTACGGTAGCTCCTTGTACCAAGAGCTAAGGTACGGTTCGTAAGGAGACTGTTTTGATGATGATGGAAGTGATTATCGTGCTGCTGCTGCTGTTGTTGTCTAACGTTCGCATTGACGAGCGCGTCCGTGGTGGATGTGTCTGACCTTGTTGTCGTTGGACTCGGAATTGGTAATCTCTTTGATGAAAGCGACGAACAAAGTGCTCGTTCGCTACCCCATTGTGTTGCAGCCTCTGTTGCTGCTGCTGATGTCGGTGATGTCGCTGGCTGAAATGGCGATGAGTGGGTTGTATTTGTCGTACGCACTGCCCAGCCCGCGCGAGGAGGTAACGTTCTTGGCGACGTCGTTCCATTAGCGAGGGTACAGCAGTGTGCTCCGCGACCGCTTCCTCCCGCCCTCGCGACGCGCGCTTCATCCCCACCTGTAACAAACAAAACAGAAATTCTTTTAGAAAAAAATATTGCCTAACAATTGGACTTTTGTTATTACACATCAAAAAACGCTTTAGGTTTTTGTAAGACCACTTTCAGAATGGAGACGCAAACGTAGACGCAAACGCATCCCAATGCTAATTGTCTGCATTTGCGTCTCCATTCTGGAAGCGGCCTAAGTGGTAATGGTACAGTGGAATCTGCTTATAGCAAGCCAATTTTAAAGTGGATTGATCAGTATCATATTCTAGCAATTCTTTTGGATTTCGTTATTAGTTTGTAAGTGAATTCTTCTGTGGAAGTAAAATCGTAAGTCGAGTATCTGTTTCTGCCAGTTTGGAAAAAACCTACTTTTGAAGTACAGTAACTTAACTTAAGGAAACTCTGTATCATTGAGAAATTTATAGAACCAACGGAACTATGCAGATTTTGTACAGTACTTAGGTACTAATTTCCCAAAGTTTCTACACTGTAAATAGAAGGTACTAAAATAGTACCGATTTTAGGTATCAAAATAGAACTAAATGACAATTAAGTACCTAAAGTAGGTATTAAATGAATACCTTTCGTTTTACAGTGTAATCTATACTTAAAACATATTACAGATTTAGACTCAAAATAAACGCTTTTCTCGTAATTTGTATCAACCATTCTACCACTTCACTGAACTCTCCAACTTTTTCCATCATTTCGATTTTGAAATATCAATCAACTCCAAACTCAAAAAAAAAAGGAAATCATTAAATCAGTATTTATCGCTGTTTTTCCCCCCTGGAAAGAAAAAAAAAAATACATCCGGCGTTCAACATTATACAAATGGATTCCAAGAGTGATCGCGCGACAGAGATGACCGGCTCTTCGGTTCTTTTCTTTTGTGTGTAAGATGCCTGCACGTATATATCTCGTCGAAAGAATCTTATGCGATTGTACTTGTGAAGATAGGAAGGGGCGAGAGCGGATAATATTCGACAAAAGAATGTTGGAAAGGTATATACGAGGCGAGATACCTCAGGTTCAGGTAAAGTCAGTCTCTCCCGAGACCTGAATGAGACTTTTCGAGAATTGAAGCAGATGCACACGCAAGCCGACTATATGGACAGATGGTTACTGCTGCTTCAGAAGAGGTTCGTTTGATCTCGTTTCATTGTCAGGCATCCCGACACAACAGGTATACCCTCTAAACTTCCCAAGAAGCCACATCAGGTTTTTTTTTCTCTCTCTCTCTCTCTCTCTCTTTGCCTTTCCTCCCAATACTTTTACAAAAATTTACTGCACTTTCAATTGGAGAATATTAATATGAATTCACAGAGAAATTAAATCAGAAAGCTTGTTATGATGGACGAAAATAGTAAATCAGACCCCACATGTTGAAAATCAAAACCATGAATTTTGATTTAGATTATCTGAAATATATAGGGGGGGAAAAAAAACAATCATACTTGTAAATATATTAAAACATTCCTGACTCTCATATTTCGCAAGGTGTAAAGCAAAGTTTTGTTAGTCACAACATGAGCCTTTTGTTTCTTGTATCTGCACGTGCTGTTGTCATCCAATAACACTGAGTCATTGTCTTTTAAAGACATACTCTATCTCAATATAAATGAAAAAAATATTCTGATTTTTTAACAAGGAAATGTTTTTGTTGACTCTCAAGATGATAAAATAAAAAAAATCTGACATGAATTAGAATGCAAAATTCCTAATGTTAAACGAAGAGAATCACGATTAAACTAGACTCTGGCGTCTACGCGTGGGCGCTCATCGGACTCCTGGGCGCCTACTCTCTTTTCTCCTGATGAAAATCAACGGTTAAAACATTGCTTGAATCTCTCACGATCGAGACGGCATCGTGATCGTAGTCGTTGAAGACGACGAGGGAGACGGTTTACCAGTGACGAACACCGACAAAACCTCCCACTCAATTCTGAAAATAGTATATCATGCACACCCAAATCTCGCCATCATTTTACGTAATGCATTGATCTCTCTCTGGATTTAATTACGTCAACCCACGTTGATATAATGGTTATCATACTTCATATACTGCTTTTGATTTAAAAGAATGAAGTCGTTCATAAATAAATTTTTTTTTTTCTCAAATGGTGCACGCTACGAGTATGCACGAATGAATCAGCTGTCGTCTATCTATTGACTGTCAGCAGTTGTCCTTGAAGTCTATATTTGTCAATTGAAGTGTATTCAATTCCACACATAAAACAGATTGTGTGTAGGATTTAAAAATGACCTAAATTTCTGGAACAGTATCAATGATTCTCTTCTTTAATGAAGGTTGATCAATGAACATTTATATATATTTTTTTTTCAAAATTCATACTAAACTCATTAAAATTATTGTATAATTTTTAAAAATTCATCTTTAAAACAACGAATAGTTTTTCTTATTGTGTGTTCACATTGCATATATATCCGCGTGACATAAGGCTATATAGAGAAACAAGCAAGCCATTCAAGTAGCTCTGAAAAAGGAATGTATAACTATCGGCTGTCGATTGCCATAGGTCAAAGCTTTTAGTCACTATACAGACAGATAGACGCGAAATTTTGTAAGCGATAATATAATGTGGGAATTGTTTCTGTGTCTCTCTCTCTCTCTCTGGCAATTTTTTTTTCCTGAAGCATTTTAATGCTTATCGTTTTTGTTTTTAACGAGCCGCAAGATAGTCTTTAAATTCTCAGAACAGAGAGAATCTAGTTAGAGAAGATCAATTCAAAAAATTTTGTTTCTAAACGGAAATAAATTCTAAATTCTTCTAATTCGAAAAATTCTGAAAATAATAAATTAATCCAAAAATAGGGTTTTTTTTCTAACTACTTACGAGAAATTCATGGGCTAATCATTAATCCAGTTCGTTATATCCAATTCAATAAACACATATTCATATTTTAAAACTTGTAAAGCAAAAATACAATGTTTTCTAAAAATTATGACTAGAGAGGTTTTTTTTAGAAAAATACACTAGAACAGTTAGGAAACGATTTTCAAATCACACATACACAGGACACACCTTTTTTGCAAAAAAAAAACTGTTATATTTCTAATTAAATCGAAAAAAACAACTTTAGTAAAATATTTTTTCATCTAAATGAAAAACAAAAAATATTTTATGAAAAATGAAGAAAAATTGGCAAAGAATTTGAAAAATTAACACGCACACCAACAGCCGACAGGCGACTGACTTGGTGAGTTTGTTGAGTAGTACATGAGAGAGAGAGAAAGAGAGAGAGAGAGAAGGGCGAATGGGTGGAGGATGTGATGAGATTCGCAAATGAAGAGTGGGGGGAAAGAGGTATCAAGCTACGGAGAGGCAGGAACGTGGCGCCATCTGCCGAGTTCTCCAAGCAAACACTCGTGTGCGCCTTGAGCTTTTTATGAATGGATGGAAGCTATCATTCAAGTTTCGAGTTGAATGAAAGCATTACCACTGCGTGTACCGTCGTCGTCGTTCCTCCCCCCCCCCCACCTTTTAATATTGTATAGAATGACGATGACGACTTTTTAACGACCATTATTTTTCGGCGGCAGATTCGAAACAACTTCATTATAAACTATCTTTAAGCGAGATATTTCATACCCCACTGCCTATATAGTATCGACACTGTGGATAGATAATGTTACATAGCCGCGAGAAATCTTGTTCACTTCTGTTTTTTTTTTTTTAAACTAATAGAGCTCTTAACGCAGTGATGCATGACACTGTTATTTTTACATTTGTATTGATATACAAAATGCTGATTCTTAATGCAAATAATGAAAATTGTCGATAAAATAAAGCACTCTAAATCTGAATTAGTGAAAATTTCATCAGTGGCTCAGTTTTCTTTAATTCACCAATGGAATTGCTGTGGTTTTTTTTTACTGATTCCCAGGTGAAATTCCATTGGTGAATTGAAAACTGAGCCACTGATTCAGATTTAGAGTGATGATTTCGTAACGAACAATGATTCTAGGATTGTTTACTGAAAGAAATTTTGCAATTATCTTCAGTATACAAATTAAGAGAATATAAAGATCAAATTCGCTTTGGAAAATACAGTTGACAAATTCCATATTGAAACTAAAAAAAGGGTGTTGAAACCGAGAGCGTATATGATTATTGAATCGCAGCTACATACAACTGCTACTGTTACAACCGTTACCGACCTACATTACGAAAACTCATTTTACTCCGCAAGTAGAATTGAAACTTATAGTCTCTCTCTCTCTCTCTCTCTCTCTCTCAACTATTTTGTATCGAGAAAGTTAGATTGCATATTTAAAGTCACGAGAGAAGTTTCTACACCTCGCTACATTCGAACAAATGGTATTCTGGAATCAGAATTCAGTCAGAAATAACAAAAAAATGAAACCCAAAGAAGAAATGGAAAAGAAGTCAATGTTTTCAGGTTTGTATTGTGTAGCAAGGCCCACAGGAAGGTCGACTGCCGCAATCGGCGCATGCGCAAGGTTCAATCCTTACGTGAAACGTATAGAAGACATGATGACGGTGTTGGTATCGACATGACGTGATAGTTCCCGTAACTATATAGCATGAATTAACTGTATCTAATCTAAAAAAATATCCAGTGGGACTACTTTCTACTGTGTGTGTCTGTGACTCATCTCATAAATGTAAAAGATCATTTAAAAATAGAATTCTTATTGTTTGCACTTTTTTGCATACGTCAAGATTTCATCTTCCTTCCTCAATATTCACTCAAAAATATTATCAAGATTGACATTTTTCCAGTATCATCGGTTGTTGACCCATTGGCAATTGGGTTCAATATTTATGTTTTCTTTATGCCGAAGAGGATATATTGTATATAATAGCGAGTAATCAAACCAAAGTCAAAGTTGATGTAAAATAACAAGTGGCGAATATAAGTTTAAAATAACACATCAATTCATTCACAAGTATTGCTCGCGGCTCATTGTAACAGTACTCTTGCGTATATCCAGTAGCTGTTTAAGTATATGACCTTCGACCCTGATATAGTTCCTTATACTCGAAATTGACTCGCGCGCGCAGAATCGATTCATTTGAAATGATTTTAGAATCGCTATATGGTGTTATAGTTTCTTTAGAATTTTTCCCTATAGGATATCTTCTTCTGGCATGCTATACGAATGTTCTATATTTATCCTACTCGTTAATTCTATCTTCGTCGTGCAACGTTCATTCATGACTACATCTGTCTTTGTCACGCACTCTGTTGTAATTCCCATCTTTTTCCGCACATGCTCTGTCTTCATTCAAACTTTCTCTCTGTCTTTCTCTTTTTTACAAAAGCTTGTTCGCCATATTTAGCTTTTCTCGCAGGGTTGTTGGATTTCCTTATTGGTACATTAAGAACATGATGGATTGATTATCAAGTTGACAACTTAACAAGAAACTTGTCTTCATTCATCTCACTTTGTGAATAACATATCAAAATCGGAATTTTGAATTTCTATTTTGATAAATATGCCCAGATGTACTGGTACTGGTTCGCACTTTCTGGCAAAATTCGTAATATATCTGTAGCTAGAAATTCGATAACATGGTGCCGTTTCTAAACTACCTAAAATATAATTAGTTACTTCTTCGTAATCAATGATACACTAAATTAGAAACCTTTAAGATAGATATACAAAATTAAATTCCAAAGATAGGTTTTTTTTTGAAACTTGTGATAAACATGACGGAAAGCGTTTCTTAAGGTCCTTCACCTGGTCTCCAAATAGCAAGACAGAGAAGGCCGAGATTAGTTAATCCCAGAATTCTGTCTAATACAAAGTCGAAACATCAAACTGCTTCCTCAGAACCCAAACGAGATCTCTTGGCCAAGTTTGCCGGATAGTAGGAGTTTGCGAAGAAGCTGTGCCAAGAAACAAGAAGCGTTTACAATCCATTTCAAAAACGTTGACTCCGTCTCGAATCTCAAGTATGTAAACAGTCTCTCTTTCTGGTCGCATCAAATTTATTATTTCCACTTTAATTGTAAAAAAATAGGTATTAATGAGTGAAAAATTCTTTGCATTTTCATATACTTAAATGCACACACAAAGCAAATAATTGTTGGGCAATAACAACTTTGGATCAAAGAGAGGCCGACGTTGTGACGCTTCTGTATTTTCTATATTCTACAACTCCAAGAGATTCTCTCGATGAGACATATACAGAGGAACATCTGGTACGTGAATCGCCGCGTGGGGTTGGACTCTCTTCCTCTCGAACAAGAATCACGCAAAAACTTGGCGACTCCTCGCGCCTCACGTTCACAAGCAACCTCTAAAATAACGCGCGACCTCTCCTTCTCGCACACTTCTCTCTCTTTCTTGTCTTTACTTGCCCCCTATCTTCTTTTCGATCTCTCGTCACCCCCCTTTCTCTTTTCCTTCTTTGCGTGGGCCTCTCTTATAATTATTTTTACGACAATTTTCTTTTAAAGAGTAGAAATTATTTAATTGGTAAATGGAATTTATCAAAATACACTCGAGAGAGAGAGAGAGAAAAGATCCGAAGAGAGTGGAACGAACGAGGGGTTTTATGGGACTGAGCGTGACCGGATAGAGGAGGCAAGGGGTTCGGACCCTGACGAAGGAGAGATGAGGAGGGACTGACGGCAGGAGGAGGAAAAGAGAGAAATATCAAAGTGGCCAGAGAAACAGAGACAGAGAAGTAGAAGCTTCTTGTACGCAGTGTGACAGTGTGATTCCAGTCAGTGGCGACCTGTTGGTGTTGTTGCATATAGTACTTGAATGTGTTGTTGGCTCCCGCGGTTACGCGTTTCACACACACACACCAGTCGATCTCATGTACATTCACCAACACTGTTGCCAGTTTAACAGCGACTTGTAGAGGCCACAGAGAGAAAGAGAGGTATGGGCGAAGCTCAGTTACCCGCTACCCAAGAGCCCGTATGAGCGGTTATGTACCCCGGTTGGTAAAAGAGGGGGCAGGGAGGCTGTGAGACGGGAGACACAAATATAAAACCACATTCTCATATTGCCGAATCATTAGACCTTCAAAACAAACGAATTTTTTTTCTTCTATAATTCAAAAGAGAGTACGGAATTGATTTAAGGTAATAAAAGAAAATATTTTTTCAAGTCGGTCGTCGTACTTTTGGTACATGATCATCATTCAAGGCATCGCCCGTTACGCACGCGAGAAAAAAAACACGCACTATATACGCGGTGTCGAAAGATAAAAGGAACGCCAACTATATAAATCGTCATTCTCTCTCTCTCTCTCTCTCTCTCTCTCTCTCTCTCTCTCTCTCTCTCTCTCTCTCTCTCTCTCTCTCTCTCCCTCTCTCTCTCTTTTGCTCGGCTGCTGAATTCACTTATATACTACTCGTTAAAAAGTTATGCAGTCAACGGTAGTTGATGAAATATTATTTAATGCCTATTTACTTCCAATTTTTATCTGATTTTAAATAACCATTTAATCAAAATCACCTATGTAGGGTATCCGTACTGGCGATGCAAGAAAAGTATCTTACACTCTAATTCTGAATCAGTGAAAATTTCACTGACTTATTCAAATCGGTGATTTAATTTTCTTTAATTCAACAGTGGAATTAAAAGAAAACTGAGCCACTGATTTGAAGTCAGTGAAATTTTCATCGATTCAGATTTAGACTGTAAAATATACTGCAAAAAGAAGTATTAAGATGTTTTGGTAGCGTTTTTAAGACATTAAGATATGTCTTAAAAACGCTACCAAAACATCTTAATACTTCTTTTTGCAGTGGATTGTACACCTTCTGCGTAGCATCTTTTGTGCCTTATAAACCTAATTAAGATACTTTTGATAAATTTTTAGAAACATCTTTTTTAGTCTCATCAAATGACTACATACCATAAAACGTAGTAAGTCCAAAGTAAAAAGTAAGTCGCTTTTCCGTAAGGTTTGAAAATCGTTTGGTCAGATCTTTCGACTTTCAAACTTACACTGTAAAACGAAAGGTATTAATTTAATACCGACTTTAGGTACTAAATTGTCATTTGGTTCTATTTTGATACCTAAAATCGGTACTATTTTAGTACTTTCTTTTTACAGTGTATCGAAAAGCAACTTACTAGGTTTTTACTTTGTACAACAGATGACTACTTTTTACATCACCAGTACTGAATTTCGGCAATTTTTTATAGGATACTATAACAAATCGTATATCTGTTTGATACCACAAAAATACCTTATTTCAAGAAAGGAATGCATATTCCAGTAAACCAGAATCACACACAGTTGACGTAAATTATACGTGCCTCTACAATTTTTTTTTTGCTAATCTTTGCGCTTTATGGCCTTGTTCTCAAAATAAACTTGAAGATGAATTCTTTCTAAACAATTTTATTATTTACATTAAGCATTCTAGAATTCCCATCATCTTCCAAAAAAGGGAGTACTCATACGAGCAACAAGAAATTTTTTGAATGTAAAGGGTATACCACTAAAGGGACACGCAACACCGGATATCCTCCAGACGTTGCCAATGCGGTATGCGTGCGTGCTTGCTATGTCGTTTTCTCTCTTTCTCTCTCTCTACCCTCTCAATATCGAATCTTCGAAAAAGATATCCGAGTGAATGTAGAAAAAAAAGAACCAATATATTTTAATTTTCAAAACCGAAAAAAAATTTGTTGCAAAAAAATATGCAATTGAGACATTAATTTTTTTTTTTTTTTCATTTAAAAGGCCTTTCTTTTCGCCAAGTAAGGGATCGTGCAATGAATTTCAATCAGAGTTTTGTAATCGGATGATGATTTTAGTAGCGCAGAAATGAATGGATGAATGAAATATACGTGCTTGATCCGCGAAGAAGGGAATTGTGAATCTCTCTCTCTCTCTCTTTCTCTAATGCGACTGCGTCAGTTGTCATTGAGTGCGATGACGATTACGAGATTGCAAAGTGTCTTATATTGACAAATACAAATATATTTCTCCTATACACGCATAATTGTAATTGAAAATAAACTACGCAGCAAAACTTATGAAAATTTATACAGGTGTTGTGACTTATTCTTTTTATAAATTCTAGGAAACAAAGCAAATAACCGTTCATTTTTTTTTTTATTCCTCGACGAGTTTTATCAATGAACTTATATTTGTGTACTTGTCTGTATGTGTGTATTTATATGTATGTGCCTACGACATGACGTGTTTACGAACTATCCTTCTTTCTAACTACTAAATAGTTGTTTGCATTACCAGTCACGAATCTATTCCACTTCCTCAATTCATAATTTTAATTCAACCTTCGGAGCCAAAAAACTTGCTTGATCGAAAAAAAAGAATTTGATGTCGTTATTATTCTATTTTTTTTTTTTCATTTTTTAAAGCTTAATCTAAATTTTCAAGCATTGCGATAAAAGAAACAAATAAAAAAGTCGAAGGGGGAAAAAAAAGAATTTTTAAAGAGCTCGAAGGTAATTTGAGGTTGGTGGAAAGGTCGTTGTTGGCGGTCGCAGGTAACAGACTCCTTTGGGTCCTTGCACGTCCCTTGCCCTCCATCTGTCTGTGTCTGGTTTTCTCATTTCAATATATATATATGTATTTCTGCTTCTCTTGGAGTACTTTCCATCTCGCTCTGTCGCCTTATGGCCGCGCCAACTCACTCGAAATGGAATGTGGACGCCATATGGCTGGGGCCTCCACCCACCCAAACGGACCAACAAACCACCCACTCGTACATACATACCTCGTGCACGCGTATGATACCCTACACCCACTGCGTGTATACAGCGGTTGGCACCACTGAACGAACAAACACGTCAAAAAAACTATTTTTGGCTCCTCTGTGTATAAATACATGTGTGCGGGAGGAAGAAGTTTTAAAATCGCGTTGTGCAGTAGCGGCACTCATACACACACATCACTTAGTGTCTCAACTCATTAGAATATTTCAACTCAATAATATATATATATAATATTAAAAATACTTCTTTGAAAAAAAAAACTAGTTCGCTCATTGATGAAGAGCTAATCTTCAATTTTTTTTTTCTCTCGTCATTAACAACAATATTTACTCTGTAATCACTTAATTATACTACTTTTCCGGTTATCGTATGTTCGCGTCTACTCTCGATAGTCGAATAAACAGTAAATAAAGATAAAATTTTGTTGAAAAATTCCCGTACAATTAAAATGATTTATAGGTCAGCGTCACTCGTCCGTCTTGAACTTTACATAATGTACAATATTGTTACGCTCATTTGCAAATATGGTGACCAGCATGATAAAAAAAGAAAAAGCGCGTGCTTTTTAAAAACGTGAAATATTTCTCAATAAAATATCTTTTTTTTAATTATATTATATAGTAATAAATATTTTCAAAAAAATTTTTTTTTTTTACATTTTAAAGAGAAATAATAATAAATATATATATACAGGAAATTGTTAAATTACGTTACGAGACAGATAGTCTTCCGGACAATTTCCACTCATAGAGTTTGGTATTATCATTGAGAGATAAGTTGAGAAACCTTAACGCATATCTGTTTTGAGAATGAAATACAAATAACAAATAAAAAAAAAAGAGGGAACAGATAAATAGCGGTAAAAATTTTTTTTTTTTGGAGCTAAGAAAATTTTTAAATTTACAAAATAAGGTGAAAGAAAAATCATACAGCCGATAAACCAGTGGGAAATTTACCATTGGCAACATAGAAAATTAAAAGGCAATAAGCTGCAACGCTTATTATTTTAATCCAATTTTGCATATATTTTAATAAATTTTGGTATTAAAATAAGCAAAATTGGATTAAAATAATAAGCGTTGTAGCTTATTGCCTTTTAATTTTCTGTGAAAAAAGTGGCTCAATATTGTACCATCATTGGTCCTATAATAGTCCAATGATTACTATTGGCAATTTCCCATTGGGAATCTATGCAGATTTAATTTTTTGTCAAACAGTATCTCTATCAAAAATTGACTGCAGTACTGCCAGTATTGGCGCAATATACTGCTGCCGCACTAGTAGTAAAGTCAATTTTTACCAAGTTTGTAGAAAATTATAGAAAATAGCCAAAAGGAGAAAAAAGTAAATAAAAAATATTGAAGATTTAGAAAAAAAAGAGAGAGAGAGAAAGCAAAGACGAAGGGGGATATAGATAACGGGGTTGGCAAACATTGATACCGTGGCGCATGCTCCACAGTGTCGCTATAACTTCGGTCTTGAATTACTTCTTGCTTTATAAAATCATCATCATTGGTTAATTAACACGACCTAGAGATTACACAAATAAGTAAATTTTTCCTATAGCAATATCAACGATTTACAAAAAGACGAAATCAAAATTTTCAAGAAATCAAATATTAAAACATACTTCTAACTTTTTAACATAATTGACATATTGCGAAAAATGTTTAGAAAATCATAAAAATAAAAGTAGATATATTTGCGAATTGGTCAGAAATTGTAAACCTAATATAAATAATGATAAAAGGGCGTTGCAATTTACTCCTGAAGATAAATTAATCGTGAGGTGGATCGACCGACCCGTAGTCATATAAATAAACAATTTCCTCGTTCGAGGCTAAATGATATTGTAAACATCTTGTTTTTTTTGCATTCAACTTTTCATTTAAATTATTCAATTTTCGAATTAAATAATCATATACATATAGAGTTCAAATAGAGGAATGTTATATTCTAAGGCATTAGGGAATCTTAATTTAAGAGGCGTAATGTTTTTTTATTTTGATGAATTTACATTGCATTAGCGATTCTTATATCTTAAAATTTACTGTTATAACGATAAAGGAGATAAATTTTTTGTATTTAACTTATGTTGATACAATTTTAAGTACAATTCAATTTAATATACTAGTAAAATACTTCTGAAATAGTAGAAATTTACTCCGTAAATATTAAATTTATATTTCTCGAGTAAAAATTGCCAAAAATGCGCAGAAACTGCGGACAGTTTAAATTTTATTTTCCAAGTATAGTAAAAGTTACTTTATTACAATACCGAAAAAATGTTATTCTGCTCTCTAAATCTGAATTAGTAAAAATGTTTACTAATTTGAATTAGTGACTCACTTTTTGCTTCTGAATTAGTAAAATTTTACTAATTGTTAGTAAAAGTTACTAATGATTAGTACAATTTTACTAATTGAGAAGCAAAAAGTGAGTCACTAATTCAAATTAATAAACATTTTTACTAATTCAGATTTAGAGAGTGAATAAAATATACCTTTTTAGTATTTAAGAATATTTCCCATGTATTTTATTCTTATAGAGGTAGAATATTAAATACCGAATTTTTTAATTTAAAAAACAGTCTAAGAATCTTTTCTTATTTTAAGAGTAATTCGAACTCTACAGGGAGAAAAAAGGAATAAAGTAACTTTTACTATACTTGGAAAGTAAAATCTATGTCCGCAGTTTCTGCGCATTTTTGGCAATTTTTACTCCAGAAATATAAATTTACTATATATTTACGGAGTAAATTTCTACTATTTCAGAAGTATTTTACTATTTTCACAGTAAATTTTACTATTTCCGGAGTCAAAATTGCCAGAAATGCTCAGAAACTGCGTACATAGATTTTACTTTCCAAGTATAGTAAAAGTTACTTTATTCATTTTTCCACATTTCTCCATAAGAATAAAATGGATTGAATTCTCAAATACCAAAAAGATATTCTTAAATTTAGTATATGACGTTTTTTTAACCGAGAGTTTCAAATTAAAAATTCTGATGCATAAAACAAAAATCACAAATTTTTCAAATACAAAAAATTCCCTTTGGGTTTATAGACAATTTGCAAAGTTTTAAGAGACGATTTAAGAAGAAGAGATGCTTGGGGCTAAAAGAAACCTCGATTCTCGCCCACGCAAAAGACGTTACACACACATATACACAAACTACGAATGCCAAAGCGATTCCTTCCACCTGCGTATAGAAATGCTTCGGCCCTGTGTCCCGCGTGTGCACTTTTGCGTCTCGTAAACCGGCCCCAAGATTTCTTTCGCGACCAAGGAGCGGTCCATAGAAGCGCGTGCATACCTATATGGGCAGCGTGGAAATCGTGGTTTCATTCATGCGACTGCCTTCGAAGAGAGTATATATATATATATATGTGTGTGTGTGTGTGTAGGTCGATGCGTGGCACGTTTGAATTTCTCAAGAAAGAATCAGTGAGTTGTGTGTGCCCCCACACGCATACACCTACTCGTGCACGTAATTCCACACCATCAAACACAATTTATACACTTATAGAAAGAGAGAGAGAGAGAGAAAGACTTGTCAGACACCCATATATACTTATTAGAGTTACAAACCGAAACGAGTGGAAACTTTCTCGCAACTTTCTATATCTCTTGACGTTTCATTCACTATATATATATAAACACTTTGACAATGTCAAATCTGTCTAGAAATGAAAATTCGATTCTAAAATATAACACCCTTGATGTGGGTTTATAATGGAGTATATTGTCAGAAAGAAATTTTCAAGGTTTAGATGAAATCGCACCTAATTTTATTTTTATTAATGATTGCTATATATTTAAATGAAAATTTGAATGCTAATTTTTCATTAGGTATATATATTTATTGAAAGAGTTTATTATCGATATTTTAATTCGCTTTCTCAATAATGAGTATTTCTACACTTGATTTGTAAATATTTTAGATACACTGCAGTTGGCGTGAAAGGTCGATTATGATACTCTGTTGTAAACCGATTGTAAATCTGAGGTGATAAGTAACAGCCGCAGACTCTATACTTTCTAGTTTAGAGGTATATGAACTGAACCTACTGGTCTTACATCAATTACACTCAAGAGATGTTGTTACTTTATTAATTTATCAATTAATTCTATTCTATTGAAGAGGCAACAATGTTATTATAGTTACATTTATCCGATACGATAGTGAAACAGAATTTACACTGCAAAAAGAAGTATCTTATTTTATGATGTTTTGGTAGCGTTTTTAAGACATTAAGATATTTAAAATGTCTTGATATCTTAAAAACGTTACCAAAACATCTTTAAATAAGATACTTCTTTTTGCAGTGTACGAATTGTAACAATGTTTCTTATTTTGTTTCAAAATCAACAAGAATTTAGTCTTCTATATTTAAATAACGGAAACCTATTTCTTTCTATTTCAGAGCTTTATATACACGGAGAAAAATGGAAAAACGAATAAAGTTACTTTTACTATTCTAAAAAAAGTAAAACTGGAAGTATCCGCAGTTTTGGCGCGGATCAATTTTTATACTCCAGAAATATAGTAAAATTTACTATTTCAAAAAAAAATTTTACTATTTCAGAAGTAAATTCTACTATTTCTGGAGTGAAAATTGACACAGAAATGCGGAAAGTTCAGGTTTTACAAGTAAAAGTTACTTTATTCGTTTTTCCATTTTTCTCCGTGTATTCATGAAACTTGAAAAAAAAATGTCTAACCTTGTTATATGCCATATTTTTGGGTAAAAAATTAGTAGTAATTTACACACAAAAAACAAATACTCACAGAAAATTAAAAGGCATTAACATAAGCTGCAACGCTTATTATTTTAATCCAATTTTGCTTATTTTAATCCATTTTGGTATTAAAATAAGCAAAATTGGATTAAAATAATAAGCGTTGCAGCTTATTTTAATGCCTTTTAATTTTCTGTGCTGAAACCGTTAACATCTTAAAATAAAAATGCCTGAAAACTAGCGTAATTTTAATCTTAAAACTGGATTAAGTCAATTTTATGATTTAAAATCATACACTCAAATTTGAAATTCAGTAAAAATGGTTCTAATGTTAACGGTTTTAGTCAAAAGTGAACTATTAAGTAAGTATTATTTTTTAGTGTGTATAAGTTCTATGTAATTTTGATTTATCAGTTAGTGGTTATCTAACTAATCGTATAATTAAATATTGTGTATTTAAGTGTTTCTATTTCTGAGAAACAGATCATTTTCAAAAATAATATTAACAAATAAAAAAAGATTATTCAATGAGAAATTTAAGAAATGCCTTCAAAAAATGAAAAAAATCATTGAAACAAGAGAATTAAAGCCGAAAAATACGAGAGAACTATTTGGATACTATAGAAGTTTGCGAATGTTTTGCTGCTTTACTCATTAATATCAGGGATAAATTTACTTAATTCTCGATTTTATTTTATTCATTCAGCTAACATTCTTTAGCGTCTCTATCATCAATAGAATGGCAATATTGGAACAGAAAAACTAAAACTATATTTTCTAAATATAAAAGTCAATTATTTCATATCTTTTGGCAATATAACTAACAAAATAACTGTGTCAGCCAATAAAATAAATGAAAAGTAGTACAAAATAGTCCTCCCACATTCATCGCACATCTAAAATACGATTGTTTCATTCATATTATTTTTCTGTGATGAAATTTTCTACATCCAAAATACAATATTTAGTTTCACCAACTCGTATGAATTAATAGTAATTAAAGCAAATTTAACTACTCGCTCATTGGTCGGTTTAAAAATTTAATCAACTCTTAATGTTGAAATCGGTTCTAATAAGATACATTCAGAATTGTTAAAATTAATTTGAATCAACTGCTAATATAAGTATACCAAATCAGTGAAAATTTCACTGATACTTATATTGGCAGTTGATTCAAATTAAGAAAGTATTATTAAAAATTTACACTCTAAATCTGAATCAGTGAAAATTCAAATCAATGGCTCAGTTTTCTTTAATTCCACTGTTTGAATTAAAAAAAATTGAACCACCGATTTGAAGTCAGTGAAATTCAGATTTAGAGTGATAAGTACACAGAAAATTAAAAGGCATTAAAATAAGCTGCAACGCTTCTTATTTTAATCCAATTTTTCTTATTTTAATCCATTTTGGTATTAAAATAAGCAAAATTGGATTAAAATAAGAAGCGTTGCAGCTTATTTTAATGCCTTTTAATTTTCTGTGTATCTAAAAAGTACACGGAAAAAAAGAAAAAGTAATTTTTACTACTTTCATAGTAAAATGGAATCTGTCCGAAGTTTCTGCGCATCTATGGCAACTTTTACTCCAAAAATAGTACAAATTTGCTCCAGAAATAGTAAAATTTACTCCAGAAATAATAAAAATTATTACAAAAATAGTAAATTTTACTATTTTTTGAGTAAAAGTTGCCAGAGATGCGCAGAAACTTCGGACAGGTCCAATTTTACTATGAAAGTAGTAAAAATTACTTTTTCTTTTTTTCCATGTATAAGAAAAATTGGTTTTTCACATTATTAGATTGTAAAGATTTTAGTCCTCTATAACCATATATAGACAAAGTAAATGATGCCATCTTACATTCCTTTCAAGTTCATGTTTGCTGCATATATATGATATCAAGATAATTGTGATTCTCAAAGTGCCTGCGCGTGCTTGCAATTAGTAATATCTTCAAACCCATACTTTTATATGTTTCTCAGTCAGTCGTGTTAAGAATTTTTGATGCGTTTTTATGATAAGTATATATTTCCAATGAGTATTGATAAGTTATTCTGATTGTGTGATTACGATTTGATTTGTTTTTTTTGAAAACTAAATTTGGGGAAATGATTTTTTTGAAAACTTACCGTTACGACTTGGAGGCCGTGGGGGCGCAGGATAGTTGGGCGGTGTCAGCGGCGGCGGTGGAGGTGGGGGCGGCACCTGCTGCGACGAAGACGTTGAAGATCCGAGGATCCTCAGCGTTGAGGGACTCAGATTGTTGGGGGGCCAAGGTGGGCGCCGCGGAGGCAGCGCCGGGGGCGGGGAACAGTCCAAGGTATCCACACTTCCACACTTTTAATGCACCTACTACACTGAAGAAACGTCCTTCACACTACTCCAACACCCGCGTTAATTTCGATGCACCTTTTTCAATGTATTAAAAAAAAAAAAACCACAGAACGCACAAATTTTTAAGATATTCCTTTTTTTTTGAAAGAGTTGGCAGTAAACAGCCTCCTTCATTCACTGCTTATTTTATACGTGTGGCAGAAATAGCCTGCTCGCTCGATCTTCTTTTCGAGTGTACTGCCAAGCCTGGTTGGCTCCCTCTCTCTTGCACTCCCGCATTCGTGTCACGCGGCGTCGACGACTCACTGCACCAACAAGAAGAAGAAGAAGAAGAAGACACGACGTCGCAGAACAAGAAGAAAAGAAGACTAGAGGGCTCCGATCTGGTCCTCGTCGAGCATCGCCTCTCGACGAGGCTCGCGCTTGCACGCAGGCACGCACGCCAAAAACTCACAGAGTTAACCCTCCCTTCCCTCTTCGTTCAACACTCTCTTCTCTTCGGTTTTGTGAAGTAAAATCTTCTGCTCCCCACCTTGCTTCCTTCTTCTCCCTCTTGGCGAGCGGCACCCCACCAACAGGTGCGTAACTCGCTTCTCAGTCGCCCCCTCTAATTCTTCCGAAGCCACGATTTTCATCCAAAATATTTCCTCCACGTTTCACTATTCTACGCCAATGGGGGAAAAAAAAAATTTTTTTTCTCTTTCCAAAATCCACGCGCTTCTTTATATTCGATACAAAAATGAAATTCTTCAAAAGAATCTTTATGGCGTCTCCTTAACTAATTTGCCTTCTTTTTTCACCTTTAATTCTTTCCCTAAATTCATCATTTTCTTTACTTAATTCAATTCCTTCAGGAGCATTACTGTCACCATATTTTTTATCATTATTATGATCCATCATGACTTCATACACAAAATAGATAACTAATATACTAAATAAATTAGGTGTAAACAATCCTTTTTTTTTTGCAGCAATAAATTTTATTCCCTCCTTTTTGAAAATTTCAATTGAAAAAAAAAAAAAGAGAGGTAAGACCTCGAGACAAGTTCAGCTGGACTCGGCGGCCATGTCGCTGTGCTTCATCCAGGGCCGTATTTCCAATTGCGGCCCACTTCTTTCTTTCTCTCTCTCTCTCACTCACAATTCCTTTCTACAATTTATATCCAAAAAAAACAATCCCTATCTCCAAATCATCACACTAATTCACTATTCATTTTCAATCTCCCTCATATATATCACTTATAACTTCCTTTCACTTGAATTATCCTTTTTCTCACAAACACAAATATTGTAAATTAATCACAAAAATTGTAAATTCCTTTTTTAAGAACTGTTAAACATAGGCGTTGGGTGTTTTTTCTTTTTTTTTTTTTCTTTAAAAAAAATGGTAAGAAAAACGAATTTTTTTTTTTTTTTTTTGACGAGAGTCAATATAGTTCCAACCCGCGACCTGCCCTCTACGTTTCTGAGCGTTCGACCGCCGGCTACGCTCAACTCAACTCGTCGCTGTTAGTTCGTGGGTTTCTGTGGGTGGGGTACATCGCGCATGCGCATTTCTCGTCCGATGTTTACCATTCCCTTGCCCCGCGATACTTCAGCACCTAGGTTAGACGACGGCACGACCAAATCCCCACTCCACCCACACTTGGACGCCATTCCCTCAGGCCAGACGTGATACTTCATTCATGCTCGTATTGTGCGCGATCAGGGCCGAAACCTCTTAATTCGCGGGCCCCCCCTCCTCTCTCTCTCTCTCTCTCTCTCTACTTCCGTTCGGCCAAAAACGGATGTAAATTTTCTACTCATTTTTTTTTTTTATATCGAGTTCCGTGTACAATCAAAAATAAAAAAAAAGAAACTCAATAACACACGGAATATTCCATTCACATTCCAAGAATATTCAGAATATTCATTTGGAATATTTCATTCATATTCCAGGAATATTAAAATGTCCGACCTTCGGAATATTCCACTCGAATATTGAGGGAATGTTCCATTGGAATATTTGGAGAATTTTTGGTTGGAATGTTGAAGGAATATTCCATCAGAATATTGAAGGAATATTTAATTGAAACATTATAAAATCAGTAATAATTGTTTGATTTTTTATTATTAAAAAATATTAGTACAATGTTTCCATTAAATATTCCATCAATATTCTGATGGAATATTCCTCCAACATTCCAGGAATATTCCATTCATATTCCAGGAATATTAAAATGTCCGACTTTCGGAATATTCCACTCGAATATTAAGGGGGTTATTCCATCGGAATATTGATGGAATGTTCCATGGGAATATTTGGAGAATACTCGGTTGGAATGTTGAAGGAATATTCCATCAGAATATTGAAAGAATATTTAATTGAAACATTATAAAATCAGTAATAATTGTTTGATTTTTTATTATTAAAAAATATTAGTACAATGTTTCCATTAAATATTCCATCAATATTCTGATGGAATATTCCTCCAACATTCCAGGAATATTCCATTCATATTCCAGGAATATTAAAATGTCCGACTTTCGGAATATTCCACTCGAATATTAAGGGGGTTATTCCATCGGAATATTGATGGAATGTTCCATGGGAATATTTGGAGAATACTCGGTTGGAATGTTGAAGGAATATTCCATCAGAATATTGAAAGAATATTTAATTGAAACATTATAAAATCAGTAATAATTGTTTGATTTTTTATTATTAAAAAATATTAGTACAATGTTTTCATTAAATATTCCTTCACTATTCTGATGGAATATTCCTCCAACATTTCAGGAATATTTCATCCATATTCCAGGAATATTAAAATGTCCGACCTTTGGAATATTTCACTCGAATATTGAGGGAATATTCCATCGGAATATTGATGGAATGTTCCATTGGAATATTTGGAGAATATTCCGTTGGAATGTTGAAGGAATATTCCATTATTATTATTATTATTATTATTATTCCAACATTCCAACGGAATATTCTCCAAATATTCCAATGGAACATTCCATCAATATTCTGATGAAATTTTCCCTCAATATTCGAGTAGAATATTCCAAAGGTCAGATATTTTAATATTCCTGGAATATGGATAGAATATTCCAATGGAATGTGAATGGAATAAAGATCAAAGATACACGGAGAAAAATGGAAAAACGAATAATGGAACTTTTACTAAGTAAAACCTGAACTGTCCGCAGATTCTGCGCATTTCTGTCAATTTTTACTCCAGAAATAATAAAATTTACTCCTAAAATAGTAAAAATTATTTCGGAAATTGTAAATTTTACTATTTCTGGAGTAAAAATTTCCAGAAATGCCCAGAAACTGCGGACAATTCCGGTTTTACTTTTAAAGTATATAGTAAAAATTACTTTAATCGTTTTTTCATTCTTCTCCGTGTATACAAAGATTTATTTGCTTCAAACAAATTATCTTTGATTAAAAAAAACTTATATCTTCGTTTTAAAGAAATTTTTTTATTTAATTTAAATAAATGTTTCTTTGACCCTATATATATACATATATATATATATATATATATATATATATATATATATATATATATATATAAATCAATGTGAGAATTTCTTTAATTCAATGCATAAATTTCTTTCATTCAAAGAAAACTGAATCAAAAAAATTTTCTTCGAAACTAAAAAACTTTTTTAAAGAAGCAAATTTCTTTAATTTGTTTTCTTTCATTCAAAATGAAAATTTTCAAAGAAAATTTTTTTGCGTCAAAGAAATTTTCTTTGAATAAAAGAAATTTGTGCATTACATCAAAGAAATTCTAACATTGATATATAGGGTGAAAGAAATATTTATTTGAATTAAATAAAAAATTTCTTTTAAAAAAAAAAAATATTTTTTTTTAATCAAAGATAATTTGCCTGAAATAAAGTTTCTTTGAATCAAACAAAAATTTTGTCAAAGAAATTGATTTGTTTAAATCAAATGCTTTTTTTGTATGTGATAACTAATTCAATTACTAATCAATTTCTACCATATTTTCTTACATGTGAATATAAAAATTTTGCTACTTTTAAATATGAATTTTAATATTTAGTATAAATTTATTTTAAAATTGAAAACAAAATATATTTAAAGCAAACAGTTTTAATGACTATTGACAATAATTTATTGTTGTAAATAACATGTAGAATTTGAATGTTTTAAATTTTTAATAAATTGATTTGTTTAGCTTATAAGAACGTTAAAAATACAGACCTGAAACTCCGTTAAATCTAGACGAGTGAAATGGATCTTCTCTGTAAATCTAAAATCTAAAGTTAAGTCTCGATGGAATGGAATATGCACTCCAACTTTTCACAAGAAGTTCTGGTTCTGCTTGCACGCACTAATTCCTGCATACCAGCAATTTTTATATTAATATATATCTATCGTGTAAAAATCACGTTCTTTCATAATTTCTTACATTTCTTTTTATTCTTCAACTTATTTTTAAATAAAAAATTTTTTCCCAATTGATCGACAATTTTTTTCTCTTGATAAGAAATTATTTATTTTTTAAGTAACAGAAAGACTTTCTGGTTTTTAAATTTTATTATGCAATACACATTTATTTAGAATTGAAGTCCACCGTAAAATTCTAATATATATATATATATATATATATATATATGTATTTTGTCGATTAAAATGTCGAGCGTAGATGTTTAAATGTGCGATGCGGTCTAGATTTGCCTACGCTTACAAACTGTACAAAGTTATAACGGGCGTGTTTTTTTTTTTTTTTTTTTTTTAATCTCAAGTTGCATAAAATAGAAACCTAAACAAAAAAAAAATTAATACTAATGCAAATTCAGCCAATTAAATCAAGTTTAGAATGTATTTTGCAAAAAAGAGAAATAAAAAAATTTATATCCTCAAGTTTACCACACGGAAGTGTAATAAACTATTGGAGAAATAAAACAAAATTTAAAAGAACTAATTTCACTTTTTTTTTTGATGAAAAATTTAATAATTTTGTGTTTTTTGAAGCAATGGTGTGTCAAAATAATACAGATGATTCGAAAGGGACTTAAAAAGTAAACGAATTATAGGTTATGTTTACGTTAGTTTCATCTTGTTTAAATATATTTTTTTTGAAAATGATGTGAAATTAGTTTTTATTGAATATTTCCGATGTATAATGAAGTTATTGTAATATATATTATAATATATAATCAATGGTAGCTTCTCTTTGTGTATTTTTCACTTTAAACTTTCAAAATATAACCTATAATTTTTTTCTTCTTTAGTCGTCCTTTCTTCACAGCGTGTGGTTGTTAGATCACGTGATCGCCACAATAATTTGTCGACCACTTTTTTTTTTTTTTTTTTTTTTTAATAAAATACTTGGAGAAAAAGTTAATTTGACTTAAACAGTTTAGTTAACCTATTTTGACACAATAAAAAATAGTTAATTTAAATAAAAATCATATCAAATAAAATTTATTTTTAGTTAACCCAAAGAAAATTTTTATTTAAAAGTATTCGTTCTCCCTAAAGAATTAGTAAAAATTTTAACTAATTTGAATTAGTGACTTACTTTTTGCTTTGGAATTAGTTAAATTCTAATATCCAGAGAAAAGATTTCTTTGATTTAAAGAAACCAATTTCTTTGACTTGTTTTATTTCATTCAAAATAAAATTTTCTTTGAAACAAAAAAAGCTTCTAGTTTCAAAGAAGTGGATTAAATCAAAGAAATTGTATAACATTGATATTGAGTCAAAGAAACATTTATTTGAATTAAATAAAAAATTTCTTTGAAACGAAGATAAGTTTTTTTTGAATCAAATTTGTTTAAAACAAATAAATTTTCTTTTGTACCAAAGAAAAATTTGTCAAAAAAATTTATTTCTTTGAATCAAAGAATCTTTTTTCCATAGGCGTAGTAGGATGCATCAATCACAGGATCGATGCTTATCACCATCATTTATACAGTATTATTGTCAGTAACAAACTTTTATATATATATATATATATATATATATATATATATAAGTTAAACTAATAAGGCGGCATGTAGAACTATACTTAGCACGTGATACTCGATGTGTGGGAAGACGCTCAAGGTCTCCACCCGAGTATTGAATTACAGACTTGCTTTCGAAAGAGAAAAAAATTGATCTAGCCCAATATATATATATATATATTTTTTTTTTTTTTATTTGATCCATGAAACATCAGACGTGACGTCTATCAAAGTGGTCGCATCTATTCCTTGAATGAAAAGGAGGCGTTTGCTTCCTGATTCACGGAAGGATGACTTATAATCTTTCATTGGAATAAAACTTTTATATACATATAAAATGGTAACTTAATATGTATACGCATAAAAGTACATATTATATACTTTAATCGATGGACCACAATTATTTTCTGTTTGTTGCTTATAGGTTCCACTGTTAAATCCTAATTGAATGCAGTATGGATTTAAAACACAAAAAAAAATGGATATAAATTAAAATTCGTGTGTTTGGTGCGTCGTATTGGATTTAGTGGCTAAAAGCAAGTGTTTCATACTAGATAATGAATAATTGGGGAAAATATATGAGGGAACAGGGAAACATTGCAAAGTTGTATTTATAAATTATCTTTAATTAACACCCTTATCTGGCACCGTGGGTCCAGTAGACCGGAGCATTTTTTCAAGCTCAAAGGAAAAGCCTGGCTACACCGAGAGCCAACCAGGAGCATTAAATTTGATGCTCAGGCGTATTAAACGAGTAAATTATAATCGCGTTTGCGCAGAATATTTGTGTACATCTGTGACCGTGGTTACGATAGTAAGAGATTAGAAAAGTTCGCTGGCTTTGGCGACCACGTGGACGCCTTTTCTAACCTAACTTTTCTAACCTATCCCCATCGCAACCATGGTCGCAGATGTAAACAAACATTCTGCGCAGACGCGAATATAATCTACTAGTTTAATACGCCTGAGCATCAAATTTAATGCACCTGATTGGCTCTCGGTGTAGCCTGGCTCTAATTGAATGTGTAGTTTTTGAATATTTTTTATATTTTAATATATTAGTTTGACATATTAGTAATTTTTTAATTTTTTCGATACAATTAATTCGAGACAAAAGAATAAATTAGCTTCAAATATTAATAGTTATTTTTTAATTTTAATTTAAAAACTCATATTTTATTCTGCAAAATAAATACCTTTTTTTGCAAGTCCTGCTGTTGTAATTTTTTCCTTAAAAAAATAACAGTATAACCTTAAATTTTGACGTCACAATATTAAAATTTAAATAAGTCATGAATTTTTAAAATACGCAATTTTTCGTTTTTATTTTTCACAATTTTTTTTTTAACTAATTTAAAATAAATTAATCCCTGTAAAATTAATGACATTTTAAAAAACACATCATAAGCTACCTCAGATTAAATTTTTGTGCAAAAATATTCAATACCGGCTATACAATACACATTTAAATACCTCGGGTCCATCAGACCCGTTGTGCCATTTACGTTTCAACGCGGAATTGTGCCAGTTAAGGGTTAAATTTAGCGAGTATATTTTGTTCTTTATAGATGAAATGATTCAAAGATTTTCATTTTAGAAATTTTTCATTCACAAAGAATAATATACATACATACATAACTCTTTTTTGGCACTTGTAACAATTTCGTCACTTAAAGAGGTATCATTGAAAATGATTTATTCTAAAATTAAGAATACCTACCACGTATTTGTAGACTATTTCATAAACAGAGGAAAATACTTTCTGTTTAACTATAAAATTTTAGATGACTATAGAAGAGAAATTTTCCTCTCAAAATATGAAAATTTTTATTTTTGGTGTAGGGAGGAAATTTTTTTTTTTCTCGTTGATATATTAGTAGAAATTCCACAACTTGAGCGACTGAATAAAAAACAAGAATAATGAAATGTTTAATAATAATAATAATAATAATGACAATAATAATATTAATGAAAGTAGAGAAATTTGCAAAAAGTGCCTCGAGCCAAAATTGTTTGTATAGAAAAACGGGATTCTCATGTAATTGTTAAAAGAGTATAAATACGTGTATAGTCGCGCACGTTTACGTTGCGTTGGTATATCGAAGCACGCAATATTAAAACATTTGTTTATATATATATATGTGTGTGTATGTGTATATACGAGGACAACCTGCGGATATATGAATGACTCGAAACGACGTATATTCATTGAGTTTGGCGTGCCGTCTCGGCACTTGGCTCTTAGCAAGGACATGACATATTTCTCTTCGGAAAGTGAAGGACTCGAAGGACAGGATCGACCATCGATATTATATGGCCGGAAGCTGCTTGGATCACTGAACTGACTTTTCACCTATACATACACAAAACTCTCTCTCTTAAAAACTTCATTCACAAAATTCCAATGATTTCATTTATACATATTTATATGAAAAAATAATGATTCCATTTTCTATTAAAATTTTTAATATTAATTTTAGTGAAAAAATAATAATTTTTGACTGAAATTCAAATTATAATAATAATGATTAAATTATTATTATTATTATTATCCTGAATCAAATGTGTTTTGTATTTGACAGACAAAAATCCAAATTATAGTATAATCTCTAAATCTGAATTAGTAAAAAATGTTTACTAATTTAAATCAGTGACTCACTTTTTGCTTTCCAATTAGTTAAATTTTAATTATTAATAACTTTTACTAACAATTAGTAAAAATTTAACTAATTCTAAAGAAAAAAAGTGAATCACTAATTTAAATTAGTAAACATTTTTACTAATTCAGATTTAGAGAGTATAGATTTTTAAAAAACTTGAAAACGTAGAAAATGCGATATGAGAATTGTAGCGTGACAATGTTTTATCTCTTTCTCTCTCTCTCTCTCTCTTTCTTTCTACATTCCTGAACTTTTAAAATCAAATGACAAACGTTTGATAATCGATAAGAATGAAAACAAATTGATAATTTTACTGCGTAAATTTATCAAATATTTGTCGTCTTTTTTTTTTTTTGATAAAAACTTAAAAATTATTTCCGTCTGGAAAACTAGGCAAGACAAATTAAAAAAAAAAAAAAAATTGCATAAAATAACATACGTTACATATATCCGTTAAAAATATTAGTTTTAAGTGGCTATAAAAAGTTTTACGACTTTTTTTTTTTCTCAAAGTGTCGGCACCGGAAAAGCGGTGATTTTCATGAATGAAATTCACTATGTGGTCCTGTGGGATTTTTGTTATCCTCTTTATATGTGTGACACCCTCGTCGACTTTTTTTTCAAAAAAAAAAAAAAAAAGAATGAATGAGCGCATTAAAAGTTTTCCTCGAATAAATAATAAATACACGTGTTTGTTGGCCGATTTTTTTTTTTACGAGAAGAGAATATAAATATATATGAAAAACTTCCTGTTACGTGACAATTTTTTTTTCTTCGCGTGAGAAATAAATTTTTTTTTTTTTTTTTCTTAAATTGTCACCATTCTGCAAATATGAGGGAAAATTTGAAAATATTTCGTAAATGACGTAAGTCTTTTGGATAAAAGAAGAGGTCGCGGGGGAATTTGAGAAAGATTTCCGGCTTATCGAATATCGAGCGAGATTTGGATATTTATATATGAAAACTCTTTTGTGTCTTGTTTTTGAAACTTTATCTTCTTTATTTTTTTCTCCATTTTTTTGGAAAATTCAAATTTTTTTTAATTATGCTATACTAGCAATGTATCTTTTACAATTATTTTTTATAAAGTTGCTTACAAGTACAAAACACATAGTTCACACTTGCGTACCTCTATATGCTCATCAATATAATTTTAATATCATTTTATTTTATTTATTTTTTTTTTTTTTTTAATAATCATTGTCATTGCATCTGTTCATTATCAATATTCAGTTGCGTTTTTTTATATATATATACGGTAATTCAACATTTTTTTTTTTTCATTATCAAAAAGCAGCGCCAAACGGAAAATTTGTAAAAATAGTTTTTAGTTTAAAAAATCGAGTCGAGATTCCCTCCTTGTTTATTTTATGTAAAATGACATTATCGATTTTAACGAGAAGGAAAATGTCCTTTTTTTTTAAAAAAAAAAAAAAGAAAAAAAACTCTCGCATTTTTGTTTTTTATATTATCAGTATTCACGAGAGTTCTAGGCGCCTTAATATAATTTCTGTGCAAAAAATCCTAATATCAAATATCATCGTTGATTGAAGTACATAAGAATTGCAAACAAATAAATAATGTTGCAATATTAAAATTGTGAAATAATTCGTCGTTCCATCCCTTTTATTTAATTATATATATATATATTTTTTTTTTAATATGTTACACCTATCTAATCTAACCTATCTACCTAGTACTCTCGCTGTTCTCTGGAAAAAGAAAAATAAAAAAAAAAGCCAACTTGCAATTATTTTTTACAAAAAAAATTTCTTTTTTTTTTTAAATTAATTTTCACAGCAAGTGACTTTTTCTATGTTACAAATAATATTTTATATATTGCTTCGATGCAGCTTTGCGCGCAAATATTTTTTATTAAAATTCAAAAAAAAAAAAAAATATGGGAAGATTTTCCAGAGAATCTATTTTTTAAGAAAATTCGAAATTCTTCCACAGTAAAATATTTTGCATTAAAATATAAATTCAAGTTTTTGTGATGATTATTTTTTTTTTTGTGAAAAAAAAATAATAATATTGGTGTATTAAGTCAAAAAGCCGAATAGAGAAAAATTAAAAGGCATAAAAGATTAATATGGAAGGATATATATATCAGCCATAATTGGCGTATTTCATTTTATGTGGACAAATTATGATGGGAAAAAGCACCGATGGTGACACTCGATTCAGATTCTTTTTTTTCTTTGCTTTTTTTTAGTTCAGCATTTAAAAATTCTATTGATTCAAGTCTTCTTAGAGAATCTGGAAGAGTTTCTTAAGTTCTACCATCAATTGCCAGTCAGTCTTGACGAGATCTTCTCTAAAGTAATCTTTACAGGCATCTATACTTTGTCTGCTTATCTGAAACATGAAAGAAAAGAAAAAAATTTTAAAAATCTTAATTTTTCGATTTATGATTTTATTCAAATGAGAAAAATTGCTTATAAATTATAAATGTAATTAACTTGGCTAATTTCATTAAATTCTGAAATTATTTCTAATATTACAAATCGCACGTTTTATGAAATATTATGTAATTAATTTTATTATCCTAAGTGCACTTCCTTCTGACAATTGAATCATGTCACGCGTGTTTTTTTCTAGTATCGATTTTTACATCATAATATACCAACACGCATTTATGTCTTCATATATATATGTTTGCTTTGAAAGTACTCTTCCGTAATACTTATTTGAAGAGTTTCCTTCGAATTCATTCATGTTCTTATTCTTTTATATCTTCATTCCATTTTTACTAAAATGTTTTCTTTAATTTTAAAGAATTTTATTTTTCAATATTATTTTCCGAATTTAATTAGGCTGATTTTACATTTAAAATTTTATATTTCAAATTTTATTTTCTAAATTTCAGTTTTTAAATTATATATTTTCCAAATTTTAGATTTCAAATATTTTACACCCAGAAAAATGTCATATTTCTCACAGAGCTTAATAAATATTTATTTGATTTAAAAACAAAAAATTTATTTACGCCAAATAAATGGGTTAGTTGGCTGTGAGACAAATATACGTTTATTTAATTCAAATATATTATATTTGGTTCAAATAAAAAACATTTCTCTGGATGTAGATTTCAAATTTTATTTTCCAAATTTTTGTTTTCAAATTTTAGTTTTCAAATTTTATTTTCCAAATTTTTGTTTTCAAATTTTAGTTTTCAAATTTTATATTTCAAATTATATTTTCCAAATCTTAGTTTTCAAATTTCAAATTATATTTTCCAAATTTTATATTTAAAATTTATTATTTTCCAAATCTTAGTTTTTAAATTTCAAATTATATTTTCCGAATTTTATATTTAAAATTTATTATTTTCCAAATCTTAGTTTTCAAATTTCAAATCATATTTTCCAAATTTTATATTGTTGTATTTAATAATTTGAAAAAAATTGAAAGTTGATCTAAAATTTCTCTGCCCGATTCTTTCTCTATTTCAATATTTAGCAAATTTTTCATAAAAATTCCAAAAAAAAACTACTTAAAAAAAATTTATTCTAGCTTTTTTAGAATTTTTTTTTTCTTCTAAATATGTGAATTTTTAATGTCCCTCATCTATTTTATTATACTATACTGATTTATATATGTGAATCACATTTATGAAGAACAAATATAAATATAGGAGAAGCGTGTCCTCGATTCTTGCGTATATATAAATATCAACCAATTAACATTTCCTGGAATACATTATTAACGGAAATTAGCGAACGCCTTTTGTGAACGATAAAGTCATTAAAACGAGAAATTATTTAATTGAGAATCGCAAATGAAACAGTTGACTTTTAACGGATCGATAATATCACAAAAGATAAAACCTTATATAGAACTGTTTTTTCACATAATATGGGCGATTCTCCAAAAAAAAGGCATTTTGCTTTTTATTTTTTATAATTATTTATAATTTATAATATTATTTTTAATTATAATTATAATTTAAAAAAAAAAAAAAAAATTCTCCTATAACACGGAATATTCCATTCACATTCCGGGAATGTACCATTGCAATGTTCCATCCATAATCCAGGAATATTAAAATGTCTAACCTTCGGAATATTTCATCCACAATTCAGGAATATTAAAATGTCCGACCTTTGGAATATTCCACTGGAATATTGAGGGAATATTGGATATTCCACTGGAATATTGAGGGAATATTGAGGGAATATTGAGGGAATATTAAATATTCCATTGGAATATTGATAGAATGTTTCATTGAAATATTAAAGGAATATTCCGTTGGAATATGAGAGGAATATTTCAACAGAATATTGAGGGAATATTTAATTGAAACATAGTACGAATATTTTTTTCGAAAGACGCATTTGAAATTTATCAAAAGTAAATTAATTATTTGACAATTTTAATTTAAAAATAATTTTTGTACTGTTTCAAAATTTATTTTTCAGAATTAATTTATATAAATACATAACTGAACGTATTTTATTTCAATGAAGACAAAATCCAACATTCCAAAATTCCAACAGAATATTATCCAAATATTCCAAGGGAACATTCCATCAATATTCCCTCAATATTCGAGTGAAATATTACAAAGGTCAGACATTTTAAAATTCCTGGAATATGGATGGAATATTCCAAATATTCCAATAGAATGTTCCCGGAATGTGAATGGAATATTCCGTGTTATTGGGGTAATTTGATCTTTCATTATTAAAAAATATTCGTATAATATTTCTATTAAATATTCCTTCAATATTCTGATGGAATATTCCTCCAACGTTCCAACGGAATATTCCTCCAAAATTCCAACGGAATACTTCCCAAATATTCCAATGGAAAATTCCATCAATATTCCCTCAATATTCGAGTGAAATATTCCAAAGATCGGACATTTTAAAATTCCTGGGATATGGATGGAATATTCCAAATATTCCAATAGAATATTCCCGGAATGTGAATGGAATATTCCATGTTATTGGGGATAGTTTGATTTTTCATTCTTAAAAAATATTCGTATAATGTTTCTATTAAATATTTCTTCAATATTCTGATGGAATATTCCTCCAAAATTCCAACGGAATATTTCCCAAATATTCCAATGGAAAGTTCCATCAATATTCCCTCAATATTCCAGTGAAATATTCCAAAGGTCAGACATTTTAAAATTCCTGGAATATGGATGGAATATTCCAATAGAATATTCCCGGAATGTGAATGGAGTATTCCGTGTCATTGGGGACCAACTTGGAAAGATTCCCCGGAAAGTGCCCCCTGGAGGTTCTATCAGAATTCCGCCGGAACTTCCAACGTAATTTCGTCGGAATTCCATCGGAGTTCCAATGAATTTCCGATGTGATTCCGACGGAATTCCGATTAATTTTTTTTTTGAAAATGTTTAGAGTCGTAATTCCGTCAGAATTCCGTCGGAATCCCATCGGAAATTCTTTGGAACTCCGATGGAATTCCGACGGAATTACGTTCGAAGTTTCGGCGGAATTCTGATAGAACCTCCAAGGGGCACTTTTCGTGGAATCTTTCCAAGTGGGGAATTATAGTTATAATTGTTTTTACAAAAAAATTCCCATATATAGGTATATATAGGTATATTATAATAAAATTGATATAAATTAAATATCTAATTGGAAAATAGTGAAAAGAAAAAATTTAAATAAAAAAAAAAGAAGATATATTAGAATAGTGTTTGCATATATACAAAATAAATCCTCTTGTCCAATAAATGTTTTTTTTTTTTTTTTTTTTTTTTTTCTTCATAAATTATGATTTGTCCCATATAATAATTCGCCAAGTTTGTAGGAGTTGTGAATATAACGTGGGCAGTTTAGAGTGAAGTCTGGGTGGAAAACGTGTCATCCAGAAAACCACCTATCGATCCGTGAATGGACATATGTTGATTTTATGTATATATGTATATACATACACCGCCAACGTTTATATATATGACCAATAAGCTTTCTCGAAAAATTCAAGAAGGAAGTGGAAAGCGGAGGTAAAAGATAAACTGATCAATGCAACTTCCTGTTTGTTAGACACATATGAGACGCACTTAAAAACATATATTATTCCTTTCCAATACATTTATCATCTCCCAATAATCGATAAATTAGATATTTTAATCGTTTTCCCATTTTGGGCATTGAAAAAAAAAAATTTCTAAATATATTCTTTTTTAGAAAAATTATACATTTAATAATTTATTTATTTTGAAAATTTGTCATTTTTAATAAAAAAAAAAGAAAAATTAATTTTTTTGCAAAAGAATTTTAAAAATTAATTTTAACTTTTCTGAATAACAATGAAATTTTTCATTTTGCACCTACATAAATATATATATATATATACTATATACAGAATAGAGTAGGAGGAGGTTCTTTAGAAATGCAACGAGCTCGACTTCCGTCGTCAATAGGGTGCTTGTTTTTCAATGAAGAGAAACGAGAAAAATTGCTGCTACGGAAATTCACCCTCAGCAATATTATTCCACTCTGGCTTTCGTTGAAAACGAAATATTCAACGTCGTACCTGAGCTATATATGTATATTGCTATACGAGGAAAAAGGGGCTGGAGAGTGAAAGTCGCCAGGGTTGAATGGGAGTCGAGGGGTTTCAAATTCTGAATGAACTCTGTATACGACTGCTATAGCCAACATTTCACAAAAAAAAGAAATTGTCACGAGAAAAATATTCTTCCATTTACACGGAATTGATATTTATGTGTATAATAATAATAATAATAATAATAATAATAATAATAATAATAATAATAATAATAATTAAACATAAAATAATAATAATAAATTTTCATATATACATATTTATTATTGTTATTTTATTTATTGAGTATTGAATTTTTTTTACAAATCAGGAAATATATTTTATTTCATTTAAATAAAAAATTTATTTAGGCCAAAGAAAAATTTATTTATGACAAATAAAATTTTTATTTTCACCAAAGAAATATAAGTTAGTAGACTTTGAAAGACAAATATACTCTCTAAATCTGAATTAGTGAAAAGTGTGCTACTAATTCACATTAGTAAGAATTTTTACTAATTTTTAGTAAAATATTACTATTTGATTTAGTAGTTTTTAATTTTTTTTTTACTAAAGTTTTAGTAAAAAGTGACTAAAAAATTAGTAATTGAATTACTAATTGAAATTAGTAGCTCACTTTTCAATTATTCAGATTTACTCTCTAAATCTGAATTAGTAAAAATGTTTACTAATTTGAATTAGTGACTCACTTTTTGCTTCTGAATTAGTAAAATTTTACTAATTGTTAGTAAAAGTTACTAATAATTAGTACAATTTTATTTTATTAGTAACTTTTACTAACAATTAGTAAAATTTTACTAATTCAGAAGCAAAAAGTGAGTCACTAATTCAAATTAGTAAACATTTTTACTAATTCAGATTTAGAGAGTAGAAAGTACTTTTATTTAACTCAAATATATTTTATTTAATTCAAATAAATCATTTCTCTGCTCTCTAAATCTGTATTAGTAAAAATGTTTACTAATTTGAATTTGTGACTCACTCTTTGCTTCTGAATTAGTAAAATTTTACTAATTATTACTAACATTTACTAACATTTAGTAAAATTTAACTAATTTTTAAGTAAAAATAACTAATTTAACTAACTATTATTACTAACATTTACTAACAATTAGTAAAATTTAACTAATTTTTAAGTAAAAATAACTAATTTAACTAACTATTATTACTAACATTTACTAACAATTAGTAAAATTTAACTAATTTTTAAGTAAAAATAACTAATTTAACTAACTATTATTACTAACATTTACTAACAATTAGTAAAATTTAACTAATTCTAAAGCAAAAAATGAGTCACTAATTTAAATTAGTAAACATTTTTTACTAATTCAGATTTAGAGAGCAAAGAAATGATTTATTTGAACCAAGTAAAATATATTTGAGTTAAATAATTCTACTTTCTAAATCTGAATTATTGAAAATTGAGCTACTAATATTAGTATTTATTTATTAATTTTATAATTAAATTTAATAATAAATTGTAATAATTTAAAAACTAAATTTATTAATTTAAAATTTTTTTCTATTTTTATGTCAATAAAGTTTTATCCTGATAAAAATTTTTTTTTTTTTCACAATTCTTATTTGAAAAAAAACGAAAATAAAATTAACTATAATAATCTTGGTATTCATTCATTCATTCATTCATTCATTCATTCCGTCCGGACCCCTGCTGGGTTTTCGGTGACAGAGAAAAGAACAAGTTATGGAGAGAGAAAGATATATCTTTATTTTGCAAATGAGGGTTCGCTTGACCTGCAATCTATTAAAGAGGATTAATTAATAACTCTGAGGACCCAGGTAATAATTTCTTTGTCCCTTTATCACGTGAAAAAACTATAAAGAAAGTCTAAAACTGAATAGGTAATGCATACCTTTCTTTCTTACACCAAGGAATATAACATAAGTACTTCCTTCGTTTAACATTGCGTTTCTCTATCTAGACAATTCAAAATGGCATAAGATCACTTTTTTTCAATTTTATATATTTTTGTCCACTTTTTGGTATTACCATAAAGTTTGAACTCTTTTCCACATAATGCATATATTCTATTTAAATTATATTGTTATTAAATAGAAAAATTTCAAGTTTTTGGAACTTGACAAATTTTTCTTGTTTTCAAGGTTTGTGTTAAACAGTGGGACACCTATTATTAAATAATGAATATTTGTTTCAATAATAATATTCTGCTTTATACTTTATAAATATATATGTTTTGCATTAAATAACGTTAACAAATGTTGCAAAACACTTATATTTTAATAATATTTTACATTTTTATAATACGATGTCAAGTTTCATATAAAAAATTGTTATTATTTTTTTTTACGTTTACAGTACTGCTGATCATACGTCATAATTTCGTCATAACATAAAAACAATTTGGAGGAAAAATTGAATAGTCGTTCTCTTATGAAGTGTTATTTTTCAAATGTTGCCGAACAATAATTGTATTAATTATAAATTTTGAATTTTTTAATGTTTTTTAGCATAAAAAATCACATTTTTAGTCGCTGTGTAAGTATAAATGCGCATGCGTATAGATAGTTTGTTGTCATAAACATGGTTTACATTTAAATTTTGGTCGAGTTTCTTTAGTAGTTTTTCAGAAAATTAAAGTGACCTACTGTTTAAACTGTCCCACTGTTTATCACTCTCCCCTACCTGTATTAGAGCCCCAGAAAATTTTAATAAAAAAATTTAAAAATTATTACCTGGCCCCTCAGAATTAATCTTCATTAACAAAAGCTCTATTGTCCAAGGATTGGTATTGTTTGTGGTAATTGTTCTGAGAGTCTAATACTGGTATATACATATTTTTTTTATTTTGAAAACAGAAAGAAAGAAGAGTAAGATTTTTAGGCGAAGATATTCTTATGTTATTGTGAATTCTCTAGATAGAGAAATGCAATATTAAATGAAAATTATATGTTATATTCCTTGATGTGAGAAAGAAAGATATACATTACCTCTTCAGTTTTTGACTTTTATCTTTATATTTCCTTGTGATAATACACGGAAAAAATTTCGAGACGTCGGACGTGCTGATGTCAATGTAAACCTACTGTACATTTCATTATGTACTCAGAGTTAATCTTCATTAACAAAGGTTCTATTGGCCAAGGGTTGGTACATCTTTATTTTTCTATATAATAAATGTGAAAAAAGAAATTATTACCTGGGTCCTCAGAGTTAATCCCCATTAACAAAGGTTCTATTGTCCAATGGTTGGTTTTTTTGTGGTATTTGTTCCGGGGTTTTAATACAGGTATAAATACGTATATATGTTATTTGTAATGAACTACTGATTACTCATATAAGAGTGTCCTTTTTGCACTTATTGGCTGATCAGTAGTTACTGATTCATAGTTACTCATAGTTCTCTCATTCTTTTGGATATTTGGTAGTTTTATTGGATAAAAGGAAAAATTGGTTATATTGGATTAAAGGCAAAATTGGTTATATTTAGTAAAAGGTAAAATTAATTGTATTGAATTAAAGGAAAAATTGCTTATTTTTAATAAAAGGTAAAATTGGTTGTATTGAATTAAAGACAAAATTGGTTATATTAGAGAGAGTGAGCAAAAGGGTTAAAGATATTTAGATTTTTATCAATCAAAAATAAAATTAAACGAAGTATACTATGGCCAACATAAAAGAGTATGTTATTTTAAGTGATAAAGATTTAAAAATTATTGAAAATAGAAATAAATTGTTAAATTACATGCATATGTACAAATTTGAAGAATTATTAAGAAAAGATTCCAATTCATTTTTCAATGTGCAAAGTACTTTGTATGTACAAATGCTTGATTTTATTGTCCCAATTAGAGAAGGTGATAAACATATTCAAATACTTTTTAGCGGTAATAACAATTATGGTCACTGAATTTATGTTTATTACGATAGAGTAAGGCTTTATATTTTTGATAGCCTTAATGAGGGGTGTTTAAATGTGCATCAAATAAAATGTTTAATTAGATTGTTCCCTTTTAAACCAACAGTAGTTTTTGAAGCTGTTAATCAACAACTTTTTGGTAGTGTTTAGTGTGGAGTATATGCAATAGCATTTGCAACATCTGTATTATTTAACGTAATGCCAAACCGTGTAAATTGTGAAACTGATAATAACAAAATGAGAAACCATTTTAAGTCAATGTTTGAAAATAATCGCTTAAATCATTTTCTGGCAGTAAGAACGTCTCACAATAGGAATTCGATAATAGAGAATAATTAGAACCGTCTTTTCATAAATTGAACTTAGGAACATAAAAATTATATTTTAAACTCTTGTTCTGTTTTTAATACTTTGCACAGTAATAATATTAACAGAGTTCTATTAACACAATATTTAAAAATTAAACATTCTCTAAATGACACTAGTGAAAAGAAAATAATTCGTACAACTGATAATAATGTGAACAAAATTTCACCACATGAATATTTAAAAATGAAGAATTTTCTGAGTAAAGAAAATGATAAAAAGATAATTCGAGCAATTAAAGAGAAGGGAAGAAAAAGGAAGGCTAGGCGAGAAGTTACATATGAGCAGAAAATAATAAGACAGGAGAATGAGAGATTAAGAAAACGTAATCGTAATAAAACAGATATAAAAAAGAAAGAGCGCAAAAAAAAATTTGACATGCAAAAGAAAAGAAATTATCTATAAAAACTGAAGATGAAAAGAAAATACGCAAGGATAAAAATATGGCATGTAGGAAAAGCAAAATATCAATGGAAACTCAAGATGAAAAGAAAGTGCGTCAAGAAAATAATTTGTCATGTAAGAAGAAAAAATTTTCTACGGAAACGGAAGATGAAAAGAAAGTGCGTCAAGAAAAGAATTTGGCATGTAAAAACGATAATTGGAATAAAAAAACTGCAGGAGTTGCAATAATGTCTTTTAAAGATTTCAATGAAAGTAAAGTTCCACAGAATTATTTAGGTTTAATAAATGTAGAATGTAAGTTTTGTAATGCGTTACATTTTTTGTGTGAAAGGCCGTCACATAGATCATATAGATACATCACCGAGGAATGTCCCCGTGAAGAGGACATTATGATATCGCCTGAATGTCACAAAAATATTGACGCTTGATATCAGCTTGACATTCGAGCAATATTCCTTGCTACTTGGGTGGTAGATCCAATATAAAGAAATTTTTTTTACATTTCTAATATTAAATTTTTTTGAAAAAAAAATGAATAAAAAATATGGTCAATGCACACTAGCAACGTAGTCGGCCGCTTGCGGACGACAAAGTTGCTAGTTAATATATAAAAAAGAATGAAAAATAATTTTAATAAACTACACTTGCTAATAGAATAAATGCTTGTATATGTATTATGTGAAAGAATGAATGAGGAAATTGAGCATTAGTTAATTAAATTAATTGAGGATTTTATTTGTTCTTGTATATATACACATGGAAATGAAGTAGAGAAAAAAATAAGAGAGAGAGAGAGAGAGGCCTTGTGAATGAAATAAAAGAATGAACGAAATCGTGTTTGGTGAGAAAGGACAGGTGGGACTCGTCTCAAGACTTCATTAAGACAAGCTTATGCGAAGGTACTAACGTCGCTTCCGCCTCGTGATCACACAATGGCTCTTTCCGCGAAGCAAAACACTCCCTTAAATACAAAATACAAAAACGCGCTAGATGTGCGCGGGTTTAAGTCATTTTTACATCACACGAAAAATTTTTACTTTAAAAAAAAAAAAATATATATAAATAAGGAAGGAAAAAAATATTTTTCTTGGTAAAAAATAATTTTCTTTATAAAAAATAAGTTTCTTTTTAAACACACTAATATATACTTTTTAAAAACTAATTTAATTTTTAAAAAGTAATTTAAACAAAAAAATTTTTTTTTCAGAAAACATTTATTTCCTGTTTTGTTAATTATTCTTTCATTTTTATATATAAAGCACCTGGTTTATTTTTCCTTAATAGAAACCTGGTTGCCAACTTTCACCATACGCTATCAACAGTATGTCGTTATCACTTTTATCTGATCATTATCTTTCATTCGCGCGAAGGCACGAGCGCAAGTTATTTCATGAATGAAAACAGGAGCTCGAGATTTTATATAATCAAACCACGTGTTTCAAAAAAAAAAAAAAAAAAAAAAAAAAGAAGAAACCATTAATCAAAAAATCATTTTTAATTAAAAAAAAAATTTTTTTTAATAATTTTTTATTATTTTTAAATTATTTTTAAATTTTAATTATTTTTAATTTTTTCAAATTAATTTAATTTATTTTTACATTATTTTATTTATTTTTAAATTATTTTTAAATTTCCATAGTGATTGAGTTGAAAAAAAAAAAAATTATAATGATGCAATAATGTTGCTGATGTTATAATACATCAATAAAAAATTTATAAGCACTTCTTAATTCCGCTTTAAAGATTCAAAATCAATTAGAAAATAAATTTTCCAAATTAAAAATTCCTAACCTAAATTACAAATAAATTACGCACAGAAAAAAAAATGTCACCTAAAACAGCGATAAGTTTGACTGGAACAGCGATATATTTCACTAAAACAGTGAAAGTTTTCGTTATTCTAGAGAAACATATATACCTATTGCAGATAAAGATTTTTTTTCCATGTAATTTTCTCTTATTTTTATTATTAAATTCACTAATTGATAAATACAGTAATTTATACAGTAAAAAAAGTCAGTAATTAACTTCTTTTTTTTTTACTGATTTCGATTTTTAAATCGAAATCCAAAATTGCTGATAAAATGTTATTCACATTGTAAACTGAATGGAATTTTTTTTTTCGTTCGAAAAAAGAAAGATTGTAATCTTGTTTTTTTTTTTGGAGGGGAAAATGGAATTGTTAAAGTGACACGAAGAAAATTAGAAGGAACAACCATTTTTGGTAGATTTCAAGTATTTTTTTGAGTGGGGAGGGGGGGCGAGAGATTCTAAAATCCGGTTTTATGACATCAACGAGAGCGTACGTTCCGTTCATTCGCTATAGGTACTAAACGCAACTGTTTCCGTCCCCACCCCCAACCGGAAGTCCCGTTTCATTCATGAATCGGTCACAATGGTAGTTTTACGGAGCCTATTGAGAGCGCCTCGGTCTTTTCCCTTCCCTCTCTCTCACTCTCTCTCTCTCTCTATCACTATCTCTCTAATGTTTGTACAATTCAAAGTCAGGACCGTAAAGACTCACTGAAGAAAATTTATAGTTATACTAAAATTTTCTTTCATAATTTTCTAATATTGCGAGATTATATTCTCTATTTCTTTATTTTCAAACGAAAAAAAAAACAATAAAATTGGTAGATTAGTATTTTTAATTTCAATAATTGATAAATTAAAATTTTTAAATTCAATAATTGAGAATTTAAAAAGAGAAATTGATAAAAATTTCCAATAGTTTTGTATGATTACACAGCCCCACAAAAAAAAAAAAGTGTCGTGCGCGGCAGACCAGACTAGTCATTTCCTATGTATTTTGACGCGCTGAACACGAATCCGAAGTCCGTTTTGCTCCATCACGTCAGGATTTTTTTCTAACCTCCAAAAACCTGTCGGATTTTGAGAGGTAGGCTATTTTTTTAAAAATTGATGGATTTACTTCAAAATTGGTATCTAGGGGTTTTTTGGGTCGCTGATGACGAATTTGAAGTTAGATTTTCAAAATTCAAAATGTCGGCTCCAATATGGCGGACGAATTTTGTAAAAATTGATGGATTTACTTCAAACTTGGTATCTAGGGGTTTTTTGGGTCGCTGATTACGAATCTAAAGTTAGATTTTCAAAATTTAAAATGGCGGCTCCAATATGGCGGATTATATCGACCCTTCAAAGGTGATAATTCCGCCCTTACACACGAAACTAGGAGCAATTAAACAGTTTGTCAAAGCCTTAGATAAAAAAGGAAACTGTTTCAAATACCTGGAACAAAAGTTTCCAGAAATCTCTGATGCGAAACTAAAAGAAGGTGTTTTCGACGGACCACGTATTCGCAAATTGTTAAAAGATGAGCAATTTATCACCAAGATGAATAAAAAGGAGAAAGCCGCAAGGCTTAGTTTCAAAGCAGTTGTCAAAAATTTTCTGGGTAATCACAAGAGTGAAAATTGGGAGCAAATAGTTAGTGATATGATTAAAAACTTTGGTAAGTTAGGATGCTTAATGAGCATAAAGTTGCATTACTTAGACACGCATCGGGATCAATTCCCTGAAAATTTTGGAGATTACAGTGAAGAACAAGGAGAACGATTCCATCAAGATCTGAAAGAATTTGAGCGTCGTTATCAAGGAAGATGGGATATAAATATGATGGCCGACTACTGTTGGATGCTGAAAAGGGATATTGTACCTGGAGGCACCAATTTGAAAAGAAAACCATTACACAGATCCTTTGAGGACAAAAGTGTGCGCTATCATAAAAAGACGTGAATACCTTACTTATGTATATAAGAAATTCCATTTCTAGTTTTGAAAATCTAACTTCAGATTCGTAATCAGCGACCCAAAAAACCCCTAGATACCAAGTTTGATGTAAATCCACCAATTTTTACAAAATTCGTCCGCCATATTGGAGCCGCCATTTTAAATTTTGAAAATCTAACTTTAGATTCGTAATCAGCGACCCAAAAAACCCCTAGATACCAAGTTTGAAGTAAATCCATCAATTTTTACAAAATTCGTCCGCCATATTGGAGCCGACATTTTGAATTTTGAAAATCTAACTTCAAATTCGTCATCAGCGACCCAAAAAACCCCTAGATACCAATTTTGAAGTAAATCCATCAATTTTTAAAAAAATAGCCTACCTCTCAAAATCCGACAGGTTTTTGGAGGTTAGAAAAAAATCCTGACGTGATGGAGCAAAACGGACTTCGGATTCGTGTTCAGCGCGTCAAAATACATAGGAAATGACTAGTCTGGTCTGCCGCGCACGACACTTTTTTTTTTTTGTGGGGCTGTGTTATTATTGGTTTACATAAAAAAAAGTCGTTTTATTTGTACTATTAACGAAAGTAAATAAACCAAACTTTTAGGTTAGGAATGGTTAGATTCTGTTAGGTTTTAGGTTAGAAATGGTTAGATTCGGTTAGGTTAAGTTACGTTTGGTTCAATTAGGTAAGGTTAGGTTAAGTTAGGATAAATTAGGTTGGGCTTTAGGTTAGGAATTGTTAGATTCGGTTAGGTTAGGTTAAATTAGTTTAGGTTTCAGGTTAGGAATGGTTAGATTCGTTTAGGTTAAATTAAGAAAGGTTAGGATAAATTAGGTTAGGTTTCAGGTTAGGAATAGTTAGATTTGGTTAGGTTTTAGGTTTGGAATGGTTAAACTCGGTTAGGTTTAGTTAAATTAAGAAAGGCTAGGTTAAGATAGGATCAATTAGGTTAGGTTTTAGATTAGAATGATTAGATTCGGTTAGGTTTTAGGTTAGGAATGGTTAGATTCGGTTAGGTTAAGTTACGTTTGGTTAAATTAGGTAAGATTAGGATAAATTAGGTTAGGTTTTAGATTAGAATGATTAGATTCGGTTAGGTTTTAGGTTAGGAATGGTTAGATTCGGTTAGGTTAAGTTACGTTTGGTTAAATTAGGTAAGATTAGGATAAATTAGGTTAGGCTTTAGGTGAGGAATGGTTAAATTCGGTTAGGTTAAATTTGGTTTGGTTAGGTTTTAGGTTAGGAATGGTTAGATTCGGTTAGGTTAAATTAAGAAAGATTAGGATAAATTAGATTAGGTTTTAGGTTAGGAATAGTTAGATTCGGTTAGGTTTTAGGTTAGCAATGGTTACCATTCGGTTAGGTTAAGTTAGGTTTGGTTAAATTAAGAAAGGTTATGTTAAGTTAGGATCAATTAGGTTAGGTTTTAGATAAGAATGATTAGATTCGGTTAGGTTAAGTTACGTTTGGTTAAATTAGCTAAGGTTAGGTTAAGTTAGGATAAATAAGGTTAGGCTTTAGGTTAGGAATTGTTAGATTCGGTTAGGTTAGGTTAGGTTAAATTAGGTTAGGTTTTAGGATAAGAATGGTTAGATTTGGTTAGGTTTTAGGTTAGAAATGGTTAGATTCGGTTAGGTTAAGTTACGTTTGGTTAAATTAGGTAAGGTTAGGTTAAGTTAGGATAAATAAGGTTAGGCTTTAGGTTAGGAATTGTTAGATTCGGTTAGGTAAGATTAGGTTAAATTAGGTTAGGTTTTAGGATAAGAATGGTTAGATTTGGTTAGGTTTTAGGTTAGAAATGGTTAGATTCGGTTAGGTTAAGTTAGGTTTGGTTAAATTAAGAAAGGTTATGTTAAGTTAGGATCAATTAGGTTAGGTTTTAGATTAGAATGATTAGATTCGGTTAGGTTAAGTTACGTTTGGTTAAATTAGGTAAGGTTAGGTTAAGTTAGGATAAATAAGGTTAGGCTTTAGGTTAGGAATTGTTAGATTCGGTTAGGTTAGGTTAGGTTAAATTAGGTTAGGTTTAAGGATAAGAATGGTTAGATTTAGTTAGGTTTTAGGTTAGAAATGGTTAGATTCGGTTAGGTTAAGTTACGTTTGGTTCAATTAGGTAAGGTTAGGTTAAGTTAGGATAAATTAGGTTAGGCTTTAGTTTAGGAATGGTTAGGTTAGGTTTTAGGTTAGGTATGGTTAGATTCGGTTAGGTTAAATTTAAAAAGGTTAGGATAAATTAGGTTAGGTTTTAGGTTAGGAATGGTTAAATTCGGTTAGGTTAGGTTAGGTTTGGTTAAATTAAGAAAGGTTAGGTTAAGTTAGGATAAGTTAGGTTAGGTTTTAGGTTAGGAATGGTTAGATTCGGTTAGGTTAAATTAGGTTTGGTTAAATTAGGTAAGATTAGGTTAAGTTAGGATAAATTAGGTTAGGTTTTAGGTTAGGAATGTATAGATTCGGTTAGGTTAGGTTAAGGTATGTTAGATTAAATAGTAGAGGAAAAAATGAAAAAAAAAATCCATATCAAAATAAATAGAAAAAATTGTTTCTTAATCGAGATATAAGTAAGATTTTCTGGTTTTTAGTTGTTTTTTTTTTTTTTTTTTTGATCTGAGAAATCTTATTATCTCGTTTGACAACGAATATAAGGGGATTATTTGAAGGAGGAAGAAGTGCTCGAAGGTGCAAGAGAAGCAGAAAGGGGATGCTCAGCGATCCGAGAAGGAAGGGCCCAATAAGAGCACGAGATCGCCGTGGGAACAGAGAACTTCCGTTCGCGACCCTCGATCATCCTACATGCTGAAACGAAGACTTCCGCCTTTATATAAAAAAATACACACACACACACACACACACACACACCTTTCTTTCCACAAGATTTTGTCTCTGTAGCAATTGCCCACCACAAAATCTGTTATAAAAAAAAAATCACCTCCTTGAAACTATTATTAGTAAAAATCCGTAGTAGAAAAAAATTTTTTTTTTTTTTTTGTTCTTCGGTGAATGCAAAATAAAATTTTGGGTATTTCCAATTATGTAAGAGAAATAAAATGCGTGTGATTAATTTAATATGTGGAGACTCATTCGGAAAAGGAAGATGCACATCCGTCGACCACCTGCTGACTTTTGCGCCGCTTCCGGTCTTCATGGAAACTATCATCAGGATCCCCTCAAAGGCACTCATTTACACTTCTCTCTTTTCACTCTTTCCTTTTTCTTTCCTCAAGAATGCTAATTAATTAGTCGTAAAGAGAGAGAGAGAGACCCTTTGCAATTTTTATTCGAGTCGCATATTCACGTGTGCAAATACCGACAAAGATGTACTTCAAGGACATCATCAAATTTTGATCTAACTTTTTATTTTATTTTTTTAAAAATACAATTTTTATTTAATCGTCTATTTAAAATCAGAATTGAAAAAAATTGGAGAATAATCAAATCGAAATGGGGGAAATATTTTTATGAATCGGAGAGGGATGAATAAAATAGATATAACCCGAGGTCATTTTTGCGCATACAGCTGCCTACCTCAGGGATATATTTTCACCCTAGTTTTCCTCGACCTCATTGAGAAAAGAGAGGATGGTTATATAGAAAAAGGGTCGTATCTCTGGCAACGAAAACGTCAATGAAAGCGACCCAGTGACCCCAATTTTATTTTACAAGGACATCCACATTCAGGAGTTCCATCAGGAAGTATACGCGTGTATTATCCCAGTGTGTGTCCTTCAAACAAAATTACTTCCGGCAATAATTTTCTTTCTCTATAGTAATACATATACTATTTTCCAACTTTTATAAATTACAATTTTTTTTTTAAATTAACTTTTTTCAATAATAAAACCAACTTTCTTTTTGATAATTTACGAATAAGCTTCATCCCTTTGGGACGCATGATTATCCCATAAAAATCATTGATTTGAAAAAATTTTATTAGATATAATTATTTTTTTAGACAAATGTTCAATTAGAATTTGATACAAATTTCTCTCTAAACGAATTTTTATTGTACAAAATTCTTAAAATGACGAATATTTATTTTTTCCGAAATTGCAAATGGCCGAACAATCGATTTCGGCGCGTTTTTCAAAATTGACCAATCACGATTTTCTTGACAATTTCTGATTGGTGAATTTTAAAAAACGCGCCAAAATCGATTGTTCGGCCATTTGCAATTTCGGACAAATAAAAATTCGGCGTTTTAACAATTCTGTATAATAAAAATTCGTTTAAAGAGAAATTGTGTCAAATTCTATTTCTAAATAATTCTATTTTTAAGGAAAAATAAAAGAATTTATGTACAAAAATAAAATGTTTAAAAAAAATTAAATATTTTTCTAAATTTAATAAAAAAAAAAAAAAATCTCTTGACTATCAGGAAACATGTTTGCGATTTTATTAATTCGCACTTAATGAAAATTTTTAATTTTGTTATTTAGGTAAATCAGTGTTTTATGTAAATTATCTTTATATAAACTTGTATATTATATGAAATGTCGTTTTGATTTTTTTTTCTTTTTTTTTTTTTATTGTAAGCTTATTAAAGTTGTTTAGTGAATGGGGAAGTTGCTCCATTTCTAGATTAGCAACTTTTCATTGATCACTGCGCGAACTGACCTGGTTTTCTTTGAGGGCATGACTTCGAGGGAGATTCAATGACGTAAGACGCAGTAAAAAATTTTAAATTGAGAAGAAAACGCGGTGAATTTCAAAAGCAAACAAAAATTTATTTTTTACCTGAATTATTGTAATTATATTTTATTATACACGCATTTGTATGAAGACAATTTTTTTTTCTCTCTTTCTCTTATTTAAAATGTAAATTCTCTTTACGTATTTCGATATAATATATAATAATCATCATTATATAAAATGTCAAAGAAAACGTCATATTTTTACCTCCAGGAGAAAAAAAAGTTTCAGTTTTTTTTTTTCTACTTTCGAATTATAACGAACAATTTTTTTTTTTTGTTGAAATTTTATGTATAGAAAGTAAAAATTTTTTGTAAACAAATTAAATTTTTTTTTTTAACTATGGACTTATTTTATTTTTACATTTATTAGCACCATTTTTTTCTACTACAAACTTTATTTTTGTCACGAATTTCTTGAATCACCTCCCCTTTGTATAATTAAAAATAATTTGTTGAAAAAAACTAATTTTTTTCATTTATTTTTCTTTATTTTTTTATAAAACAAAATGTTTTTTAATTTTCTTTTCTAGGAGTAAACCAGAACCTAGGGGCGAAAAAAAATTCTTATATACATTGAGCCCATTTTCACTGTGTGGATAAATTTTTAATCCTTCCGAGAGGGAAATATATTCTGCGCTTGCGCAGAAGCAAACATTCTGCGTCTGCGCAGAATATATTTACTGCTTTTAACCTCTCGGAAGATTAAATTTATTCACACGGTGAAAATAGGCTCTTAGTACTTATAGAGAGGTATTTGCAAATAAAAAAGGTAAAAAAAAAATCGTGTCCAACGTTAAAAAAAATTAATTTCTTTATAAAAAATTATTTTTTGTATAAAAATTTATAATTCGAAAATTTGAACAAAAAATGTAGAAATTAAAAATTATCAAAAAATACGTATACCGTTTTTTTTTCTGTACAGAACGAAAAAAAATATTTTTATCCAAAATTAAAAGGTCATAGATAAATTTCACGATGGAATCGAATATAGAAGATTCGTAAAAAGCTAAAAATATGAGACTCAAGTTCTAAAAGCAGACCTCTTATCATGAGTAAAAATAAATCAACAGACGAGGAAGGAGTATCGATCCAGGTGTCAGAGTGAAGAGTGTAAATTGTTAGAGCCAATGATCGTGATTCTATATGAAAAATTCAACCAATGAGAAAGTAGAAAATGGCTTTTTGGAAGGGGTTATAGAGAAAGAGAGAGAGAGAGAGAGAGAGAGAGAGACGAGTTATTGAACGAAACTGCATCCCGCAAACCAGGGGTTTCCGGAGGGGTTGGAAAATTGAATCGTCGCGAGGGTGCGATTTCGGCCATCGACCTTTATATTATAATATTGTATAATGTACTTTCCGCTCTTTCTCGATTCTATCCATCATTTATATCATTGAAGATTCTCGATAAATTCTTGTTTTATCATTTCAAGGTTTTTCCAAAAAAAAAAAAAAAAAAAAAAAGTTTGTAATATACTCAATGAACGCGCGTGCGTGTACATATCATTGAGCCTAGTCAGCGAGGCCTCACCTGCGATTCATAAATCTATTCAAAAAGCAATTAAAAGCGAGATAATAAAATTTACTCGGTGAACACATCTGTCTAATATGATAATCCCATGTTTGCGCCTAGATTACCTTGTTCTTTTTTGATAAACAATCATCTGATAAAATTTTATAAATACATATCGCTACGACAATTCCCCCCTTTTTTTTTTGCTTTTATACATTTAAATATGCCAAAAAACGGAATTTTTATAAATTAAAAATAACGATTAAATATTTTTAGAATTCTAATTTTTTTTTTTTTAAATTATATATATTCGAAAGAAGTGATCTCTATTTTTAAGAAACGAGAGTTAATTTTCTTTCTAAATATATTCAAAAGAGAAACTGATTAATATAAATATTGGAAGAAATGGGATTCAGAAAATCGAAATGAAAGAGGCAAGATCGTGGAATTTTATAAAATCAATAGACAATGACCTCAGTCATATAAAGTTACAGAGAATCATCAGCAGGATTCTCTTTATATAAATAAATATATATATAAAATTGCGGTATGCGCAGCTTCGAACTGACGTGAGTCTCTCTCTCTCTCTCTCTCTCTTATATATGCGTTGTCGATTTCTCAATATGCATATACTATATATACATACGTGCAAGCTCTCAAATGACCCAGATTCTAGCTCTGTAAATAAATCACTGATTGTTTAAGAATTATATAGATCATTAAATATAGTGACACCATTGTTGTTAGAAAAAACATTTTTCTTTTTCTCTTAAAAAATGATTGGACAATCACGGATATATCATATATTGAGTCTCTAAATATAAATATTTTTATGTGTTATCAGTTTCATTTTTATTCAATGCAAAATCACAAAATTTTGATACATTATTTTACAAAGAACTGAAAAATTTCCAAAAAAAATCAGATAAATTCCTTGTATTGAACCTACTTTGACCTATTAAAACTATTTTGACCCTACATTAAACTTACATTGAACATATATATACTTTAGCCCAAACTTGAACCTACTTTAACCTAACTTAGAACCTACTTTGGACCTATATTTACCCTAGTTTAAACCTACCTTAGCCTTAGCTTGGACCTAAATTGACCTAATTTTGAACCTACTTGGCCTTTCTTTGAACCTACTTAAAACCAACTTTGGACCTATATTTACACCACATGAAAGCTACTTTAGCCTTACCTTAGACCTAAATTGGCCTAAGTTTGTACCTGCTCAACCTACCTTGGAACCCATTTTGGACCTATATTGAGCATGAATCCTACTTTAGCCTTACTTTGGACCTAAATTGGCCTAATTTTGAACCTACATGACCTCTCTTTGAACCTACAGAGAACCTAATTTGACCTAATTTTGAACCTACTTGGCCTTTCTTTGAACCTACTTAAAACCAACTTTGGACCTATATTTACCTCACATGAATCCTACTTTAGCCTTACCTTAGACCTAAATTGGTCTAAGTTTGTACCTGCTTAACCTACCTTGAAACCCACTTTGGACCTATATTAAGCATGAATCCTACTTCAACCTTACCTTGGACATAAATTGGCCTAATTTTGAAACATGACCTCTCTTTGAACCTACAGAGAACCTAATTTGACCTAATTTTGAACCTACTTGGCCTTTCTTTGAACCTACTTAAAACCAACTTTGGACCTATATTTACCCCACATGAAAGCTACTTTAGCCTTACCTTGGACCTAAATTGGCCTAAGTTTGTACCTGCTTAACCTACCTTGAAACCCACTTTGGACCTATATTAAGCTTCAATCCTACTTTAGCCTTACCTTGGACCTAAATTGGCCTAATTTTGAACCTACATGGCCTCTCTTTGAACCTACAGAGAACCTAATTTGGCCTAATTTTGAACCTATTTTGGACCTATATTTACTCTAGATGAATGAGTGATCTACTTTATCCTCACCTTGGACCTAATTTGGACTAATTTTGAACCTACTTGGCCTTCATTGAACCTACATACAACCTACTTTGACCTTACCCTAAACCTACATTGGACCTATATTTAAATTATATTGAACCTACCTTTGACCGTACCTTATATACTGATATTGACCCTACATTAAACCTACTTTGGAACTATATTTACCCTACATTGAACCTATTTTGGCCTTACCTTGGACCCTATTTGACCTTATTTTGAAGCTATATAGAACCTACTTTAACCTTATATTGTACCTAATTTAACCACTTATTGAACCTACTTTGGCCTTACTTTGAAATTACTTTAGATCTGTCTTCAACCTTATTTGACCATACATTGTTCCTACTTTGAACCTATATTTAATTTATATTGAACCTACATTGGACCTATTTTTACTATATATTAAACCTATTTTAGCATTGCGTTGGACCATATTGGTCTTATTTTTGCCTTACCTTATACCTAATTTGACCTTATTTTAAACCTACTTTGACTTTACCTTGATCCTACATTTGAACCTTTACTTTATCTATATTGAACCTACTTTGACCGAACCTTGGACTGATTTTGACCCAACATTGTACCTACTTAGAACCTATATATTTACCTACATTAAACCTACTTTGGCCTTACTTTGTACTTAAATTTGTCCTTCTCTCGAACTTACTTTGATGTAACCTTTAACCTATTTTGACCTAATCTTAAACGTATATTGGCCCTATATTAAACCTACTTTGACCGTACTTTGGAATGATTATGACCTTACATTGAACCTACTTAGGACCTATAATTACTTACATTAAACCTACTTTGGCCTTATCGTGGACCTAATTTGGCCTTCTTTTGAACCTACTTTGAACCTACCTTTAACCTATTTTGACCTGACCTTAAACCTACTACCTACTACCTTAAACCTACTATAACCTTTTTTCAACCTATATTTAACCTTCATTGTACCCACTTTGACCTTACATTGAACCTATAGTGACCCTATCTTAAACCTACTTTAACCTTACCTTAAACTTATTTCAACCTTATCTTGATCCTACTTTGACCTTACCTTAATCTTATTTCGACCTTATCTTAAACCTACTTTGATCCTATCCTAAACCAACTTTGTTGCATTTTCCTCTAAAAATATATATGTCAAATAATTTGAAATATGGAGAAATGTATAGAGACGTGGGTTTTGTCGCAACAACTTGAGAAATACAATATAACACCTATATATAGAGAGAGAGAGGAAGAAGAGATCATCGTTAAAGTTTCATTGAGAAATCGTGAGACATGTCTTATCGACATTAAGGCGAAACGCGGACTCGAGTCTTCGGATAGTCGCCGTTATTCTTATCTGACGCCTACACCAACATCGCTTAATGGAGTTTCCAATGCCAAATGATGATAGCGAACGCTAAAGTTTTGACGATAAAAAAAAAAAATAATAAAAAAAAACGAGAACAAAAATTAAGAAGAGGCAGCAATTTCTTCATTTAATATATATAACACCTACTCATTGTAATCTCTCACGATAACGCGAAATATACTCGTTTATCCCTCATAATCTCATTTTTTTTAAAAAAGTAGATTAAAAACATTAAATTCGAAATCACTGTTTAGAAGATATATTATTCCCTTATACTAAAAGAATATACACGAAAAAAAAAATCTTTATCTGAAATAGCAATATGTTTCTCTTATAATAGCGAAAACTTTACCTGTTTTAGTGAAATATATCGCTATTCCGCAGTGAAATTTTTGACGTTATTTATAGTGATCTAATCTAATTATGATTTAGAATCATTAAAAAATGGAAACTAGATAATTTAGTTTCTATTATGTAAGATGTTTTAATCCTATAATTTGGATCCTCTTCACTCTCTAAATCTGAATTAGTAAAAATGTTTACTAATTTGAATTAGTGACTCACTTTTTGCTTCTGAATTAGTTAAATTTTACTAATTGTTAGTAAAAGTTACTAATAATTAGTAAAATTTTACTAATTCAGAAGCAAAAAGTGAGTCACTAATTCAGATTTAGAGAGCAATTTTTCGTATATAAATTTTTATAATTAAAAGGGAAATAATTTTTATTTTTATATTTATCATTTGATGAAAAAGAAAAATTGAAACTTAAGAAAATGAAAGTATGAAATTTATCGTCAAAGTAATATTTAGTTTTTTTTTCTCACTATACATATAGCGGCACGCCTTTTTCGAAGGTGTGTCGTCCGTCTCATTAAGCTGATTGTCCATAAGAATGACGCATGGAAAGTTTAAATATGAAAAAAAAAATGGCATACTTAAATTACCGCATGGAAAGCGAAGTCAATTTCCATTGTCAACAATAAACGCTCCCATTTTGAACTTTTAATATAAATATATTATATACTTATGTATAATTAATTCTAAAAATAAAAAAATCAATTTTTTTTTCAAATTCTATTTTAAAAAATATCGTCTGATAAGAGAAAATAAAATATCGAAAAAAAATACAATCATTGAAAAAAATAATAAAAAAAAAAAAAAAAAAGAAAGATATTGAAAGATTTTATAGCCTGCGGTTAATAGAGGGACATTTATGGTAAAATATATATATATATAAAGATTTAAAGTAAAATCTGAGAAATAGAGTTGAGTTCAATGGAACGAGACCGTGATCTCGTGTCAACGACATCGTTGCCGGGCAACGAGTACCTCGAGAGTGACGTCATTTCCACTTCCTGGTCGAGTTTTTTCCCTCTTTACAGCAAAAAGAGCCGTTTGTATATCCTTGTGTAATTCAACGAGTCCGTGAAGCGGCAGCGTGGCAGCGACACACGTGTTGACCACACTTGAATCGACGCCGTGCCTTCTGTGAACGTTTTCAGCTTCTCTCCATTTATATATATATATATACATGTATACGCTTATGTTTCAGCGACATTTTCGTTGACGAAAGACACAACGTGAAAAAAAATCGAGCAAAAGAAACAGGAAGCGAACGTCCACCATCTTTGCGTATTTCTCTCTCTCACACACACACACACAACAAAAAAAAAACATATTACCATCTTTCACGCGTATGTGGACATGAAAAACACTTTTACTATTTGAACATAATTTTGAAAATTTTATGAAAATTAAAATTTTCATAGATAGAAAAATTCTATTATCATGTGTACTTGAACATATAATATTCCATGAAACGATTCTACGGAAACTACTCCATGGAAATTCCACACGGAATTCCGTAAAAATTATATACGGAATTCCGCAAAAATTTCCGCAAAATTTTTGAAAGAAGTTCTTTTGTAATTTTGCGAATTTTTTATAAGAATTACACACATAATCTCTATACAGAATTGCACAAAATTTTCGTTGGAATTGCACAAAATTTTTGTTAGAATTTCACATAACTGTACACTGAAAAAAATTTAGCCGAAATCCTCAACTACCTTTAGTTAACTGACTTGAAAGTAGTAGTAAGTAGTCTTCCATATCCTAAAATTTGAAGTTTTAAAAGATTTTTAAAATTATGTTTACTTGAACATAAAAAAACCTTTGCAAACAAAAATTTTTTTGTTTTTAAAGGTTTTTTCTATTATGTTCAAGTAAACATAATTTTAAAAATCTTTTAAAACTTCAAATTTTAGGATATGAAAGACTTTTGGAATATTATGTTCAAGTACACATGATACTATAATTTTAAAGTCATGTAATTTTTGTGATTCACATGTAAAATCGACAGATTTTTTCACAAAATTCTTAATAAATTATTTATTTATTTAATAAGCAAGTAATCGATTATTTGAGTAAAATAAATTTTTTTTTAGTGGAAGTTTTATGAGATTTTTGTAATTATGTTTACTTGAACATAATTGTAAAAGTCTTCAAAAACTTAAAACCTTGGATTCTAAAAGACTTTCGGAATTGTGTTTACTGATTACTTGAACATAATTTCAAAAATTATAATTTTAAATTTTGTATAACTTTTTGAATATTATGTTTAAATATAAACATAAAATCAAACTCTTAAGATTTTAAATATTAGAAGAACTTTTGGAATATTTAACTCTATAAATCTGAATATGTGAAATTTCACTTAGAATTTTTTCAAAATTCTTCCACGTAGAAAATTAAGTGAAACTTCACTTATTTTTGAGTGACAAACACTTATTTTTAAGTGATATACATTTATTTTTCTACGTGAAACACTTTTGAAACATTCTAAGTGAAATTTTACTTATTCAGATTTAGAGAGTAAACCATGAATAAGCATTCTAAAAGTCTCCGCAAACTTAAAATTTATAGTTCCAAGACGCTTTTTAAAGATATGTTTACCTGATCAGAATTCCAAAAATCATTTAAAACTTTAGACAGTTTTGGAACGTAATAAATTTTGAAAGACTTTTGAAATATTACGCTGAAATAAACAAAATTTCACAAGTCTCACAAAACTTAAGATTTTAAATATTATAGAACTTTCGGGATTTTTCTACTTGAACATAATTTTAAAAACTCAAACATAATTTAAACCAAAAGTTTTAAAATTTCAGGAAACTTGAAATTATTTTTACTTGACAATTTCAAAAATCATTTAAAAATTAAGATTTTAAGTTTCGAAAGACTTTTGGAATTATATTTTTAAGTTACAAATGTTTTTCTAACATATAAAATCTTAGATAAATATTTAAATCTGAGAAATCGATTTCTTTTTTAATTCCATTGAATTCATATTAGTTTACACAAATATTTAAAACTACCATATATATATACATATATGTACACAGATGTATATAGTTATAATTTTTTTTAATAGAGCGATATCGAATATTATTGCAAGTAAATCGATACATTTTCTCTACTATACACACAGTCATAAATATGTGGAAATCAATGAATGGTTTCAATGTTGGCTAGCGTTTTGAGATTATATAATGCGAGCACTCCCGATATATATCCCTCTTGTTTGCTCCGATGATCCCTCCTCTCGCTCACTCACACACTCGGTCACTCGATCATTCATTGCGGCACTTGAGCTGTATTTCGAGGCCGTACCGTGGTCTCGCGAATAAAGTTCTCCTCATGAATCATTCTTTCGTTCGATAATGTCGGACCACGCACCTTACCTTATATACTATATATTATAACCTATCGGTCATTCTCATTCATCCCAATCATATATTTTTTTTTCTATGGCTCTTATATATATACCAAATATACTAAAGTATTATCTAATCTTTTCTATCTTTAAAAGAATGTACAAAAAAAAAAAATTATTTCATATTTGACTAAAGGTGGGTAAGGCAAACATCCTGCAGAGATTATTGGTCCCGATAACCATTTAAATACTGGCTTTACGCTTGTCAAAATCAATTTTCAAACTGCATTTGGTGTAGGGTAACTTTAGCTTTAAGGTTATTGAACCTTAATAATACACGAAACAATATCTTAAGTTTTTCCATCATTTTGCAATTCATTTTAAAATTCGATTTTTTTTGGACAAGCAAAAATTTTTCGGCGATATTAAACTGGCGTTATATTGCAACAGTACTAGCCCCAAAACAAATGGTGCGCTGGTACTGGATCGGTACTAGTATTAATAACACAGGCCGACAAAATTTTGGCCTACTTCAAAACTAAGAACCAGACTTTTCGGAAAAATTTTGAATCGGAATCTGACCTCAGAATTGATACAGTACGTCAGATTTTTGAGATGTAACCTAAAAGTGCAGAAAAGACGTTTTTTGGCCATATTTGAGTAACATTAAGATATAATTTTTTTCCAAACGTTACAGCATCTGAAAGTACTATTTTTACCCCTAAAAATGTATTTTATTTAAAAACTAGTCTTTATTTGCCTTTGACTTATCGTTATTTGAATTTTTTGAGTCGTAAATGTTTCAATATTCGTGTATTAGAAAATGCTTCAGAAAATTCAAATGACGATAACTGAGAGGCAAATAAAGATTTTTTAAAAATGCATTTTACAGGGTAAGAATAGTACTTAGATGCTGTAATGACTTTTTTGGAAAAAAAATATATGTTACACGACCTCAAATATGGTCGGAAACGTCTTTTTTGCACTTTTAGGATATATCTCGAAAACCATAGTCAATTCTGAGGACAGATTCGGATGTAGCACGTCAAAATGCTTCGGAAAAGTAAAATCTGCATTTTGGTTCTGCAACAGTACTGGCCCCAAAACAGTTGGTGCGCTGGTACTATATGGTTCGGTATTAGTATTAATAACGCAGACTGACAAAATTTTGGCCCGCTTCAGAACTAAGAACCAGACTTTTCGAAAAAATTTTGAATCGAAATCTGACCTCAGAATTGATCCAGCACGTCAGACTTTTGACATATAACCTAAAAGTGCAGAAAATAGGTTTTTTGGCCGTATTTGAGTAACATTAACATATAATTTTTTTCAAGAAGGTCGTTATGTATCTGAAAGTACTATTTTTACCCTTTAAAATGCATTTTTAAAAAATCTTTATTTGCCTCTGAGTTATGGTCATTTGAATTTTTTGACTGGTGCGAATGTTTTTCAATATTCGTGTATCAGATAATGCTTCAAAAAATTCAAATGACGATAACTCAGAGGCAAATAAAGATTTTTTAAACAAAATGCATTTCAAAGAGTAAGAATAGTACTTAGATGCTGTAACGACTTTTTTGAAAAAAATTATATATGTTACACGACCTCAAATATGGTCGAAAACGTCTTTTTTGCACTTTTAGGTTATATCTCGAAAACCTGAGTCAATTCTGAGGTCAGATTCGGATGCAGCACGTCAAAATGCTTCGGAAAAGTAAAATCTGATTCTTTGCTTCTGAAGTCACCGAAAATTTTGTCGGCCTGTTATTTTTAAAAATGTTTTGTGTTGGTATACATTAAAAAGTATTTCTCAAAGCATTATTTGGACCGAAAATCCAGAAACAATTTGACATTTTTTATCCTGTGAAAACAATTTTCGCCGCTTAGTGTCGACTTCACCAACTTTATGGACAGATCGAATCAAAATTTCTAAGTTAAATTTTAGTATTATAATTTTTATGAGTATACTGTATCAAAAACTTACAACTGGCACAGTAGTATTAAGGACGAGTATCAGTACTGCACTAGTACAGAATACTACACTGAGAAAAATATGCTATTGAATCAACAGCATTTCTGCAAAAGGCATAAAAATCATTGATTCTGAAGCATATGCTTTGTAAAATATTATACAAATTCTATATAGCATATGCTTTTGAATCAATAATTTTTATGCCTTTGGCAGAAATGCTGTTGATTCAATAGCATATTTTTCTCAGTATAGTATTACAAACCAGTACAGAATGCAAGTTTTATCAATTAGTACAGAATTTCAGTTTTACCCACCATTACGGAAAATCGTTATCATTTCGAACATTTGCCAGTACTGACACAGTATTGTGCCAGTCTTGCCGCAGTGCTGCGCCTACTGTAAAATCCCTGGGAATATTCAAACTCCTCATACAACCCTCTACAAACTTCCGATGATGAAAAAAAAAGAAAATAAAGACCCATTTTGTCACGCCTCAGTGCTCCCTCGTCATTTCACAAAATGCGTTTAAATAATATAATTTGGTGTTTTCTAAATGAAGTTGACTTGGTGGCACACGAAATGGTTAAGCAGCGTAAACGAGTGCGTGGGACTGACATACAATCGGACGAGAGAGAGATAGAGAACAATTCTCATGAATGGGGCGCGTCGCGTCGGATCGATGAAAAGAAGGAACGTCGTCGTCGTCGTCGTGCGACTGAATGAGCAGACGATGGAAAGGCCACGCGACAGCCTGACACACCTCGTTAACCACGCAAAGATCGACTTATATATACAAATGGAAGGTCAGCTAATTATACCTCATATTATCAGCATTTACAAAAAAGGAAGAAAAAAAAAAATTTATATTAAAATTTCAATTATACTACATAATTGGTATAGTCGCTTTTTGTCACATGATATATATGACATTTATTTTACTTCCTCTCTGAAACAACGGTGTGCGGTATATATATAACAATACTAGCAGCGCATGACATGACGTATCGATTCCTGAAAATATATGATATTTCCGGTTGATTATTCGTCGCGGGTGCTTGATCAAATTAAACTGATTAAACTCATTTTGAAAACATTACTATATTATTTCATTATTTCATTTTTATACATCACTTTTCATTATCTTTCTCTCTTTAACTGATATAAAATAGTTATTCTTATCATGACGAGATATAGAATTTAATAATTTTATTAAATGAAACGTCCTCATCGTATATTGTACATTTAAAAATTTACAGCATTTGATGACGCGATATTTTTAACTGCTGGCATAGTGAAAAATTATTTTATTATTTAAAATATTATTTTAAAAAAAGGGGATTTAGTTTTTAACACCCAACGGGATTCTATAAAAGTCCCAAACCTTTTTTGAAGAAAAGGAGTTTTGGGGAGGTTATTATGACAACCGCAGTTGGGAGTAAAATTTTTAGAGTTAAAAATCCCTTTGCTTCTACTCCAAAAGAGTGGGACTTTTATAAAATCACATTGGGAGTTAAAATCTACCTTCCTTATTTACAGAGTATAAGCCCATTTTCACCGTGTGGGTTAAATTTAATCCTCCAAGAGGTTAAAGGCAGTAGATTCTGCGTCTGCGCAGACCTACAAACATTCTGCGCAGATGCATAATCTACTGCCTTTAACTTCTCGGAGGATTAAATTTAATCCCCACGGTAAAAACGGGCTCCATATAGTTTAAAATAATTAAAAATTAATTCAATCTACTGTTTGGCAATATTATTATTATTATTATAAGGCATATAATTCGGAAATTGTATTTGCAAAAATGTTGACGTGAGGGAATGATAAGCTACTTATTGATATTCATACCTCGTGGAAAGTAATAGAGGGGAAACCGATAGCCCGTTATGTACAATTTCCGCGCCAGGGGGCAGACAAGGAGAAAGAGAAGTTTTTATATAGGATAAAAGAGAGAGAGAAAGAGAGAGAAAGAGGAGGGGGGATATCATTAGAGATTGTATCGCAAAAAGGTGACAGGAGTGTCGGGGCGTCGTTGTTCAGGAAGGGAAATGCATCGCATTATGCGGTCACGTCCCATACGATGCTGCTGCTGATGTATATAGCCGTTATTTTTGCGCAAACCTTTTCGATGCATGCATATTAAAATTTTCTTCTTTTTCAATTTAAAACGCATATATCAGTAGAAAAAGAGCAAAAAAAAGACAATCTTACAGCAATGGAAAAAAAACAATCTTATACAGCAAAGAAAAATAAAACTATATGATATTTGTAAATATGAAATAAATTTTCCGCTATAACGGAAAATAATCTCAATCGATCTTTTATGTGATATTATTGACAGTTGTAACTTTCTAAATCAAATGGATAAAATAGAGCGGCAACATATATATATAAAACTTGATATTAAGATTCGTTTTATAAATGCCTTGTCTTGTTCGTCCACCCCCGCACTCACTCCAATTATCGCCAACGGAAATGTTGTGTACACGCGGGCGAAGATGGATGAGTAGTGTCAATATACTATATTGAATGTATATAAATTGTTGTTAACACACGACTTCAAAAATATACGAAATTGCAAAATTCTAATTCAGATTCTTTAAATGTAAATCTTATTTTTTATGATCAATTTTTTTTCTACGTATTCGTGAATTGGAATTCTAGTTTTTTTTTGGGTTTCCATAAAATTGGAGTCGACGAGCAGCGGCGAAAATTATTTTTCACAGGACCAAAAATGGCAAATTGTTTCTGGATTTTCGGTCCAAATAATGCTTTTAGAAATACTTTTTAAGGTATACCAACACAAAACATTTTTAAAAATAACAGGCCGACAAAATTTTGGATTACTTCAGAAGCATAAGAATCAGATTTTACTTTTCCGAAGCATTTTAACGTGATGCATCCGAATCTGACCTCAGAATTGACTCAGGTTTTCGAGATATAACCTAAAAGTGCAAAAAAGACGTTTTCGACCATATTTGAGGTCGTGTAACATATATTTTTTTTCTCAAAAAAGTCGTTACAGCATCTAAGTACTATTCTTACCCTGTAAAATGCATTTTTAAAAAATCTTTATTTGCCTCTCAGTTATCGTCATTTGAATTTTTTGCAGCATTATCAGATATACACGAATATTGAAACATTTACAACTCAAAAAATTCAAATGACGATAACTCAGAGGCAAATAAAGATTTTTAAAAAATCAATTTTAAAGGGTAAGAAAAGTACTTTTAGATACATAACGACCTTCTTGAAAAAAATTATATGTTAATATTACTCAAATACGGCCAAAAAACATATTTTCTGTGTTTTCAGATTATATCTCGAAAATCTGACGTGCTGGATCAATTCTGAGGTCAGATTTCGATTCAAAATTTTTTCGAAATGTCTGGTTCTTAGTTCTGAAGTGGGCCAAAATTTTGTCGGCCTGCGTTATTAATACTAATACCGAACTATATAGTACCAGCGCACCAACTGTTTTGGGGCCAGTACTGTTGCAGAACCAAAATGCAGATTTTACTTTTCCGAAGCATTTTGACGTGATGCATCCGAATCTGACCTCAGAATTGACTCAGGTTTTCGAGATATAACCTAAAAGTGCAAAAAAGACGTTTTCGACCATATTTGAGGTCGTGTAACATATATTTTTTTTTCTCAAAAAAGTCGTTACAGCATCTAAGTACTGTTCTTACCCTGTAAAATGCATTTTTAAAAATCTTTTTTTGCCTCTCAGTTATCGTCATTTGAATTTTCTGAAGCATTATCTGATACACGAATATTGAAACATTTACGACTCAAAAAATTCAAATAACGATAATTCAGAGGCAAATAAAAAACTAGTTTTTAAATAAAATGCATTTTTTGTGGGTAAAAATAGTACTTTCAGATGCTGTAACGTTTGGAAAAAAATTATATCTTAATGTTACTCAAATATGGCCAAAAAAACGTCTTTTCTGCACTTTTAGGTTACATCTCAAAAATCTGACGTGCTGGATCAATTCTGAGGTCAGATTTCGATTGAAAAGTTTTCCGAAAAGTCTGGTTCTTAGTTCTGAAGTGGGCCAAAATTTTGTCGGCCTGTGTTATTAATACTAATACCGAACCAGTACCAGCGCACCAACTGTTTTGGGGCCAGTACTGTTGCAGAACCAAAAATCAGACTATACTTTTTCGAAGTATTTTGACGTGCTGAATCCGAATCTGTTCTCAGAATTGACTCAGGTTTTCGAGATATAACCTAAAAGTGCAAAAAAGACGTTTTCGACCATATTTGAGGTCGTGTAACATATAATTTTTTTCTCAAAAATGTCGTTACAGCATCTAAGTACTATTCTTACCCTGTAAAATGCATTTTTAAAAAATCTTTATTTGCCTCTCAGTTATCGTCATTTGAATTTTCTGAAGCATTATCTGATACACGAATATTGAAATATTTACGACTCAAAAAATTCAAATAACGATAACTCAGAGGCAAATAAAGACTAATTTTTAAATAAAATACATTTTTTGGGGGTAAAAATAGTACTTTCAGATGCTGTAACGTTTGGAAAAAATTATATCTTAATGTTACTCAAATATGGCCAAAAAAACGTCTTTTCTTCACTTTTTTGTTACATCTCGATAACCTGACGTACTGGATCAATTCTGAGGTCAGATTCCGATTTAAAAATTCTTCGGAAAAGTCTGGTTCTTGTTTCTGAAGTAGGCCAAAATTTTCTTGGCCTGTGTAATTTGATATTTTTGGTCCCGTGAAAAATAATTTTCGACGCTAACGCTAACTTCATGGAGGTTGTAGTTTCAATAACTTTCGAAGAACTTTAGGGGGAAAAAAAAAGATTCCTATAATAATGAATCGTATTATCTCTTTGAAAGAGAATACTCTGGCTTATATATATATATAAATATATATCTCTGAAGATCTGCCTTCGCCATAAAGCATCTAATTCTCGCCTCGCGATTGCCACCTGCTGCTACAGAAAGTTCAAAAGTCCCATTCGAAGAACCTGCTTTTCCATACGTCTAAAAACAAACAACTTGTATAATTAATTCATGGGGTCGTTAACAACCCCCCTCTCCCCCTTCCAGGTGTTTTTGCGTGGGCAAAAGCGACCTCTCTCTTATAGGGTTTATCAACAAAAAAAATGTTTTCCAGTGAAATTTCTTCGAAACGATTTGGAGTTTCGTCTTACAAAGTGTATATCCTGAAACGAGCTAATTCGTGTCGAATGTATACACATATAGAAGAGAAGGTATATATATATATAGTGGTAGAATTTGAAACCGGTTCGTTTTTCGGAACACGCGTGCACGAGACGCAGGTGCACTACACACCGTTGTCGCATTGGAAGAGTGAAAGAGCCACGGGATTTCATTGACGAAGTTGATGCGAATGGTCCATGGACTCTCTGTATTACGCGCCTGCGTGAGAGTACACAAGGTCGATACTCGCGAGCCCAGCTGTTCCATCATAGATGTCGGCCTTCGATCGATTCCATTGACGGATCGCAAAAGAGATGATCTCTGATCTTATAAATAGCCTCACTTGCTTGTCTCTCGCACATCGCAACTATTATCAGCTAATTTTTCTCTCTTTTTTTTCTCTCATCAAGTAAATCACTATTGAATGTTTTAAGAATAGGAAAAACACAAATAATAAATATTTAAGTCTGGTCATGAATGGACCGTTCACTTCCTAGTTTTTTTTTCTTATAGGGGATAAATAAAAATAACTTACCTTACTGATGATCATGTCTTTTTCATCGAAATGTCGACCAAACATTTTTGGCGCCTCACCAGGTACGGGTTCAATTTTAATGCAAACTTCTTGTCCCTTTCTGGCAAATTCAACAGGCTTGTGATTGATCTCAACACTCGTCACCACTCCCAGATCAACGAACTGTAACAGGAAAACATGTGGGATAAGAAAAATTATTATTCACCACTAAAATATAGACTTGGTTATAACAATTAGAATTTATATTTAAAAGACAAGTTACATGAAAATAATTTCCTGTCGGTGACAAATTATTATTTAATACAAATTTTAACCCCACGCAGATTATAAGAGAAAGTTGCGTGACTATAGAAATAAATTTATATTCAATTCAGAGAGAGATTATTTATTTCTTTTTTGTATATTCAAGTTTCAGTTTATATAAAATAGTAGCTGCTGATCGAGTCTCGAGGTGTGAAAATAGAAATCTGTCTCTCTCTCTCTCTCTGACTTTATATATAATCTTTTAAGATCGATAAGATGATCAGGTGTGAGTTGAGGACCTGCAGACGCGCATCTACACGTGGCTCGATCGAATTGATTCGTCCGGCGTGCCTTCCTCGTTCATGCACTATCCTCTCTCTCTTCCTTTTGTTTTTTTATTCTCCGCCGACGCGAGATAAAATCTATCCTGACGATCCTGCACCCTCGGAATGCTGGGCGTGCCAGACAAGCGAGACGTCTTCCACGTGGGCTGCTGCCCCCGTATATATATATATATATATATATATAGAGAGAGAGAGAGAGAGAGAGAGAGAGAGAAAACGTCCCTGAAACTGTATCTCTCCACAGATTCTTTCATCTTTCTCTCTACTATTTTCATAGATGGGATCATTAAAAAAAAAAAAAAAAAATACCTCCAACCCATAGTTATACCAGGAGAGATCGACAAAAAGATTCGATAACAAAAACAGTTTATTTATCCTTCTTTTTATATTAATCGAAAATAACAAAAAAAAAAAATAAATAAATTTTCTAAAAAAATAAAATGGTTAGAGAAATTTTTTTTTATTTGTTCTAGCAAGAATTTTCGCCCATCACAATATTGTTGGTGGACCAGAGGAAATGGAACGCCAACGCAAATTGATAAAATACGATTTGTGGCGATATTAAATGTCTGAAAATTGTTATTCTGTTATAAACAATAATGTAATTCTTCATCGGTCCTCACAATAAAAATACAGGTCCCGTATTGACTTTAAGCAGCAAAAAAAAAAAAATCTATTTACGTTCCGAAAAAAGAATTTTTTTTTATTTTGAAAATTTTGAAAAATTATTTTAAAAAATTAATTTGTTTAAACAAATTATTATTAAAAAAAAATCGAAAATCACAGAAAATAGTTAGTGCCATTCAATTCAATGGAAAAATTACTAAAGAAACATATATATATAACATTTCAAACTTTTTTTTCATCCAATTTGTTATTAAAAAAAAAATTATAAACAATAGGAGTCATTGTGTATTTTAAATCCGCATTCTTAAACAAAAATATCAAAGACAATACGTAAAAGAGGACCGTCAACAAAAATAATTACTTTTAGCGTTAAAAGTTATTAAAAAAATTAATTTGTTTAAACAAATTATTATTAAAAAAAAAATCGAAAATCACAGAAAATAATTAGTGCCATTTAATTCAATGGGAAAAATTACTAAAGAAACACATATATATATTTTTTTTCATCCAATTTGTTATTAAAAAAAAAATTATAAACAATAGGAGTCATTGTGTATTTTAAATCCGCATTGTTAAACAAAAATATCAAAGACAATACGTAAAAGAGGACCGTGAACAAAAGTAATTACTTTTAGCGTTAAAAGTTATTAAAAAAAAATTAATTTTTTTAAACAAATTATTATAAACAATAGGAAAAAAAAATTGAAAATTACAAAACATAGATGACGCTATTCAATATGCTACGGGAAAAATTAGTAAAGGACATAACATTCAAGTTTTTTTTACACAATTTGTTATTAAAAAAATTATAAACAATTAGAATTTTTATGACAATAAAAATCAAAAAAATAAGACTGTAATTTGTGTAAAAAATTTCTTTCTGTACAATCGAATAACGCCATGTATTTTTTTTTTTAATTTTCGATTTTTTTTCGATTTGTTTATAAAAATTTGTTTAAACAAATTATTTTCTTTTATATTAATATTTAAACGACAAAAATCATTATTTTGTTCACGATCATTTTTTTCATGTCGATTTCGAACATGTATATATATGTATTTGTTAAAGCATTTATTTAGAGGAATATAGTGACTCTTATTGTTTATAACTTTTTTTTTTAATAACAAATTGAAATAAAAAAAAATTTAGAAATTTATGAATGTCTTTTTTTAAATAAATTATCCCTTAGAATTGGATAGCGTCATTTTTTTTCTAATTTTCGATTTTTTTCCAATTATTGATAACAATTTGTTTAAAAAAAATTATTATTTTTTTTTAATTTTAACGTGAAAAATCATTATTCGATTAATTATAAAAATATAATATAAAAAAAATATTTCCACTTGGCTATAAGATTTTTTTTAAATGATTGAATTGTAGAAAATTTTTAATTTGAAAACAATTAGTATTATAGTATTTTTTGCTAACCATTGAATTTTTTAGTTTTTATTTGAAACTTTTTTAAATAATTGAATTGTTAAAGAAATATTAAATTTTTTGTTAGAAATAATTGAATTTCAAAAGATTTTGTTAAATTTCAGTGAATAATTAAATTTTACGGAATTAAAAATAATTTATCACATAATAATTTTACACAAACTTTTTTTTTATTGAATTTTTGAAAATTTACCATTCAAATTTTGGAAAATAATTGAATTTCAAGTGATTTTTTATTAAAATTTTTGGTAATTTCAAGTGCTGAGAAATTTATTAGAAATTTAAAATTATAGAGACAAAAATTCAACTATAAAATTTTTTTAATTGAAAAATGCTTTTAGATAATTTAATTTTTGATGAATATTTATAAAATTTATTAAAAATAATTAAATTTTGGAAGAGTTAGAATTGAAATTATAATAAACAGAAAGTTTTAAATGGAAAATTTTGAAAAAGAATTAAATTTCAGGTTTCAAATAAAAAATTTTTGAAAACAATTAAATTTCAAGTAATTTTGAATTGACATTTTTTTCTAATTTTATTTGCTGATTTTTTAAAAATAATTTCATAAAATTTTTAGTTAAAAAATAGTTTAAGATTATTGAATTTATGAAAACTTTCAGCAAAATTATTGAAAATAAATAATTTACACTCAGAAAAAAGATATGTTTGAACCAAATGTACCATTTTTTTTTATATTTACCCAATTTTTTGGTAAGTTTAAACAAAATTTGTTTAATTCAAATAAATATTTATTTGATCTAAATAACTGTTTGGTTTATTTTAATAAATTTTTTGAACAAAGAAAAAATTTGATTCAGCTAAATAAACGTTAACCAAATGTTTGGTTAACTGTATATCAATGAATTTATTTTGTTGATTTAACCAAAATTTGGTTACTTTTTTTCTGAGTGTACAGTCGAATATTTTAGTTAAAAATTTGTTAAATAATTGAAATACAGAAGATCTGAAGAAAATCTGTAATCGTATAATAAAAAAATTGTTTAAAAAAAAAAAATTTGTTTAAAAATTTTGTAAAAAAAAAAAAAAAATGTATAATAAAGACAAAAAAGTCGGATTTTATAGAAAATAATTTTAAAAAAGTTATATTAATCCAAGGCCTGAAAATAGTGTCGCAAGTATTTTGCTTTGTACAAGGGAAATTCCCAGTACCAGAGAGTCTATCATCTCGATTCTAAGGCGCTGACGTTAGATACGAAAAATCTCGCTCCCATCATCATTAGCATTATCGTCATCATCATAACTTGAATGCATACAACGAACAGTCTCCAAGAGAGTCGTAAAATGAAAAGAAAAAGAATTTAAAAAAAAGAAATAGAGAGGAAGAAAGAAAAAAAGAAAAGAAGAAGAAGACTCTTTGGAGCAGGAGAATATAGGGTCACCATATAAATGGTTATTAATGGATGCCCCATCGTCCACTGAGGACTTCTGATCGATGGGCCCATCAACTGCACAACTGTTCCCTATATCGAATTTTTGATTCAGATCCACTTGAGGATTCCCCCAGGAGGTATTTTTTTTTTTCTTTTCAAAATCCAAATTCTTCGTACGGAATGAAATAACAAAAACAAATTTAAATGGCCTTTAAATCCTTTGACGAAAAAAAAAAAAAGTCGACATATTTTTAATATCACCATAGGGGAGTCAAAATTTTAATAAACCTTCAATGTTTCTTCAAATGTTGTCACTTTATAAAACATGTTTTCTTGCCCTCATATTGTCATTTAAAAATTTCAAAACGTTACTTTTTTTTATATTTGTATATTCAATTGACTTCTCTATGGGTCACAAGATGTGTTTTCTTTCATAATATATAAATATATATGCCACAAGTACTTTATTAATTTGACACTATATTTTATTTCTACTATTTCATTAACCAAAATCTATTTTCTTGGGGCCAAAATAAGAAACTTTATATATTGAAATATATAGAAGTGTGACTATATTTAAAAAGTTGCATCAGCTAATAAAATAGTTGTCCGGCAGCTAATAAAGTAGCACACACAGTATTTAAGAAACTAGTTTAATCAAAACTATTTTTTTTCCCGCAAAGTAGTACACGCGCGCTATCAAATCTATATTTCAAAGAAACAATTTATATTCTATTTTTTCTAATTGAAATCTTTCAAACACGTTAATTAATAAATCATTATGTGAATCATTTTAAATTTTCTAGAAAGAAAAAAAAAACATATATATTTATCCGTATAATATATTTTATCAAACTAGAAACACTATTTATTTTCTTAATGGAAGCTTTCATCTTTCAATTAGTAGTTTTCAACTTTAATTCTTTTCAAATTATATTTCATAAGGAGAACATTAATTTTCATTCGGGGAATTTTTATTTATATCAACGAAAAAAATTCCACATCAATTTAAATGTCTTTAATGTAATATTAATATTAGTAATAATAATAATATTTGTTTTTTTTTTTGTTAAAGAAAATAAATAAATATGAATTAAAACCAAATTAGATCAATGTAAATACTAAATAAATAATTATTGAAATACAAATGCCATAAAAATTCTCATCTATATGGGGCATTCTATGGGAAATTTTCATTGAACATTTTTTTTCGAAATCTATATGAAAAATAAGGAAATAGGTATTTTTTTAATTTTTTTATTTGATGAAAATGAAGGAAGTTATGATTTTTTGAAATTTAACGTCAACGAAGAAAGTGTGTTTTTGGAACATTTTTTAATCAATTGTAACTAATAAATTAAAAATTATGCTATATATGAAATTTGTTCATTTTTTCTCAAATTTCTCAAATTTTTCAAATATTTGCTAAAAAATAACGTACCTATAACAAAAGCAACAAAAAAGTTGAAATTAAACTTATAAAGTGAGTTTTCTCAAAGATGGACACTTTCGATTTTTAATTTTTTTTTTTTTTTTTTTTGCATTACAATCTCTGATGATTGAAGAATTTTTTCCCCTATCTGCGAAAGTGGTATTTTTAGTTTTTAAATTACTATTTACAATTTTTAAGCTTGACGCAACGATTTTTAGTATGTTTTTATAAAAATTAAAAAGAAAACAAATAAATGTTAATGGAAAAAGGTGAGCCGTACCTACTAAAAAAAAGTGGTCGGAAAAATTAACATTACGGCGGTCACGTGACCCAACGTTGTTTAGACGAATTTTCATTTTTTCGAATTAGCATTTTGGAGAATTTATTTTTATACCAATTTTTACATAACACAATTTTTAGCTGACAAATTTTTGCCAAAATTTTTATTTTACACTCATTTACTTTTTTATATAAAAGAATTTTAAATTAAGCAAATTTTAATTTAACAGAATTCTCATCGAATTTTATGTGATTTGAATTTTTAAATGACAGAAATTCTAATTCACCGAATTTTAATTTATCCGAATTTTTATTTCTAAGAATTTTTAATAGATAGAATTTTTAAGACGCCAAATTTTCATGGGCGTCCGAAATTATAAAATAGCCGAACAAACAATCAACAGAAAAATTTCGGCACAATTTTTGAAAATTGACCAATCACAATTTTTTTGATAATTTCTAATTGGTAAATTTTCAAAAATTGCACTGAAATTTCTCTGTCTATTGTTTGTACGGACATTTTGTAATTTCGGCATCGTAAAAATTCGAATAAATTAAAATTCGGTGAATTGGAATTTCTGTCATTTAAAAATTCGAATCAGATAAAATTCAATGAGAGCATTCTGTTAAATTAAAATTCTGTTAAAAATTTGGTATAGCCAAAAATTTTGTTATATGTAAAAATTCGTATAAAAAGAAATTCTACAAAATGCTAATTCGAAAAATAAATTCATTTAAAAAATAAATTAATTCTAATAAAATACTCTAAAAATAAAAATTCTACATGCATGAAAAAAGTTTGCTGTGGCAGCGAACTTCTTGCTATTATTAGTTAATATAATAGGGACAGCGAACAAATTTTCTGTGGGGTAAAAAAAAAAGTTTGCTGTGACAGTAAATTTTTAAAAATTGAAACTTGTTAATATTTATCACAGCAAACTTTTTCGTTGTCATAGGAAAAAAATTTAGCAGCGATTACTAATTTTCATAAATCCATAATTAAGCAAACATCAGTTAGCATCTGTAATTCCGTTTTTTCCTTGTAATTAACGATTTTTCCAGTGATTAAAAAAAAAAAAAAAATTCTCCCAAAAAATTGTTTTTTTCTCAAAAAATTATCCACATATTCTTCATAGTACAACCCACTTGTAAAGATTCCCCGGAAAGTGTCTGCCGGAACTTCCAACGCAATTCCGTCGGAATTCCCAAGAATTTCCGATGGGATTCCGATGGGATTCCGACGGAATTCGGACAAAATTGCGATTAATTTTTTTCAAAATTTTTAGAGTCCTAATTCCATCGGAATCCCATCGGAAATTCCTTGGAACTCCGATGGAATTCCGGCGGAATTCTGATAGAACCTCCAGGGGGCACTTTCCGGGTAATCTTTCCAAGTGGGCATATTCTTTATATAAAAATAAACCTCGTAAAACTGATTAGCTTCTTTGCGACTAGGGTGTAAAATGCGAGTTAAGTTTATTCCATTTCGTTTCCTCTCTGACACTACGATATCTCGACAGGATCCCTATATGTATATTCTTTCTCTCTATATATATTGCCAAGAACGAAGATGATATCAGGATATCCTGCGCCTGCGGGACCTCACAATTCCTGAGGACCCAAACCGCATAAACTGACTCTGGGGGGTCTACACTCATCAACCGAAGCAGACATTTCTCCATGACATATAACAAGAAACCCTCACATCCCACGCTTCGGGGAATCGAACTTGGCACCTCTATATAATATTATAAGTCGTTGAAGAACTTGCGACTATAAAGGGTCGCGCAAAAGGCCATCATTTCTTTTTTTTCACTCTCTAATATGGGTGACCATATAGCATACTCAAAGTACAGAATGGAATATTTGAGGTTTAAAAAGTTGAAAGTCACAAATGTTTTGCGCTGACCCCAACAATTTTTTCCCAAACTGGAAAAAAGTACCCAATAGTTACAATTTGAATTTTAAAGAATTTTATTACATAAACGGAAAAAAAGGGAATTACAGATGCTATAACTGATATTTGCTATCGGATCTATTAAAATTAGTAATCACTGCTAAATTTTTTGCTAGGAGAACAAAAAAGTTTGCTATAATGAACAATATCGGTTGTAATTTTTAAAAATTTACTTTCACAGCGAACTTTTTTGACCTCACAGCAAATTTTTTCGCTGTCCATATATTAGCTAACGTAATTTGATGTGGTAGCAAATAGTTCGCTGTCACAGCAAACTTTTTTGACCCCACAGCAAATTTTTTCGCTGTCCTTATATTAGCTAACGTAATTTGATGTGGTAGCAAATAGTTCGCTGTCACAGCAAACTTTTTTGATCCCACAGCAAATTTTTTCGCTGTCCCTATATTAGCTAACGTAATTTGATGTGGCAGCAAAAAGTTCACTGCCACATCAAACTTTTTCTATGCGTGTATATTTTTTTCTGCGAATTTTCATTTTTTGAATTTTAATTTGACAAAATGCATTTTTGAACTAATTTTCACTTTACGAAATTTTTTGCCAATTATTTATTTGGTCGAATTTTTATTTTATAAAATTTCTCTCTAAACAGTTTTTCATTTAAAAGAATTTCAATTTAACCAAATTTTAATTTAGCGAAAAGGTTGTGGCGCTGTTTTCAAAAATTTATCCATCACGATTGTCTTTGATAATTTCTGATTTTGGTAAATTTTAAAAATCGTGCCGAAATCTTTCTGTTGATTATATATTCGGTCACTTGCAATTTCGGACAAATAAGAATTCGGTGAATTAGAAATTTTTCTATTAAAAAAAAAAAAATTACTTAAAAAGCAGAACAAACCTGTAAATATATTCGATTTCAAAAAAAAAATATATATTTCGCGCTCCTAAGATACATAGAAAGTAAACAAATTTGAGGTTAGGTTTGTGTGCTTTGTAGGAACCTTCTTTCAAATTGCGACACAAATAGAGGCATTTTATCAATTCGGAATAAATTTCAAACAAATTTTTGTTCCCTGTACATTTTTAAACCATTCTCATATACAGAGTGATTTTTATGTTCCGGACCCCCTAAAAATTTAGGGGAAATAATAAAAATTCAGGGGGTTTAGAACATAAAAATCTGTATATATTCAAAATAGAATTTATTTTCTTCTGCGACTTTCTTTTTCTTTTTGCAAAAAATAATGTCAATTTTTGAATTTTATATCATATATTCAACGAACAAGAATATATGTATATAAATATATTTATAAATAGTTGAAGATAATTTTCAAGGGTGACTGTACCCTCGTGAATGGATCTCATTGACGATGTCGATCCCCTTCGAAACTTCATGGTGCTCGCTATATATATGTGATAAATCCACGAGTCTCTCTCTCTCTCTCTTTTCTTTTACTTCTCATATCTTGTTGAGTTTGCACAGCTGCCCCCCAGTTTTGCCTCTCTTGCCTTCTTTTCATTTTTTGCATTCAGCGCAGACGCTTTTATGACGGATATGGGATTCGACATATAGCTCGAGGAAGAGTTCTCGAAAAATATATATATATACACGAGTTTCAAAAACTTGATCCACAAAGATATTTGTAATTTTATTATCATCACGTGTCTCCAACTCATCAAAAAATAAAGAAAAAAAAACATAAAATTGAACTTTGGGAGAAAAAATACTTTTTTATTATATGGATATCTAATTATTAGTTATGGTGGCTAATAATTGTCACTGAAAATCCGTTAACTGCGAAAGGTAATTATTACCTGTATCAGCTACTATCAAAAATTGGGAGTCAGATTTTAACATATTTTTCTTAACAATTTCTATATTTTACAAGATAATGTTTTGTATACAAAGATTAAAATTCAAAATTTTATTTTGTACAACCGAAAATTAAAATTTATTCTGAAAACTAAGAATATAACGTTAGTAAAAAATAACATTTTGTATTTTAATAGTTGTACAAACTGACATTTAGTTGGGTCACCAAAATAATTTTATTGGTAAGAAAGCAACCGAACTATTTGGTTTAGTCAACCAAAACATTTGATTAAGTGTTTTTTCTAAGCATAACAAAAAGATTTGGTTACGAAAAATTTTCTGCCAAAATAATACTGACCCATTTTTTTGTTCAACAAAAATTTTGGTTAATCAAACTTAACAGTTTTAATCATAAAATTAAAATTTTTGTACCTCATTTATTTGGTTGTCGTAACCAAATTTTTATTAGGACAACAAAAAAATCATTTGGTTTTTCAAACTATTTTTTAGTGTTAACCAAATTATTTTCTTGTCGTACTCTCTAAATCTGAATTAGTAAAAATGTTTACTAATTTGAATTAGTGACTCACTTTTTGCTTCTGAATTGGTAAAATTTTACTAATTATTAGTAACTTTTACTAATTATTAGTAACTTTTACTAACAATTAGTAAAATTTTACTAATTCAGAAGCAAAAAGTGAGTCACTAATTCAAATTAGTAAACATTTTTACTAATTCAGATTTAGAGAGTAACCAAATGGTTGGAATTTAAAAAATGTTTAGCCATAATAATTTTGTTGGCCTAACCAAATGTTTGAACTCTATACAATTTTGTTTTCACCAAAGCAAAATTTGGTTACAACCAAAATTTTAACCAAATTATTTTGTTGTAAACAAAATCTTTTTCTTCAGAGATAAAATTGCTATGCATACAATGGCAATTGGATTTAAAGTATATAGATAAATATTAACTAAGGCAGACAAATTTTTTTCTCCTACACTGAAAAAAAAAATGGGCTCACAGAAAATTATAAGGTATTAAAATAAGCGTTGCAGCTTATTTTAATGCCTTTTAATTTTCTGTGCTATTGAATCAACAGCATTTCTGTCAGAGGCATAAAAATCATTGATTCTGAAGCATATGCTATAGAATTTGTATAATATTTTACAAATTTTATATATAGCATATGCTTCAGAATCAATGATTTTTATGCCTTTAGCAGAAATACCGTTGATTAAATAGCATATTTTTATTAGTGTATTCATAGAAAATTAAAAGGCATTAAAATAAGCTGCAACTCTTATTATTTTAATCCAATTTTGCTTATTTTAATCCATTTTGGTATTAAAATAAGCAAAATTGGATTAAAATAATAAGAGTTGCAGCTTATTTTAATGCCTTTTAATTTTCTGTATTGCTTTCTATTCTCAATACAATCGAAATAGGTATTAATTTAATACCGATTTTAAATACTAAATTGTCATTTGATTCTATTTTGATACCTAATTAAAATCGGTACTGTTTTAGTAATTTCTTTTTACAGTGTAGGAAATAATATTTTATAACGTCTAAAATTGGTACCTCCTCCCATAGATATTGATTTAGCAAAACGAAGCAAAAGCAATACATGATTTTAATACAAATCGTAAAGTTCCTTGCCTATTTAGCAGAATTAACATTTTTTTTTTTTTTAATCATCTAGAATATTAAAACAAAAATTTTGAAACATTTGTATTTACGACAGATATGAATGGTGATTATGAAAAAGAGAATTGAGTAGCTTGTTTTGGGCATGTGATAATTTAACGTTAGTTGAGTTTTGCCTCCTCGAGAGAAAGAAAAAGAGAGAGAGAGAGAGAGAGAGAGAGAGAGAGAGAGAGAGAGAGAGAGAGAGAGAGAGAGAGAGAGAGAGAGACTCCGGGGCCTAATTTAAAATCAAAGAGAGGGCCCCGTGGGCAGTATGGTCATAATTCCCATACGAAGTTAAGCGCCGTGCCGATCGGTGGACAATGGCCGGCCGGATGTCGGCTCTGTGTTCCAAAACCCACGCTGGGATGCCTACGACACTCGTTTAACAACCCGTGGTCGTCCAACCATTCTCGTAATACTCTTGTCTTTCTTATTTTTCCATTTTTTTTTCCTCCAAGATCCTCTTGATTTTTTTTTTTTTTTTTTTATTTTTTTCCTCTGCTCATTTAGAGGTAGATCCTACCTTCTTCGAAATGCTGGAGGCATATTACCATACAGTTATGGATGCAGGTGCGCGAATTCCCTTTTGATTCTTCTCGATTATCGAGAGTTGGCTCCATTGATAAATCTCATTCTCCCGCTCGCAGATTTCTCCCGAAGGAATTAAAATTGCAAACTAGATTCTTGTTTTTTTTTTTAAATCGATTTCGTTGATTCAAAATTATTCTCGGAACTAGTATTTGGTGTATCTCTGAATTCTGAGGAGTCAGAGCTTTTATTTATTTATTTTATAAAAAAAAAATTTTATTTTGTTTCTACAATATGGTAAATATATTTCCGGTTTTTTTCTCAATATGGAAAAATTTATATATATACAGGGCCCACACACAACTATCGGTCTATTTATGATAAATATTTATTTATAATTTCTATGTTTATATCGCGCGAGAAAGTGGAAATCGGACCGGAAACTAATTAGCAAGCGTCAATTAGTTATCAACACTTTGTAAAAGAAAAAACGATTTCTGATGGCTCATAAACTAGTTTTTCTCACTATTAATATTTTGCCATTATGTTATCGTTGAGTATTTTTTTTTTTTTTTATAACATTCAAGAGAAATTGCCAATAAAAACCATTTAGAAATTAGACGAATTTTTATTTATGGTTTTTATTTGTCCGAAATTCCAAATCACAGAAAACTAAAAGGTATTAAAATAAGCTGCAACACTTCTTATTTTAATCAAATGTTTCTTATTTTAATCCATTTTGGTATTAAAATAAGTAAAAATGGATTAAAATAAGAAGCGTTGCAGCTTATTTTAATACCTTTCAATTTTCTGTGATGGCAGAACAAACAATCGATTTTTAAAATTTACCTATCAAATTATTGTCAAGAAAAAATTGTGATTGGTGAATTTTAAAAATCGATTGTTTATTCTGCCATTTGCAATTTCGGGCAAATAAAAATTCGGCGTTATAAGAATTATAATAAATAAAATTTTTAAATGCCCTATTTTAAATAGATCAAAGTGGGTCAATTTCTGATTTTCTGCATATAGGATATATAAATTCAGACGCATCGAGTAATAATTGAGACATAGAAAAATGAGTGTAACATTTCCCAATTAACTTTTTGACTTATTATATTGCATTTTTTTTATGTGTGTGTGTGGAGGAAGACCATTAACATAACTCGTGCAACATGTCAGAGGATTGGTAGCTGCGGGTTTGGCCTGATGCAAATAAATGATAGTTGCTCCTTTCATTCGCAAATCCTGACTCTCATTCTTTCCTCTTCCTTCGGATCCCAACTACACCACCCTCGACCCCAACGGATAGTTAATTACTCTATACCATAAGATTCGAAGCCTTGAAATTTCTTATAGATTTTTAATTCTTTTTATGTTAAATGCGTATACTGGTTTTTGAGCTTCAGGGGTTTAGACCCTCAATAATTCTCAAAAACAAAACATATTTTCGCCAAGGCTCCCTAGTTTTACCTTTCATTTATTTTCCGCATTTACTTTCGTTTATTTTTCCTTCTAATTCTCTATAATTTTGGCCGAAAAAATTTTTTAGGCAAAAAATTGTAGAATTTTTTATTTTAATAAATTATTTCTTTAAAAATCGTTCATCCTAAAAGTTGCGTATTTCAGCTTCAAAATATACTATTAAAATCAATGTTTATCATTTTCACGTTCAGTGCCGTTTTTATAGGGCATTAATTAAATGACAATTTCAGAGACTGTTCGAAACTTTTAAAAAATTATACTTTGGAAAACGAAAATTAGGAAAGTAATATAATATAACAGCTGCAACTTTATGCTCCCTGAATGCTTCTGCCATCTGACGGCGGCAGAACGTAATGAACCTGTCATTATATTAGTTTTTTTTTTTCGTTTTTCCGATAAATTATTAATTGTAGGGGAAATTGGTAGAAACAAAAACAAATTCCTTTTTTTAATATCTACATAGTCCATCTGATGAAATTATTTCTTAAATAAAATTTCTTGAAGAAAAGTTGAGTTTTTGTTATTTTGAATTTTTAAACTAAAGATAACTCGTTTTAGCCAACCGAAATTTGGTTACAAGAACCAAAATTGCCTATAATCAAACGATTTTGTTTCAACACTGAAAAAAATTCTAGTTAGAATAACCAGAATTCTGGTTAATCCAACTAGAATTTTGGTTAGGGTTAGGGTATATTTAACAGTTTAAAAAAATTTCCAAAAATTTTCAAAAATCTTTTTTCTAAGTTTTCATCAAGTTTTCATTTATTTTCCGCATTGACTTTCGCTTATTTTTCCTTCTAATTCTTTATAATTTTTATTTTGGAAAACTTTCTCTCTTCTATCATTTTTTTTAAATACGATAAGTGTTGTCTCGGCCTACACGTTTTCTTTTCTTTTTTTAACATAACCTTCTTTAATATGTAATCTTTGCGCACTCAACTTGTTGTCCCCTTTTGAAAAACAATATCTTCGATCTTTTCTTTACGTATATATATATATATATATATATATATATGTATAGCTTCGAGGAATATTGTACAAATCTTTTGCTCTCGCATTTCTTGTAATTATGGGAAAAAAATCGATTTTTGCTCATGGGGGTCTTTGATTTATTAGCTGTGAGTTTTAGATAACAGAAACTGATTCATATATTGCCACAAGGTGTATAAAATATATGTATAAGACTTGCGATGCCACTATCAGATTAATTATTCCTTTTTACTCTTATTTTAGATATATATATTATTATTCAAGGTCTACACTGGCGAAATTTTTGGATTAAATTTCGCAATCAGTTTTAATAAGTATAAATACAAAATATTTAAATTGTTTCCAAGCCAATCAGTTTCTAATTCATTTCATTGTGAAGCGAAATTTAGAAATAACGGAACATTCAGAAAATTAAATTTTAATCCTAAAATTTAATTTCAAATCAATTTGTTTAAAAAGAAATTGAACCAAATTATTTTGTTGTCGTAACCAAATTATGGTTGGAATTTAAAAATGTACAATCAAATAATTTTGTTGGCTTAATCAAACACGGTGTTTTTTTAAACCGATTTAACCTAAAGGTTCTAGGATTTTCTTCTTGATTTCGATTCTAATAAATTAGATAATTTAATTTAATTAATAAATAATTAAATAATAATTTAATTTAATTTTAAATAATAATAAATAATTTTATTTTATTCTAATAAATACATAATTTTTCAATAAAAACAGAAAATCTTTTGTGGAGCCGTTTTTGGAAAAAAAATTGATTTAAAAATTCAAAATAACAAAAACTCAACTTTTCTTCAAGAAATTTTATATAAGAAATAATTTCATCCGATAGAATTTGTAGGTATTAAAAAAAGGAATTTGTTTTTGTTTCTATCAATTTCCCCTACAATTAATATAATTTATCGGAAAAACGAAAAAAAGTAATATAATGACATGTTCATTACGTCCTGCCGCCGTCAGATGGCAGAAGCATGCAGGGAGCACAAAGTCGCAGATGTTACATTGGGGGAAAGGGGGGGGGGGTTGAAATTTTCAAAAAAAAAAGGCGTTACGCATTTTGTGAACAGCCCCAAATGAAAAATTCTATAATTTTTGGCCTAAAAAATATTTCTTGTAGTTTTCAATAATCAAGAAATTATAAAAAAAAAATTTTTTAGGCAAAAAATTGTAGAATTTTTTATTTTAAAAAATTATTTTTTTAAAAATCGTTTATCATAAACGTTGCGTATACTTTAGCTTCAAAATATACTATTAAAATCAATGTTTATCATTATCACGTTCAGTGTCGTTTTTATAGGGCGTTAATTAAATGACAATTTCAGAGACTGTTCGAAACTTTTAAAAAATTATACTTTGGAAAACGAAAATTAGGAAAGTAATATAATATAACAGCTGCAACTTTATGCTCCCTGAATCCTTCTGCCATCTGACGGCGGCAGGACGTAATGAACTTGTCATTATATTAGTTTTTTTTTCGTTTTTCCGATAAATTATTAATTGTAGGGGAAATTGGTAGAAACAAAAACAAATTCCTTTTTTTAATATCTAAAAATTCCATTTAATGGAACTATTTCTTAAATAAAATTTTTTTAAGAAAAGTTGAGTTTTTGTTATTTTGAATTTTTAAACTAAAGATAACTCGCTTTAGCCAACCGAAATTTGGTTACAAGAACCAAAATTGCCTATAACCAAACGATTTTGTTTCAACACCAGTTTCTAGTTAGAAGAACCACAATTCTGGTTATTCCAACTAGAATTTTGGTTAGAGTTAGGGTATATTTAACAGTTTAAAAAAATTTCCAAAAATTTTCAAAAATCTTTTTTCTAAGTTTTCATCAAGTTTTCAGGAATTTTTTTTAAATCTGGTAATTTTGCGAACTCAACGCGACTTGAGAGAGAGAGAGAGAAAAAAAAATGGAGATATGGAGGAGGAGACAGCTATGGGTATAAAGTGGTTCGTGTAGGCATGGAAGCGTGGGTTAACCAGCTTCAGAGTTCTCGTTTATCTCCGACGCGCAGTGGTTTAGATTTAGACTTTAGACTATGAGGTTAGGTTGGGTAAGTTGTGAGCTTTCATTTACGTACCGGCGCGTTATTTTACGGAACGGAAACCGCAGACCTTGCACAAAGTCGTTGAGGTCTCTTTTGCGAGTTCCTGTAACGGCCTACACGAGAAAGAGAGAGAGAGAGAGAGAGAGAGAGAGAGAGACAGGGTGCGCCTAGTCGAGCTTGATTGGGCTTAGCGTGGCAAACCCGAACCCACACTATATAGTTTATGTATTATTACTTTTACAGACGTCTATAAGCACCTGAGTCCACATCAGCCGATAAGGAAAGTTGACTATTTCTTTTTTTATTTTTATTTTTTTTTTAGTTTCCTTTTACAATTTAATCATAAACATGTATATATAGCTCCTTGAATTAGATTCAATTTATTCATAATATATAAATATATATATATAGGTATATTCTAGCAAGTGACTTGAAATATTAATCATAGTGAAAATCAACAAAATCGCATTGAGAAATAAATTAAAAAAGGCAGTTAATAAATTTGTCAATGATAATTGAGTAGAGTAATATATAGTTTCTAAATCTGAATTAGTCACTTTTGACTAATTTAACTAAGTTGATTTGTTTATTAAATGAATTTGTAACTGTTTTTGACTAATTTTAAAAGTTAATAAATAAATTAGTAGTTTTCTACTGACATTTAACTTGACTAAAAATTAGTCAAAACAGTTTACTAATTCATTTAGTGAACAAATCGTGGTAGTTAAATTAATTAAAAGTAACTAATTCAGATTTTTAGAGATAAAATAGAAGTATTTTCAAGTCGTTGAAGGTAAGCTAAAATAGAAAAACTTTCATTCAACTTGATACAGGATTTAATAACATTTAGCATCATTTTACAGAAAAAAATGGAAAAACGAATAAAGTAACTTTTACTATACTTTAAAAGTAAAATCTAAATATGGTCCAGCGTTTCTGCGCATTTTTGGTAACTTTTACCTCGAAAATAGTAAAATTTACTATTTTCGAAATAATTACTATTTCAAAAGTAAATTTTACTATTTTCAAAGTAAAATTTACCAGAAATGCACAAAAAACACTTTAGGTTTTACTTTTAAAGTATATAGTAAAAATTACTTTATTCGTTTTTCCCTTTTTCCTCCGCGCGTAATGAATCAAAAACGTTTTTTTTTTAAAAAAAATTTTAATATTATTATAAATTTCATAAAAGTTGATTTTCAAAAAAGAAAAAAAAATTTTTCGCATTAGATGCTGGAAGACAAAATTGATGAAATTTATCACTATACAGACGTAAATTAAATTTCTATATTTATAAATAGAAAAGTATAGAGAGAAAATTGAAATGAGGACAGAACAATATTATTGTCTTTCCAAAAATTTTGTTGAAATCAAAAGTTTGGTTATTTAGGTTTTAGTTGATTTTATGAATGGGTCTATGTATAGTAAAACTGCACGTACAAATGCAAACTAACGCAATGCAAGACGCACTCGGCTTTGGCATAGCTAAGAAGCAGACGCCGAGCGAGACGGGAACCGGAAGTCTATTTTCGTGACCGCTACCAATTTAGAATCCTTTATAGTTTATACGACGTTCTAAAGTCTCTCCTATCTGTTTATATATTTATATATATAAACACTATATAATTTTCACTAATTCGTTTAGGAGAATAATAAAACAATTTTCCTACTTCAATTAAATTTTACATTTATAATTACATTTATTATTATTATTATTATTATTATTATATTATTATTATATTATTAAAAATGCGGTAAAAAAATAAAATAAAATAAATTTGCAAAGAATTTAGTGATTATTTTATTACGAGTAAGCGAGTGTTAATTTATCAAAAGAGGAAGTTCGTTGACTAAATACTCGACCATTCACAATTTTCCGGCTTATAGTTGACACTTAACTGCGAAAAATATGACGGACTGATTTTATTTTTACCACATGACGATGATGCCGCTAAACTTCACCCGCCGTTTGTGCCCTCACACACACACACACGCTTCAAAAGCGAAAATTTATACTTCTGTTGAAATAAATATATGCAAGAAAAAATTCTCCGAATTTTTGCTATATTAATTTTTTTTGTTCAAAAGAATTTCAATTTTAAGAAATTTTGCAAAAATTATTTTCCTTTTCATTTTCAAAAATTTACAAAAACAAGAAATACTGGAACAAAGAACCAAAAAAAAATATACCATGGAACAAAAAATTATACCCGAAAAAAATTATTGTTTTTTGATTTTTTCGGGTAAAAGAAGATGAAAATTTAAAACCAAAAAAAAAAAAGTCGAACAAAGAAACCCCTAAAAAATATATATATATGATCATTTTGATAAATTGGTTTTTAGAGGACAAAACCGGTGTTTTTATAAAATGTGGTGGGGAAAAAAAGAGAGAAAAAAAAAAAATTCCGGTTTCTTAAAGTGGATTTTATACGTCTCTGTCATATGATGGGTCTTCGAAAATGCCTTTCACACTTTGGCCTCTTGGTCGTTTCTTATCCTATAAAGAGGCTTTTGAGTCTCTCTTCGAGTGGATCGATTATGTCGCGGAACGCAGACCTCCATGCTTGAAAGATAGGAGTAAGTCTCGAAAAACCATATCCAAACTACCTTGAAATATTGTGATAAAAGAGAGGGAGCATCATCCCAAGTGGATTGACTTTGAAAATGCCAGTTTTTATTGTTATTGCCTTCTTTTAAGCATCGCTAAAAGTTGTCATTAAACGAAAATCTTTTTAAATGCATATAACACATAGCATTTACTCTTATACACATTCCAATATATTCTCAATACAAATTATAGGCTTTAAAAATCCTCTTTCTTTTACATTTACAATGTCATTAAACGGATATTTAATTTTTTTTTTCTTTTTTTTTTTTGTTGGACTAAATTTCGAATATAGGTAAAATCTGTACTGCAGAAAATAGAATCAAAAATACAATTTTGGCTTCTAAAAATTAAATAATAAGAGAACAATAAATTTCACTGTAAAACAAAAGGTATTAATTTACTACCAACTTTAGGTATACTAAATTGTCATTTTGGTTCTATTTTTATACCAAAAATTGGTACTATTTTAGTACTTTCTTTTTATTTTTTTAATTATTCCATAAATATTAAAAAAAAAATGTAGAAAAATCTATTTTAGAATAATTATTTCAAACTATTTTTTTAAGCCTCTCTATGGTTAAATTTAAATCTATAAACCTATATATAATTTTCATAGAAGAGATGTGAATAAAAATTCCCCCCAAAAAATGCATATAAATCAAAATTATTGTTGAAAAATTGTGAATTTTTTTTGACACAAGATAAAAATCATGTCTATAGGGTATATAACATAATTTTTTTGAGGGTAAAAAAAAGGCAAAAATATATTCCAAGAAAGGCGAAGCTTAACATGTCAACACAAATCATGAGAGTCCCAAATCTTGTCGCCATTATGCTCTTGTTATATATGAACTCATAAAAATATAACAGAAAGAATAAAAACATATATATATATATATATATATATATAAGAGAGAAAAAAATGCAAAAAAAAAAAAAACGACGAGATGAGCGAACAAATCACATTTTTAGTGTCATTCGGTTCTGTGTGTGTGTGTGCCCGATGAAAAACTTGAGGGGTACAAAGTGTGGAGAAAATTGCACTTAACGTCGTCTCCACTCTAATCTTCTTTCTGCCAGTCGTAAAAGTCAGGAATGTTAAAAAGAATCGAAGATATACTTTTTGAATTCCTTTAGAGCTTAGTCACTACTATTTTTTTTTTTTAATGATAAATCATATATTTAGGGGAATAATGTCATAAGTGGACTACTTCCTGGTTGTTTTTTTTTTAAATGTAAAATAAGTAAAAATATTTATTGTAATAGGTGCGCTTTTAATTATTTTTAGTAAAAATCCGAAGGGGCTCATGAATACCCCCAAAAAAATCATTGGCTAAAATTTTTATTTTTATGAATTTCATTTGACAGAATTTTTTTTTAGGAGAATTTTCATTTTTCAAATTAGCATTTGATTTAATTGCTTTGTAAACGAAATTTTAAGATAATTTTTAAGTGTTGAATTTTTATTTAACATAATTTTTAATTTTAACAAATTTTTTTTGCCCAACTGTTTATTTTAAAGAATAATAATTTAAACCAATTTTAATTTATCAGAATTTTACTACTTTCGGAGTAAAACGGGAACTGTACGAAGTTTCTTCGCATCAAATTTTACTCCAAAAATAGTAAAATTTACTCCAGAAATAGTAAAAATTACTACGGAAACAGTAACATTTACTACAGAAATAGTCAATTTTACTAATTTTGAAATAAAAATTGCCAGAGATGCGCAAAAATTTCGGACGGTTCCCATTTTATTCCGAAAATAGTAAAAATTATTTTTTCTTCTTTTTTTTCCGTGGCAGAATTTGAATTATTCGAATTGTTTAATGCCAGAATTTTTAATTTATCAAACCTCAATTTTTTCGAATTTTTATTTACACGAATTGTTAGTTGATAGAATTCCTAAAACATCGAATTTTCATTTGACAGAAATTACAAATGACCGAATAAACAAAAATTTCGGCGCTAATTTTTAAAGTAGTGTCCAACCACGCAATTTTCTCAATAATTTCTAATTGGTCTATTTTGAAAAATTAGAGCCGAAATCTTTGTTTCTTCGGCCATTTGTAATTTCTGTCAAATAAAAAATTCGCTGTTTTCGAAATTCTATCAAATAAAAATTAGTGCGTCAATAAAAATTCGAACAAATGAAGTTAAAAATTTGGACATTAAACAATTTGAATAACTAAAATTCTGTTGACTACAAAATCTGGTCCACTGATGACTATATACATTCCATATACGCACCGAGAATTATTGAAATTTTTCACTTGGGAAAAATACTTGGCAACTAAAATTCATTTTGAAATTATAAAAAATGCCTCAAGAAACGAAAATAACGCGACATATTGAGATCATATGTCTTTGAGAACGGGATATCCGTTTTCCGTTTTGAGAACGTTTCCGCTCAGCGAGAAAATATAGATTTAAAAATGAGCATATGGCTAATAAAAGCTCGCAAGAGAGAAGAGACACATTATTAATTATACAATGTCAGCTATATGCACACTGAAAGTCACCTGTTTTTTTTTGCTCGATTTCATTCTAAATTTTCAAAATTTTAAAAAGTATAAATCACACTGTAAATTATTATTTCTACGACATAAATTGTAATAACATTCGAGATTAATTAAAAAAAAAATCTTTTTTCCCTTTGTTTCTAAATAGTTTTCTATTAATTTTTTAGTCATTACTAAAAATTTAGTAAACACAAAAATACTAAACCAAATATAGTAATAATTAAAGATAAATTTATAGTATGATAAATCAAATTGGAAAGATTCCCCGGAAAGTGCCCCCTGTAGGTTCTATCAGAATTCCGCCGGAACTTCCAACGTATTTCCGTCGAAATTCCATCAGAGTTCCAAAGAATTTCCGATGGGATTCCGACGGAATTCTGACGGAATTTCAACGGAATTAGGACTCTTAACATTTTGGTAACAATTAATCGGAATTCCATCGGAGTTCTAAAGAATTTCCAATGGGATTCCGACGGAGTTCCGACGGAATTCCGATTAATTGTTACCAAAATGTTAAGAGTCCTAATTCCGTCGAAATTCCGTCAGAATTCCGTCGGAATCCCATCGGAAATTCTTTGGAACTCTGATGGAAATACGTTGGAAGTTCCGGCGGAATTCTGATAGAACCTCCAGGGGGCACTTTCCGGGGAATCTTTCCAAGTGGGATATTTCACTAAAAATGAATGAAAATTTCTATATTAGAATTAGTGAACGAAATTCTCACTAATTCAAAATTTAAACATTAATGTAAAATTGAAACATCAGCATAATTGTGCAATATTTCTTTGCATGGTGCAAGAAATTAAACACGTAACAAAAATATTGGAAAAATTCCAACTTAGTAGTACATATTTGCATTAAAATAATGCAAACTGAATTTCATTCAAGTTTTATTATATATATGTATTATACACCCAGGGAAAATTATATTTAAACCAGATATATTTTATTTGAGTTAAATAAACAAACATTTGTCTCAGCGCACCAACTAGACTTTTGTATTTGTTTTAAATAAAAGTTTTATTTGACATAAATAAAACATATATATATATATATATATATATATATATACACAGAAAATTAAAAGGCATTAAAATAAGCTGCAACGCTTCTTACTTTAATCCAATTTTGCTTATTTTAATCCATTTTGGTATTAAAATAATCAAAATTGGATTAAAATAAGAAGCGTTGCAGCTTATTTTAATGCCTTTTAATTTTCTGTGTATTTGAGCCAAATAAAATTTTATTTCAATCAAATAAAATTTATTTCCAAACAAATAAAAAATTTAGTTGCAGTACTGAGACAAATATATCTTTTATCTGGGTGTACAAAAATTACTTTTAGAAAAAAAAATTTTTTTTTCTAGTTATTTTTCTTTTAGAAAAAAATGTTAACAAAATTTTGGATAATCAAAATAAATTATATATAAATATAATAATAAAATGCTTGGTCTGTCCTTCTGTCCTAACTTGAAGTTGGCCTTTTCTGATTTCACGTGTTTTTTTTGAATAGTAATCTTATGACGTGACAAATTTTGACAATTCTTTTTCTCATTTTTGCCAAAGTTGTATAATATTGTGTTTCCAAATTTCGAAATAAGTTTCTTTAAAATTCCAAATTCGAAAATTCAATTCACGAAGCTGAAGTACACAACGTTAACCAAGGAAATTTTTTTTTAAAGTTGTATATTGGTTCAAAAATTGTATACAAATACAAAAAATTTATGATGAGAAAAAAGGTGCGCCAGGAAATTTCGTACAAGATAGTAATTTGAAAAAAATTTATTTTTAAAAATTAATTTTTAAGGCAAAAGGGGCCAACGAAAAACTATTAAATATTAATTATAAAAACACAGGCCTCGAATCAACTTAAAGACACAAAAAGTCGTTTTAGTCGACTTATATTCCAAAAAAAAAGTGGATTTGTTTTTCATTTTAACAAAAATGTTTTACAGATTTTTAAATAAAAAATTTTTTTTAATAATAATCCTTTTCAAAGGGTTAAAGTTGAAATTTTTGGAAATAATTAAATTTCAAAAAGCTATTGTTAATTTTCAAACAATTATTAAATTTTACAGAACTAAAAATAATTTATCAAACAATTTTTGAAAAACATTTTTTAAATGTAATTGAATTTTTAAAGATTTAAAATTGAGATTTTTGAAATTAATTGAAACTTTAAGTGTTTTGTAATTCAAATTTTAGATGATTTCACTAAAAATTTATTAGAAAATGCGGACAAAATACAATAATTAGAAAATCATTTTTTTAATTGAAAAATGGTTTCAGATAGTTGAAATTTCAAAGAATATTATTAAAATAGTTAAAAATAACTGAATTTCCTTAGAGTTATAATTGAAATTATTAAATTTCAACAAAAAAAATTTTCGATGGACAATTTTATAAATAATTAAATTTTAGATGCTTTTAAATTCAAATTATTGAAAAATCAATTAATTTTAAATTCAAATTTTTGGGAATAATTAAATTTTATTTGATTTTAAATTTGGAAAATAATTGAATTTCAGTTCATTTTGAATTAAAAATTTTGGGAAATAATTGAATTTGAATTGAAATTTTGGATAATAATTTAATTTAAGTTCATTTTTGATTGAAAATTTGGATAATTAATTTTGAATATAGAAATTTTAGAAAATAATTGAATTTTATTTCATTTTAAATTAAAAACTTGATAAATAATTAAATTTTAAATTGAAAATTTTGAAATTACTTGAAACTTTAAGTGTTTTGTAATTAAAATTTCGGGTAATAATTGAATTTTAGTTTATTTTGAATTGAAATTTTTAAAAAATAATTCAAAAAATTAAATAATTAATTATTAATAAATAATTAAATAATTCAAATAATTAAATTTTAGATGCTTTTAAATTCAAATGATTGAAAATTCAATTAATTTTGAATTCAAATTTTTGGGAATAATGAAATTTTATTTGATTTTAAATTAAAAATTTTTGGAAAATAATTGAATTTGAATTGAAATTTTGGATAATAATTTAATTTAAGTTGATTTTTGATTGAAAATTTGGATAATTAATTTTGAATAGAAATTTTAGAAAATAATTGAATTTTATTTCATTTTAAATTGAAAACTTGGTAAATAATTAAATTTTAAATTGAAAACTTGGTAAATAATTAAATTTTAAATTGAAAATTGTGGATAATTATTATTAAATTTTAATTGATTTTGAATTAAAATTTCGGATAATAATTGAATTTTAGTTTATATTGAATTGAAATTTTTAAAAAATAATTCAATTTTATTGTGATATTTTTAAATTATAAACAATTGTTAAATTTCATAAAAATTTTAATTGAAAAATAATTTTAATATAATTGAATTTGTGATGTATTTCATTAAAATTATTAAAAATAATTAATTTAGTGAAGAATCATTTTAGTTCAAAATTTGTTAAATAATTGAATTGAAGAAGATCGGAAGAAGATTCTACATTTTATACTAAAAAAATGTATTTTATTTACATTTTTTTTTTAAATATCAAAAAAAAGTCGATAAAAGTCGTATTTTTGAAATAAGTCGGAAAAATAATCCGAGACCTGTAAAACATATAATTTCCATTATTATCATTTATTATGTAATAATATTCTAATAAATTAAATTATTATTAATAATATTAATCTTTAATTTCTTTATAACAAATAATTAAATACTCAATTTGGCGCGCGTTTAATTTTGCTAGTTTGTAATAATTTATTATTATTATTATTATTATTATTATTATTTATAATAATTTGTAATAACAATTGCAGATCTTTAAATTGGCATTTATTTGAATCGGAAGAAGAATTTAGATTTTAAATAGTAAATTGGAATATGACGACTTGTCGAATTTTATTATATATATAGTTTAAATTTACTGCGTCGAGTTATCTTGGTTTAAAGCAAGTCTAATACGGGAGCATTAAAGAATTCAATTTATATTGTAAATCGACGACAGACCACATCCTGTCTAGTTTCCGGTGTGGAGAACCGCCCCTGGCTTCCTTCCGGTCGTTTATCAACCGCGAGAAGCGTTAAGGAAGGCTTGCCAACAGAATGGCATGAGCGAAAGTGAGAGAGAGAGAAAGAGAGAGACACGTGTAATTATTTACTTTACCGATACAAGTAAAATTTAGCTTCTGGATTAAAATAATCAACTTACAAAACAGATGACAACTCGAAAAAACATTATCATTAATTACAATTTTCATTTTAAGGAAACCAGCCCTAACATAACCTCAAAACTGAGAAATGTTTTTTTTTTAAACCAAATTTTAATAAAAATTAATTTCTAACAATTTAATAAATCTTGTAAAATAAAATTAATTTTTATTAAAGTTTTGTTTGCGTTAAAAACTATTTTTTAGTTTTGTTTTTATGTTAAATTGCTCTCTATAAAAAGAATTATATTAAATTATAATTATTTTTTTGGACGAATTTTCATTTTTCAAATTAGCTTTTGATATAATTTCTTTTTTAAACAAATTTACAGAATTTTTATTTTGTAGATTTCTTATTTCACAGAATTTCTTTTAACACAATTTTTTATTTCAAAAAATTCTAATTAAACCGAATCTTAATTTAGCATAATTCTCATTTAACAGAATTCTAACATCGTTAATTTATAAATATCAAATTAATATAAAAAATTTGGATATTAATTTGATATACACTTTTAGTATATCAATTTTGATGCTAAATTTAAATTAATTTGACACTTTTTAGTATAAAATTTGATACTTTCAATTTATAACCGTAAAGTGATTGAAATTTTTAAATGTCAGCATTTCCAATTCACCGAATCTTTGTAAGAATTTTTATTTGATAAAATTCTTAAAACGATAAATTTTCATATTTGCTCGAAATTCCAAATGTTCGAACAAACAATAATAAAAAAGATTTCGGTGCGATTTTTAAAATCAACCAATCAAAAATTATCTATATAAAATTGTTATTGGTTGATTTTAAAAATCGCACTAAAATCTTTCTGTTGATTATTATTTATTCGGTCATTTGCAATTTCGGACAAATGAACATTCGGTGAATTTGAATTTTTGACATTGAAAAATTCTGTTAAATTAAAATTCTTTTAAATAAAAAATTAGATAAGGAGAAATTCTATAAAATAAAAATTCTGCTAAATAAAAATTCGATTTCAAAAAACTTCTGCAAAGTAAAAATTAATTAAAAAAAAAAAAAAATTCCCTCAAATTCTAATTCAAAAAATAAAAATTAGTCTAAATAATCCAATAAAATTATTTAAAATGAATATTCTAACTAATAATATATTTATATGATAATCATACGCCCCGATATTTAAATGAGTTAGAAAATTAAAAATTGCAATTGCCGTTATTATTTTCGATATTTTAATGCGGCAAAATAGTGATAAATAAAAAAAAAAAGGTTATTATGTCCAATAACACACAAGAAAATCACTTTTGTCAGGATATCCTTTTGTTAGAAAAAAAAAAAACGTTTTCAGAATAATTTTCAATATTCACTAACTTCCGTGTTGCGGACAAGAGAGGAGATGAAAAAAAAAAATAGAGAGATGGAAAAAGGATGTCCTTCCGGCGGAAGTTACTATAGAAAAGTTTCGAGCATCTTTAAAGGAAATCGGTTGCTTTTTATACAATAGATCCGTTCATTGATTACTAAACAGATGCTCTCGCGGTAAAATATCTATTACCTATATATATATAGAAAAAAAAATCATTTTCAAAATGAATGGAAAATTCAAAGAAGAAAAATTGTAAATCAATTCAATTTTTTGAATTTTTATTTCATTATTATTTTTATAATTATTACACTGAGAAAAATGTTTAGTCAGAACATTTAGTTGGGCCAACAAAAAAATTTTGTTGGTATTTAACCAACCAAACTATTTTTTTGAGTCAACCAAAAAATTTGGTTAAGTGTTTTTTGTTGGCATAACAAAAATTTGGTTTGGTTAGCTCAACCAAATTTTTTTTGTTAGGTCAACAAAAATGTTTGGCTATGAGCTGAGAGCGAATCAAATTATTTGGTTGTCGCAACCAAATTTTGGTTAGGACAACAAACGATCATTTGGTTTTTTTAGACCAAACTATTTTGTTGTGTTAACCAAATTATTTTGTTGTCGTAACCAAATTTTGGTTGGAATTTAAAAAAAAATTCAACCAAATAATTTTGTTAGCCTAACCAAATGTTTGGTTGAAATAACTAAATTTTGGTTGGAATTTAAAAATGTTCAATCAAATAATTTTGTTAGCCTAACCAAATCTTTAGTTGAAATAACACGTTTCATCCAACCAAAATTTGGTTACAAGAACCAAAAATTGCCTAACCAAACAATTTTGTTGCAAACACTAAATTTTTTTTTCTCAGTGTATTATTATCATCCATAGCTATATATAATAAGTATATAATACCTTCTTATAATAACGAGAATGTAAAATATGGATAAATTTAAATAATATATATATGGTATATTAAAAATGAGAATGAAAGAAAAGAACCACAGGACACTTTGAAGAAATTTACGACGTATCTCATTAACACATTGATTTACCTACAGAAGATTATTATTATCCCGCGCACTGAATATAATCATTTAATATATAATAATGATTAGAGGATATTAAAAAAAAAAAAAAAATTCTGGCGCCGATAAGTTGAAAAATAAAATTTACCACTTTTTAATATTTAATATATGCGAGTTCATTATAAAGCAGAAGCTCTTCTTTTTCTTCATTAAATTCAACAAATAAAAAAAAAAATAAACAAAACATGTCCCATTAAATAGTCATTTTTTAACTAAATTTGCGAAAACAATCTATAAATCTTCAAAAAAAAAAAAAAAAAATCTCGAGATTATTTTTTTCCGTCAAATTTGTTTATTTATTTTAATTTTATGTTGATGAAATAACATGCCATTGAAAAAAAGGAACTTATTAATTTGTGCATACAAAATGTGTTTTCCGCACGAGACTGACGAGACATGATTCTCTCGATATATATATTAATATTATGTTAATGAATTTATTATTTTTCTTTTTTTCTCTCAATTCAAAGTGATTTAATATTTAATATATAAAAACAGTGCGACGAGTTTTACGTAAGAAAAATCCAAGAGAGCAAAATAGGGAGAGAGAGAGAGAGAGAAAAAAACAGGTATAGTATTAATCGCAAGAGGAAAGAATTTGCCGGATATCCGCTGCGGCATAGGCTGAACGGTGAGGCCGTACTATCGAGAGCGTTGCACAACATAGGATAACTATGATAACACACACGAGAGAGAGAGAGAGAGAAAAAAAGGAAATCATTTCAAATGAAAATAACATTCGAAAGAGAAAGAAAATTATTTCTTTAATTAAAAAACAAAAAAAGGGTTTTCAATTATGAATTTTCATTTTTTTCCAAAAAATAGATTTTTGCACTGAAAACAAAAAATTTGATTCAAATACACCCAGAGAAATGATTTATTTGAACCAAATAAAATATATTTCAGTTAAATAAACGTATATTTGTCTCAGAGCCTACTAACTTATTTATTTGGCGTAAATAAAAATTTTATTTGTCAGAAATAAATTTTTCTTTGGCTCAAATAAATTTTTTATTTCAATGAAATAAAATATATTTGCAACAAATAAATGAGTTAGTAGGCTCGGAGACAAATATACCATTTCTCTGAGTGTAATCGGTTACTTGCAGAAATTTTGACAGGGCCCAGATCGGGACCGGATTAGGCTGCCCTATTAGGAAATAAAACGCCGCGCCTGAAGTGGCCCTGATTACACTCAGAAGAAAAAAAAAGTTTGAACCAAATGTACCATTTTATTATATTTACCCAATTTTTTGGTTAGTTTAAACAAAAATTTTTGTTTAATTCAAATAAATATTTATTTGATCTAAATAACTGTTTGGTTTATTTTAATAAATTTTTTGAACAAAGAAAAAATTTGATTGAGCTAAATAAACGTTTGGTTTATGCAACCAAATGTTTGGTTAACTGTAGATATATCAATGCATTTATTTTGTTGATTTAACCAAAATTTGCGGTTGCTTCAAACGAATTTTTTTCTGAGTGTAGGAAATCTACATTTTCTGGTCGCCCTGATTTGGTCCTGATCAGGTGTGATGTTACATTTCCTACTAGGGCCCTGATAGGTAAATTTCTATACTGGTTATTATCACGGTTACCATAAAAATTTTATTTCTTTTTCCTGATTTCCAGTTAGAATTACAATTTTTTTCCCTGACTAATAAAAAATATTTCAATTTGCTTTCAATTACAAAAAATTGAAACAATCATTATTTTTAATTATTTAATTTATTTATTTTTAATAAGAAGTAAAAGTTTGAATTGAAAATTTCAAAAATTATCACGCAAAAAAATCTTCGCCTGGAATAGCGATAAGTTTCTCTGGAATAGCGATATATTTCTCTAGAATAGAGAAAAACTTTCGCTGTTTTAGTGAAACATATCGCTGTTCTAGATAAAGATTTTTTTTTTTTGCGTGTAATTTTTAGTAACATTTTTAGAAATTTGATATTACAGTACTTTTCATAAAATTACCTTATTATCAAATAAATATTTACTTGAACCAACTAATTTGTTTGAATTAAATATAAATTTTATTTGAACCAATAATAATTTTTGTATTTAAAGCAAATACCATTTAAGTGATTTAAATAATAATTATTTAATACAAATAAATATTTATTTAATAATAGGCAATCGATTATTTGAATCAAATAAATTTTTTTTTAATTTTGAATAGTAAATTTTGATAGTATTGCAGAAATAGCATATCTTTTTTTTTTAATAGTGTTTAACAAAAAATAATAAATAAAATATTAAAATTTACAATCCAAATGACAAAAATATTGTTTTTTATAAAAAAAAAAAAAAAAAAAATCTAATAAAATTAGTAATCTGAGGCAATAAACAATGACGAATGTGGGACAGCTGTTGGCTATATATGCACTCTGTACTGAATTTTGTGCGTATAATATATTATAAATTTGAGACGTTATCCCGCTGGGAATGACACGCGCGTTGTTGCCTCTACTGGTTTCTTATATTAATATTATTATTTTTTTTTCTTTATTATTATTATTATAATTCTCTGTCTTTTTAATGTTCTTTTTAAAATCTATGGGTTTTTGACTCTCTGCGCGAGCTTCTTGCCAAATGCTAATTGATAAACTCATGAATATATCGGCATTAGTGTCTTCGAGACCAATTATTTTTTATTTAAATCTTTCAAACAAGTGTATAAATCATCGATGATTTTTTTTACTCGTAGTACAAAAAAAAATACTTTCTAATTTTTAATATTCTTTTATGGAAAAAAAACTCAAAAAAAAAAAATGTTACACTGAAAAAATATTTACTTGATTCAAATAATCGGTTACTTGACAATTGTCAAGTAAATATTTACTTGAAGTAAATAATTTTTATTTTTAATTAAATAAACTGTATTTGGACCAATTTGAAACAAATATACCATTTAATTGATTCAGACAATAATTATTTGAAATATTTATTTGATATAAATAAATATTTATTTGATAATAGTCAAGTAACAGATAATTTTAAATCAAGTAAATTTTTTTGTTCAGTGTAGAATTTTAATTTAAGTAATAGGATTAAATTAAATATAATTTTCACTTGAGCCGAATTTTATTTTTTCGAATTATTATTTCTGCAGAATTTTCATTAAACTGATTTTTTATATTTACAGAATATTTATATAACCATAAATTATTTGCTTTACAGAATTTTTATTTCTACGAATTTTCGTTTAACAGAATTTTTATTTGCTCGAATTTTCATTTAACATAATATATAGCCATTTTAATTATAAATTCCATTTAATAAAAATTTCATTAAAATTGCTATTATGTTAAATCAAAATTCGAGCAAATAAAAATTCGAAAAAATAAAAATTCTCTGAAGGTAAATAAAAAATTCTTTAAAATAGAAAATCAGTTTAATGAATATTCTGATGTAAAATAATAATACGAAAAAATAAAATTTGGCTCAATGAAAATTATATCTAATGAAATTTTATTATAATTAAAATTCTAACGATTTTTAGAATTTATTCATGTGTCCTTTTTTTTAGTTTTTTTTTATTATAATTTTTTTATTATATAGAAAAAGAACACAGAAAATTATAAGGTATTAAAATAAGCTGCAACGCTTATTTTAATGCCTTTTAATTTTCTGTGAAATTACCAATAAAATCTGTTTTACTACATTATTTCAATATAAATAAAAATTGAAACGTATTTTATTTTTAAGTTTCTAAAGTTAAAAAATTTTTCTGTTTCTTTCGTTCGGTATTTGTATAAAATCTGTAAGATTTTCAGGTTTGGATATAGAATACATGCGTGTATTGGAATATAAAGTCGCGATATGTTTGTGAGATCACGTAACGTCAATTTTTCCATTCATGATTTTTATTTCTGCCAGTTTTTGGTCCCCTCCCCTCATGTGGCTTTTCCCATTGAAAACCACTTCTTTTCTTTCTTTCTTTCGCTTTTTTTACTATTATATATATATATATAGAAGATCCATTGACTCGTTCACGACTATAACACACCTATAATGCTATGACCTAAGCTAACATTTCGTGACGATCGACATCCGGCCAGGATCATCACCGAGAATTGGTGCAGAGGAAGGAAGAAATCGTCATCGTTCCAATCATTCAATGACTTCTGCCCACGATATCTTATGAAACAATTTTAGAAGCATAAAAAAAAAAAAATTCTTTAACACTGATTGAGTGTTTAACTTTTAGAAAGTAGAAAATGAAAATTAATTAAGAGATTTTTTTTTTTTTTTTTTGGAGCGAGGAGAGAAAGATCCTCTTTGATATACTCGAGTGATTAAAGAGTGTATGTATATGTACATATGCAGCATCCCGGAATTCAAAAGTAAAGTTCGAAAAGTTTTGCATCGAGCAAACCACCTACCTATATCTACCTCGACAACCCACCTATGAACTAAAGAGATATGTGGTTGCGTGTGCGTTAAGGTGGGCCGTCGAGGTTTATTCAGGTTTATTCAAGTCTTTTATGCCACTACAAACGACGACTACGACGAGAACTACGACGACAACGACGACGACCACTGAAACATTCTTAAATTCGCCCGCGCATAGAAAGCAGCCACGACCATATACTTAACCCACATGCAATTCTATTATATATATACGTTTTTGTATCAAACTTCATCAGGAATCCCTAAAATCATTTATCCATATATTAAATAGAATCTAAATTTTATCTTAAAAATTAAGAATCTTTTGGATTTCATATTGTAATTATTTAAATGTTTAGGCAAAAATTTTTGGGACGAATGAATATGTTCTAAAAAGTAATATTAGTTACGGAATCACGCACCCAAAAAAAAGTAATCTTATATTCAGAGGAAAATTCCTCTTCTAATATCCTCTAAATATTTCCTCTTAAAACAAGATTATTCAATTGAAATGTAGAATATTTTTATTCTTCATTTTAATGGAAGAATGACAAAAGGATTCCTTTTGTATTTTCCTCTTTAATTAAGATTTTCTGTTTTAAATTTAGAAGATTTAAAAAAAGGAAACGGAAAAAAATAATGTAATCGTTTGATCCCTTTCCCTGGGTATGATAGTTGTGAAGTTGTTTTTTAACCTTTCAGTTTTAATATTTCTGGTAAAATGTCAACAAAAAGGACAAAAAAATGGATTTGCTTTATTAAAAATACAGAAAATATAGTTAAATTCAAATTAAATGAATATTTTTAACGCTATTTTTAGATTTAAAAAAATTTGGATATTTCTTGTGAAATTTTACTACTCAGGTAAATAGAAATACTATAACCCTATTTTTGAATCTTTCGAATTTTTTAAATCTTTTTATTTATTTTTTTAAAAAAGTTTTAAAACGTTAAATAATTTCATATATGAAATTTTTTTCTGTCCTATAAAAAATGTTAACTTTTAAACATATCATCATGTTTTAAAATTATTTTTGCGCTGAAAATCTCGTTGATCATTACAACTGATTAATGAAAACTTATTTTTTGTATTTTAATTATCAATATAAAATGTTGATAATTAACCAAAAACATGACATTGTTAATGTTATATTAAAAATCAATTTTTATTATTATATTGAAGTGAACTATTATAATTTTACTTAATTTTAATTTAAAAATGTATTTTCTGCAAAGATTTTATTATTTGATTGAAATTATAAATATTTTATTGATGGCTTTGACATTAAAAACAATTTTGCGAGGTTTGGATGTCAACATTTAATTTAAGAGGAAAATCCTCTTAAATGAAGAATAATAATTTTGATACCAAAATTAAGAGGAAAATATGCATTTATTTTAGAGGAATCCTCTAGATTGAAAATTACTTTTTTTAGGGTGCGGTGTTTTTTAAACCCATTTAACTTAAAGGTTCTGGTACTTGAAATTTTCTTTTTAATTTCGATCCTAGATACATCATTTTTCAATAAAAACGAAAATCTTTTGTTGATTTGAAAATTCAAAATAACAAAAACTCAACTTTTCATCAAGAAATTTTATTTAAGAAATAATTTCATCAGATGGAATTCACAGAAAATTAAAAGGCATTAAAATAAGCTGCAACGCTTCTTATTTTAATCCAATGTTACTTATTTTAATACCAAAATGGATTACAATAAACAAAATTGGATTAAAATAACAAGCGTTGCAGCTTATTTTAATGCCTTTTAATTTTCTGTGTTTGTAAATTAAAAAAAGGAATTTGTTTTTATTTCTACCAATTTCCCCTACAATTAATAATTTATCAGAAAAACGAAAAAAAAAGTAATATAATGACAGGTTCATTACGTCCTGCCGCCGTCAGATTTATAACAAAATCAAAAAGAAATTGCTCACAAGTTTCTAAAATCATATTTTTGTATATCCTATAAATTTCTTTTTCGTTTTTAAACATGTACATCATATACGTTGATAGAGAAATTTTTTTTTTTTTTTTTTTTAGAAAAATCTGTGCCGCTGCTTTGTCTCATTAAAATTCTAATGAGATATAAAATAATCGAAATCGTTGAATTTATAATACAGTGTGCCTTAAAAGTGTAACCACGACATATATATATATACGAAAAAAAAAAACTTCAAATAAAACCACTTTCAATTCATATTTAATAAAGCAATACACTGCCCTATAATTTCCTATACCAATTTTATTTTACTAATTTTAGAATTTCCCCAAATAAATATTAACCGCCAATATTGAACCAATACTGGCATATGTTTGGGATGATAACGTTTATTAGTACTGGTCATTAGTAATGGCTTAGTACTGGCGTTCAGTACTGATTCAATACTGGAATTTAGCAGTACTCTCTAAATCTATGAATCAGTCATATTTTACTGATTAGCAGTAGAAATCTACTAATTGACATTAGCGAGAATTGAGCAACTGACAATTAGTAGAAATTTACTGATTCAATTAGTAAAATATCAATTACTGATTGAATCAGTAATATAAATATATGGCGGCGGCCTCAAAATCTACTGATTTAATAGTTATAATTTTAAAGGTTATGTTATATACAAATTACTGATTTATATAAATTATTTTCTATTGCTTGCATATTCACTAATTATATTAGTAAATTTCAAAATATAACTGAAACGTCAGTTAAAATGAAAAGTACTGATTGAATTAGTAAAATTTCTACTGATTCAGATTTAGAGAGTAATTCTGTATTTTGCCAGTACGGGCAAAATTATAGTAACCAGTAATAAGCCAGCACTGGTACTCTCTAAATCTGAATCAGTAGAAATTTTACTAATTCAATCAGTACTTTTCATTTTAACTGAAGTTTCAGTTACATTTTGAAATTTACTAATATAATTTAGTGAATATGCAAGCAATAGAAAATAACTTATGTAAATCAGTAATTTGTACATAACATAACCTTTAAAATTAACTATTAAATCAGTAGATTTTGTGGCCGCCGCCATATATTTATATTACTGATTCAATCAGTAATTGATATTTTACTAATTGAATCAGTAAATTTCTACTAATTGTCAGTTGCTCAATTCTCGCTAATGGCAATTAGTAGATTTCTACTGGCTAATCAGTAAAATATGACTGATTCAGATTTAGAGAGTAGATATTCAAAATTCAGGGTTCTTTTTGCTTTTTACATTAATTGAGCAGCTGGATCGAAGAACCGACTCATACCATTAACTATTAATAATAATAAATTATTATAATAACTTTTAAATTGTTATTTTTTTATATTAACATTTTACTCTTTATTTTATTATTCAAATAATTTCTTCAATTATTATAAAATATATATATTTATTTGTATTTCTTTAAATTACCGAAATTGAATGAAATTATTGGTTAAAATAGAGTTTATTTGATTCAAATATATTTTTTCAGTGCGTAAGAAAAATAATTCGAGAACTTCATTAATTATGTATTTTTTTTATTAAAAAGTTTTAATATTAAATTTAAATTTCATAATTCCGTTAACGAACGCATTGCAGTAATCGAAAAGAAGTATTAAAATAATTTTAGAAAAAATTTGTATGTAAATTTAATTTCTAACCAACAAAAATACACAATTTTCACGTCTATGAAGTTGGAGTCGACGCTCAACGTCGAAAATTATTTTTCACGTGACCAAAAATAATAAATCATTTTTTAAAAAAGTTTTGGGTCCACATAATACCTTAAAAAGTATTTCTTAAGGCATTATATATTTGGACCGAAAATCTTCAAAAAATTTGACATTTTTGGTTCTGTGAAAAATAATTTTCGGCACTGAGCGTTAACGCCAACTTCATGGAGGTAAATTTTGATAATTTTTCTGAATACTGGCATTCGGTATTGAATTAATACTGACCGAGTACTGGTTTGCCATTACTGTCTCAATAATACTGGTACAGCCCAGGTGAATCGATTCTACGGAAATTCCGTACGGAAATTTCACACGGAATTCCGCAAAAATTTCCGCAAAATTTTTGAAAGAAGTTCTTTTGTATAATTTTGCGAATTTTTTATAAGAATCACACACATAATCTCTATACAGAATTGCACAAAATTTTTGTTGGAATTGCACAAAATTTTTGTTAAAATTTCACAACTGTACACTGAAAAAAATGTAGCCGAAATCCTCAACTACCTTTAGTTAACTGACTTGAAAGTAGTAAAAGTAACTACTTTTTTGGTTATTTTAACTATGTGCGTGTAGTCAATTTAACTATTTTTTATGGAGTTAAGAATTAGTACTCTCTAAATCTGAATTAGTAAAAAAATTAAATAATTCATTTAGTAAATTAAATTTCAACTAATGAATCAGTTATTTTTGGAAGTTTTACTAATAAAATAGTAAAAAATTAGTATTTGAACATTACTAATTTAAAATAGTAATCAAATTAACTAATTCTATTAGTTATTACACCCGAGTTACTAATTGAATTAGTGAGTTGAACGTAACCTCTATTATTTTTATGACGTATGTCATCTTCCATGGGTTTTTTTAAAAAATATTTTTTTTGTTTTTTTAGTATTATGTGAAACTATAGCTTGTACTCTATTCAAAATACTTTGTTTGATGCTTAAAATACTACTTTTGAAAGCATTTATTATTTTTAAATTATTGTTCTGTTTTTTTGAAGTATTATGTGATACTATAGCTTGTACTATGTTAAAAATATTTTGTTTGGTGCTTTAAATATTACTTTTGAAATTATTTATTTTTCAAAAAATTCTTTGATATAAACTAACCGTTAAAATTTTTTTATTAATTTTATTTCACCAAAAGCAACTATGTATGTGTATCTAAACTGTCTTTAAGTAAATTAATAAATTACTATAAAGTAAAAATTTTAATAAAATCTTTACTCAAAAAAAAAATCGGAAATAATATATCAAATGAACCACCAGAACGTAAAAAATTTTATATGAATTTTGCCAATATTATGCAATTTAACCCATGAAAACGGACTTTTAAAAATAAAATATTTTTTATACAATCATGAAGAAACTACATGCAAAAAATTTTATCTCTGAAACTCGACTTTTTAAATTTAAAATTTTAATATGAATAAGTTGATAAATTTTTATTGATTATTTACGATTTGGCGGTAAAATTGTATATAATGACTAATGAATTAGTAAACAATTAGTAGTTTTAACTAATCAATTAGTAATTTGCGCCCCCGGGAGCCGCATTAAAAAGTTACTAATTCAATTAGTTAAACCAAAATAACTATTTGAATTAGTAAGTTTTTACTAATTATTAGTGACTCACTTTTTGCTTTTTGAATTAGTAAGATTCTACTATTAATTAGTTATTTTTAACTAATTCAGATTTAGAGAGTAGTTAATTGTACTTAACAAAAGTAGTTAAATCAACTTCAAAAATTAGAACAATTACAAAATCTCCTTGGCCCAACTAAATTCTTAGTTCTTTTAACTACTTTTTAATAGTCCATACAACTTTTTAAATTCAGTTAAGGACCTATTGAACTATGCAGGGTATAGTTAAAAAGTAGTCAAATCTACTAGTTTTTTTATTGAGTGTATTTTTTACTGATTTTTTTGTAATTTTAAAATAACTGCTGATGGATACACTAAAAAAAATTAGTCGAGAAATTCAACTGTACCGTTAGTTAGTTGACTGAAAAATAGTAAATTTCTTTTGGAAAACGTTTTATTGACCTCACAAATAAGTTCGACTAGATATTAATTAATCTATCATAAATTCTATATTATATCCACCAGGAACATCATCGTCGACTAGTTTTCGTTATAGTAGCAGCAGTTATTTTAAAATCACAAAAAAATAACCAAAAAAATAAAGTTGTGGAATTTTATTGAAAATTTTCTGCAATTCCGTATGGAATTCTTCCAAAAAAATTCGCAAAATTACGAAAGGAATACTTTCAAAATTTTGCGGAATACCGTATAGAATTATTGCGAAATTCCGTATGGAAATTCCGTGGAGTGATTTCCGTAGAATCGTTTCACCTGGGATGGTATTGTAAAATACTGGCATGTCGGTATTGGCTTGCAGTATTGGCACAGTACAGAATTTAATCCATATCAGTACTGAACCAATACTGGTAAGCCAACTGTCGGCCAGCCAGTATTGGTGCATGATTGCGCCTGTTGTCAATATCGGTGTTTGACAGAAATTTTTTGCTTGGGGGGTGGGGACATAAAATAAAAATCAATCGTTCGATCAATGAAAAGAACTATATAACGCAGTTGCGGCGGGTATATATGGCGAACGGTAGGAATGCAGTTGGAACGAGTATATATAGACTTTGAAAAATCGCCCCTATTATCCAATTACGATTACCGTGGGCCAATCAGAAAAGCCCCTTGGGCAAAATTAAGCCTCATGGGTCTCATCAGATGATGATCTTGATCTTCCATCCACCCCCCCTCAACTCTCCTCGCATATTCCATTTCCCTTATATACTATATACACCCCCTGAAGCACTATATATACTATAATTGCGAACTGAAATTCGCCATATAGAAGGATCTCCGGCATTTTATTATATTTTAAGACCATAAGAAAAATAAATAATTGAATCATGAGGGATGTAGACTATTTTCGCAATTTATTTCATTATTTTTAGGCGAAGGAATCTTTATAACCATATACTTAAATAGATCATTGGGGAAATGAGATTTTTTTTTTTTTTTCGTTTTATTAATATGGTTTAAATTGATCTTTTAGACAGCATTTTATATAAAATACATATTGACATAATTTAGTATATTGCATATATTTATTGTTATTTCTGTTGTGTATTATTTGTTACACGAATTATATATATATATATATATATATATATATATATATATATATATATATATATATATATATATGAGAGAAGAAGGATATCCGTTCAGCTTTCGTTATCGTATAGTTCGTTGACGCCTGCCTCCTCCACATTGGGTCTCTCTCGGTTTTCTCACTCTTTTTCTCACGCCGCGTGACCCCTATTGGCCTCTCTGTGGCCTTATGCCTTGTACGTTTGTGAGTACATATATATATTTAATGCCAACGACTAATGGTTATACGATTAGGAGAAAATCAAAAAAAAAAAAAATTAGGTACTGTTTTTTTTTTTTGCCTTAACAAATTGCTTTTTGCAAGTATAGAAATTTATTCTTTTAACGCAGCAGTACCCGTGAAGAAATTCGCAAACCTGGCCCTGATCTGGGTGAAACAGGGAACCCGACCAGAGCCAAACCAAGCCCTGGTTTGGCCCTGGTTTGGCCCCGATTTCAATCGATGTTAATCGGATTGAAATAGAGCTTTTTCTATGGCCCCGATTGGATTCCCTATGTTTCATTCGAATTTGGAGCTTCCCGACGTGGGCCCTGCTAGGGCCCTTTCAAAATTTCTGCACGGGTATGGAATTATTGTTTCTAAAGATGCTCGAAAAAAATATTTTCATTAATTAGTAGGAGAATGTAGTCATCAGTGGAGCAGGTTTTTTTTCGCCCTGATCAGGACCACATCGGGCGCGGCGTTTCATTCCCTAATAGGGCAGCCTGATCTGGCCCCGATCTGGACCCTGGCAAAATTTCTGTACGGGATATCTTATTATTTTTATCATTCTTATTATTAGTATTATTATCATATTAAATTGCATTAGGAATGTGATGGGAATAATTAATTGAATAGAGAAACTCACTTTATGAAATAGTACGGGCGGAAATAATTTAGACGTTTTAGAGTGTACGCGCGACTTAGGATCCGGAATCGATATTAATACTTCTATTGTCCCCGGTTCGGTAATGTACACGACAAAGAGGTAATTGCGAAAGTCGAGACGCTCATTGTAACACACCGACGAGAAAGTCGTCGTTGTCGTTGTCGTCGTCGTCGTCGTCGTCGCACTTCTAGTCATACTTAGGGAGTTTGTAATGCGATACAAACGATAAATAATCAAGACTATATATGTATATATATATATATATATATATATAAAAGAAAACTGAGACAAAAGTCGAGAAATCAAAGAGAGACAACTTGCATTTTACATTGCGAAATTATCACATACTCTCATAAATGTCAAAACTCGACAATTTTTTTTTACAATTTCTATTTTTAAGTCATTTTGAAATAGTTTTATATTCTCAATTAATAAGTTTTACTAATTTTATAGAAATCGCAGTAATTGGGGCAGTTTCTTTTTTATCTTAATTCTCGTTTTTAAGTTTCTTTTCAGTAAAATAAAAATAAATTTTTTTTAAATGAAAATTCTGATTGTATTAGTCCTTGTTTCACTATTTTTACTCTTCAAACGATCAGAAACATAACCTATAATTTTTTGCTAGGTCTTTATTTAGGCCATTCTCAGTCTATATATGGGAGGAACATGTTTATATTATAAAACAAAAATTAAGGATAAATTTATTACCACTTTGCTTAAAAAGTGCATATATATACATATATATATATATAAAATCTTCATTCACGCTTTTTTAAAAAACCATTTATGTAACCACACATGTGAAATACGAGTCATTCGCCAATAAAGGTATCATCGTTATTATATTGTATCTCCCTCCTACGCGTGCACATGAATGAAAATGAAAAAAAAAAACAATTTCAAAAGAAAATTCGACGAAGTGGTTTTGGTTTAAAAAATTTATTATTGATAATTGCTACCATTTCCGAATGAACATGAAAATTGAATATTTCTATAATCTAATAAGTGTCCTGATTTTTCTAAATAATTTATAGTGACAGTAGAGAGTTTCTATATAGAAACTAGATAGTATAACTGTCCTGGCCCTTCTAAATAATTTTGATGCGCTATATAGTTTCCATATAGTTCAAGTATCTAAAAACTAGATAGTTCCTACACAGATTACGTATCTAGATAGTTTCTACCTAGTTCAAGTAGATATAAACTAGATAGTTCCTACATAGTTCAAATATTTAGAAACTAGCTAGTAATAACCCTTCTAAATAATGCAGAAATTAGATAGTTTCCTTATAAATCAAGTGCCAAGAAGCCAGATATTTCCTACATAGTTCAAGTATCTAGGAACTATATAGATTTCATATAACTCAAGTATCTGAAAATAAGATAGTTTCTACATAGTTTAAGTATTTAAAAACTAGATAGTTTCTACACAGTTTGAGCATTTAAAAACTAGATAGTTCCTACACAGTTCACGTATCTAGGAACAAGATAGTTTGTACCTAGTTCAAGTAGATATAAACTAGATAGTTCCTACATAGTTCAACTATTTAGAAACTAGCTAGTCATAACCCTTCTAAATAATTTAGAAATTAGATAGTTTCTACATAGTTAAAGTATTTATAAACTAGATAGTTTTAACACAGTTTGAGCATTTAAAAACTAGATAGTTCCTACACAGTTCACGTATCTAGGAACAAGATAGTTTCTACCTAGTTCAAGTAAATATAAATTAGATAGTTCCTACATAGTTTAAATATTTAGAAACTAGCTAGTCATGACCCTTCTAAATAATTTAGAAATTAGATAGTTTCTACATAGTAAAAGTATTTATAAACTAGATAGTTTCTACACAGTTCGAGCATTTAAAAACTAGATAGTTCCTACACAGTTTAACTATCGAGGAAGTAGACAGTATCTACATAGTTTAAGTATTTAGAAACTATATAGTTTCTACATAGTTCGAGCATCTAAAATCTAGATAGTTCCTACATAGTTAAAGTATTTATAAACTAGATGGTTCCTACACAGTTCAACTATCGAGGAACTAGATAGTATCTACATAGTTTAAGTATTTAGAAACTATATAGTTTCTACATAGTTCGAGCATCTAGAAACTAGATAGTTTCTACATAGTTAATGTATTTATAAACTAGATGTTTCTACACAGTTTAACTATCTATGAACTAGATAGTATTTACACAATTTAAGTATTTAGAAACTATATAGTTTCTACATAGTTCGAGCATCTAAAATCTAGATAGTTCCTACATAGTTAAAGTATTTATAAATTAGATAGTTCCTACACAGTTTAACTATCTATGAACTAGATAGTATTTACACAATTTAAGTATTTAGAAACTAAATAGTTTCTACATAGTTTGAGCATCTAGAAACTAGATAGTTCCTACATAGAAACTTCGTCGACAAAAACGAAGATTAAAAAAATGTTATCCAAAAAAAGATAAAATCATTAAATTTCAATTTGTTAATTCCTAATTTACAATTTAGCGATTTTAATGAAAGAAATGTAAAAATTGCTCTAGGAATCTAAAATTGAAATATTTATTACATAAAAGAAGAGACGTGCGTAATTTGTGTATTATATATATCGGATTCTCTCTCTCGCTCTCTCTCTCTTTCCTATATCAGTTGGACTAAATCTCTGTTATTATCGTCAACTCCTACGTACGTATATCGTTTCTGATTGGAGGCTCGTCCTTGTCGAGCGATTGATCCAATCGTACGAGGTCGAGCGGATGTAGCCGACAAATAAAAGCGGTCGACAGATTCCGGTATGAATGGGATTTCGAGGGTTTTGGTCTCATTGAGTGGCTCTCTTGCTACCGCTCTCGTCGTAGTCATCGTCGTCGTCGTCGTCGTCGTAGTAGTCGTAGTCATCGTTCTCGAGTCAATGGGTTTCGAGTGAGTTATTCTCGGATCCAGATAACGAACTTAAGGAAAAGTACTAACGGGATATATATTATATCCATGAAAGGATATCGACTTCCTTTTTCGAAATTCCCTTTCTCATCATCAGTATGGTTCATGATTTTATTTTTTTCAAAATCAATTACGATCGTTTAGAACGTAAAAACACGTATCAGTTTTTTTTTTGGGATTTATTATGATAATAAATTTTAAAGAATAATTCTTTCTCTACTTTTTTTTAAAAAATGCACGTAGTAAAAGTAATTACTTATACTAATGCTGTTTGCTATCGAATCTATGAAAATCAGTAACCACAGCTAAATTTTTTGCTATGACAACGAAAAAAAATTTACTGTGATAAACAATATCGTAATTTTTAAAAATTTACTTTCACAGCAAACTTTTTTAACCCCACAGAAAATTTGGTTCGCTATCCCTATATTACAGGTATAGAAAAAGTTTGCTGTAGCAACGAAATATTTGCTGTCACATCAAATTACGTTAACTAACATAGGGACAGCGAACAAATTTGCTGTGGCGTCAAAAAAGTTTGCTGTGACAGTAAATTTTTCAAAATTAAGATATTGTTTATCACAGTAAATTTGTTTTGTTGTCATAGCAAAAAATTTAGCTGTGGTTACTAATTTTGATAGATCTAATATCAAACATCAGTTAGCATCTGATATTTTATAACTAAAAAAAATTTACTGTGATAAACAATATCTTAAATTTTAAAAATTAACTGTAACAGCAGACTTTTTTAAACCTCACAGCAAGTTTGTTCGCTGTCCCTAATATTATCTAACGTAATTTGATGTGACAGCAAATAATTCGCTGCCACAGCAAATTTTTTCTATGCGTATAGGAAAATTTTGCAAAAAGTCACAAAACAGTGCAAAAAAAAAAACAACACGCTTAGATATCAAATTACGTTAGCAAATATAGGGACAGCGAACAAATTCGCTGTGGAGTCAGAAAGTTTGCTGTGACAGTTAATTTTTAAAATTTAAGATATTGTTTATGACAGTGAATTTTTTTTGTTATAACATATCAGATGCTAACTGATGTTTGATATTGGATCTATCAAAATTAGTAACCACAGCTAATTTTTTTGCTATGACAACGAAAAAAAATTTACTGTGATAAACAAAATCGTAATTTTTAAAAATTTACTTTCACAGCAAACTTTTTTAACCCCACAGAAAATTTGGTTCGCTATCCCTATATTAGACGTATAGAAAAAGTTTGCTGTAGCAGCGAAATATTTGCTGTCACATCAAATTACGTTAACTAATATAGGGACAGCGAACAAATTTGCTCTGGCGTCAAAAAAGTTTGCTGTGACAGTAAATTTTTAAAAATTAAGATATTGTTTGTCACAGTAAATTTTTTTTTATTGTCATAGCAAAAAATTTAGCTGTGGTTACTAATTTTGATAGATCCAATATCAAACATCAGTTAGCATATGATATGTTATAACTAAAAAAATTTACTGTGATAAACAATATCTTAAATTTTAAAAATTAACTGTCACAGCAAACTTTTTTAAACCTCACAGCAAGTTTGTTCGCTGTCCCTAATATTATCTAACGTAATTTGATGTGACAGCAAATAATTCGACAACGAACAAATTTGCTGTGGCGTCAAAAAAGTTTGCTGTGACAGTAAATTTTTCAAAATTAAGATATTGTTTATCACAGTAAATTTTTTTTTTTATTGTCATAGCAAAAAATTTAGCGGTGGTTATACTAATTTTGATAGATTCAATAGCAAACATTAATTAACATCTGTAAGCAATTTCTTTTTTTCCGTGTTAAATATAAAAAGTTTTGATAGAAAAATATGAAGAACAAAATACTGGTATATAATTTTTTTTAAATTGACATACATCGGAGATGTTTATTGGAAATTTTAGCAAAACGTTGACGCCTACGAGACAGTTATGGTGGTTTGAAATAATGCGTGAATATACTGCGCGTAAGGTGAAGAAAAACCTGAAACTCCTACGAGAAGTCTGTCCACAGAGAGATCGACCAATTGAATTGCAGTGGACATTGAACAGGTTCACCTACACTCGACACCCAAAGGATTTTTTTTTCTTTTTTTTTTGTTTTACTTAAGTCGACTTATTTACGTTTATTAAGCTCCCTGTCGTCGCGAAAAAAAATTCTCGTTGAAATAATATGGAGTAAATATGATTTATATACTTTATACCAAATATATAGTGTCTTCGAATTTCTCCTCGACAAATTTTGAAAATTAATTTTGAATATCAGTTACGGAAGAAGAAATTCAGAAATGTATCAAAATTTATAGAGACACATGAATAAGTCTTAAAAATCATTAGTTAGAATTTTCATTTTATAAAATTTCATTTGGTATAATTATTTTTGAACCGAATTTTTATTTGTATGAATCATTATTTTGCAGAATTTTTATTAAACCGATTTTCTATTTTAATGAATTTTTATGAAACCAAAAATTCACTTTACAGAATTTTTATTCCTTCCAATTAACTTTCGTCAAATATTTTTAGGCGCGAATTTTAAAATTTTAACCAATCAGTATAATAACCCAGAAAATTTTGATTGGTTAATTTTAAAATTAGCGCCGAAATGTTTCTGCCAAATATTTATATAAACAATTCTCTAAAATGAATTTTTGAATATATAAAAATTCCCTAACACAGAAAATCGGTGAAATAAAAATTACGCAAAACAATAATTCGAATAAAAATTCGGCTCAAAAATAATTATCAATTGAAATTCTAAAAAAATGAAAATTCTAACTGATTTTTCGTTTAGATTTTTAGATTCATACGACCCGAAATTAAAATAAAAGTCAACATGAAACAAAAGTGGAATTCAAAAAAGAAATTAAAGATTCACGCATAAGGAAACGAGGTTTATCGGGTCCAATCTCTCTCTCCTCTTTCGTCATATGAAATCGTCGATAATAAGTCTTGGCAATCGAATTGTGTAGGTGGTTACGTCTGGGTCGACGCTCCTTAAAGAACGTAGAGGAATGCTCGCCATGTGGTGTACATATAAATAAAGTGTGTTAAGCGCGAGAAATTTCGTACCACACGATCATCGACTCTTGTATTTAAATTGACGAGAGACAAATTTATAGGCATAAACGATAATTATAATAAAAAAAAATAAATAAAAATTAACAATACTCACTTCTTTGCTGGGTACACAAACAGGAGTTCCCGGTTTAAGAATCCCAGCTTCCACCATCACTCCCGCAACAATTGGATCTCTCGTCTTGAAGAGAAACTGAAAAATTTAATTTATATATTAAATATCCAAGCAAAAATTTCTGTCAGATTATTTATTATTATTATTTATTATTTTATTATTATTTTATTATTTATTTCTGTAAAAAAAAATTATTAAAATTTACCTCCATGAAGTTAGCGTTGACGCTCAGCGCCGAAAATTATTTTTTCACAGGACCAAAAATGTCAAATTTATTTTTTTTTAAATAGATTTTCGGTCTAAATATATGTAATACCTTAGGAAATACTTCTTAAGGTATTATGTGAACCCAAAACTTTTTGTAAAAATAATTTTGTTATTTTTGGACCCGTGAAAAATAATTTTCGACGTTGAGCGTCGACGCCAACTTCATAGACGTGAAAATTGTGTATTTTTGTTGATTAGAAATTAAATTTACATACAAATTTTTTAAAAAATTATTTTAATACTTCTTTTCGATTACTGCAATGCGTTCGTTAACGGAATTATGAAATTTAAATTTAATATTAAAACTTTTTAATAAAAAAAATACATAATTAATGAAATTCTCAAATTATTTTTCTTACGCACTGAAAAAATATATTTGAATCAAATAAACTCTATTTTAACCAATAATTTCATTCAATTTCGCTAATTTAAAGAAATAAAAATAAATATATATATTTTATAATAATTGAAGAAATTATTTGAATAATAAAATAAAGAGTAAAATGTTAATATAAAAAAATAACAATTTAAAAGTTATTCTAATAATTTATTATTATTAATAGTTAATGGTATGAGTCGGTTCTTCGATCCAGCTGCTCAATTAATGTAAAAAGCAAAAAGAACCCTGAATTTTGAATATCTACTCTCTAAATCTGAATCAGTCATATTTTACTGATTAGCAGTAGAAATCTACTAATTGCCATTAGCGAGAATTGAGCAACTGACAATTAGTAGAAATTTACTGATTCAATTAGTAAAATATCAATTACTGATTGAATCAGTAATATAAATATATGGCGGCGGCCACAAAATCTACTGATTTAATAGTTAATTTTAAAGGTTATGTTATATACAAATTACTGATTTACATAAGTTATTTTCTATTGCTTGCATATTCACTAATTATATTAGTAAATTTTAAAATATAACTGAAACTTCAGTTAAAATGAAAAGTACTGATTGAATTAGTAAAATTTCTATTGATTCAGATTTAGAGAGTACCAGTGCAGTGCTGGCTTATTACTGGTTACTATAATTTTGCCCGTACTGGCAAAATATAGAATTACTACTAAATTCCAGTATTGAAGCAGTACTGAACGCCAGTACTAAGCTATTACTAATGACCAGTACTAATAAACGTTATCATCCCAAACATATGCCAGTATTGGTTCAATATTGGCGGTCAGTACTTTGCCAGTAATTGACAGTACTGGCGCAACATTGCGCCGGTTGTAAATTTTTGCTTGAGGGTTATTCCATTTTATTTCACCTATAGTCGTTGCGGCCTAATTTTAGAAAAATTTAATATTTCGTATTAACGACTTTTAATATCCGTACAATTCATTTTTGACAATTATTTTATGAAATTTTTTTTTATTGACGTTGAAATTTAGTTTTTAAGTTGAGTTTCATGGAAAATAGGTTAGTTTGATAGCTTTGGAAATTTTATAAAAAAGAACAGAAATAATTTAGTTTTCTGTTCTTTTTTATAAAAATTCCAAAGCTGTCAAACTAACCTATTTTCCCTGAAACTCAACTTAAAAACTAAATTTCAACTTAAATAAAAAAAAAATTTCACAGTAAACTTGGTTGTATCTTTTTCTATTGCAACGTTTTGATCCAAATAAGTTATATCAAAAAGAGATCGTTTTGTGTATCATTTTTAGAAATGATACACGAAACGGTCTCATTTTTTGATGCAAAAAATTTAATCAATTTATATCAATCATGGCCGAATTGAATCGACTCAAAATTAAACGAATTTTTTTCAGATATTTTGGTAATAGTACAATTGCGGAGACCATTTCACTATTTAATTTGAAAATGAAAATAACAGAAAATCAAAGACAATGTGCAATTCGATGTGCAATTGTACTATTACCAAAATATCTGAAAAAAATTCGTTTAATTTTGAGTCGATTCAATTCGGCCATGATTGATATAAATTGATTAAATTTTTTGCATCAAAAAATGAGACCGTTTCGTGTATCATTTCTAAAAATTATACACAAAACGATCTCTTTTTGATGTAACTTATGTGCATCAAAACGTTGCAAAGATTTGATGCAATTTTTGGTCTCAATTTGATACTTTTAGGAAAACTGTGTTCATAAAATAATTGTCAAAATAGAAATGAATTGTACGGATATTAAAAGTCGTTAATACGAAATATCAAATTTTTCTAAAAATAGGCTGCAACGACTATAGGTGAAATAAAATGGAATTACCCTATTGGGATATAGTAGAAAAAAAAGATTCTCAAAATACAAATTTTCACACTATCAAAAAGCTACTGGTTTCCTGTTTACCAGAATGACAAACGGAGGTGTAAAATATTGCTTTAGAAACATCCAATTATATATCATATGGTGATTCTAGGAAATCATTATCTATATATGATATTCACTTATACGAGAGTATGTAGGATGTGTTAAATTGTAAAAGGCAAATGGTAAATGTAAATATGAATAAGTGTATATATGTGCGAGGAGATTTGAATACCAATGCAGAGTATATATACATGACGATTTGTATCGAGCCGTTACTTTCCCGCGAAATCGTTTCGCAAAGTCTCAACCACTTCCGTTGCGGCTGCGGCCTTCACTTCCGCTCGCTTGCTCTCTTCAAGTCAGCAAAATTTCTTAGAAAATAATTATATTCTACGCAGAGAGGACACTAATGACAGTTTTGCTTATTGAAATAACCAAACTATATATATATAGGTATAATAGACGAAATAAAAGGAATTTTAATAATATATCTTTCTATCAATAAACCATTAATTTTGAACAATTTCCTTCGTAAAATTTTTTTTACACAATTTTTTTTTTCAAAAAATCTAAATTTTGTTAAAAAAATGTAATAAAAATTTAAATACTAGTACTGATACATTAAACGAACACAGAAGATTTGAAAGAATTTTTTTTGTTTTTAATTTTAGTGTATACAAGAGTCTTGAACTTTATAAAAAAAAAAAGAGAAATATAAAATCTGAAAGTTGTAGAACAGAAAAGGCACGAAATTACAAAACATCCTCTGCGCTTTTAACGACTGGTAGCAAAAAAAAAAAAAATGCGCCATAAACTTAAGACTTGAAGATATGCGTCAGTTTTCAACAAGAAGCGATAACGGTCTGTGTAAAAAGACTATATACAGGGACGGATTTACTATTTGGGGAAAAAAAATGGCATCAACCCTATAGGACCATTTTTTGGTAACCAGAATTTTTTTCAAATTTTATATTTCAAAAATTAATCTTTTTGAAACAAACCAAATTTTTGGTTTAATCAATTGAATTTTGATTTATTTACCCAAAAATGTAACGCGCTCTGAAGAAAGGGTCCTTAGAAGCAGGGACTGTCTCGAAATATTTGTGTCGTGTCCGTGTAGTGTCGCGACTCGACACGTTTGAAAACAATTAAAAGTATCGTGGCGAGACCCGACACTTTTAAAAATTTTCAAACGTATCGTGGCACGACCCGACACAGTTAAGAAATTCATAATTGTATCGTGGCGAAGCACGATACGTTTAGAAATTTGTAATCGTATCGTGGCAGGACTGGACACGTTTACGAAATTCTTAAAAGTATCGTGGCGCGACTAGACACATTAACAATTTGAGAATCGTATCGTGGGGCTAAACTACACGACACAATACAAAAATAATTATGAATTTCGTGTCGCATACAATGAAACTTGTTGATCAACATCTTGACAGTTTATTAATCCTTCAATAACATTTCAAGAAATAAAATTAAAATAAAATAGATATAGATTGAATATATATCAAATGTAAATTATTAAATTTATATTATATTATATTATATTATATTATATTATATTATATTATATTATATTATATTATATTATATTATATTATATTATATTATATTATATTATATTATATTATATTATATTATATTATATTATATTATATTATATTATATTATATTATATTATATTATATTATATTATATTATATTATATTATATTATATTATATTATATTATATTATATTATATTATATTATATTATATTATATTATATTATATTATATTATATTATATTATATTATATTATATTATATTATATTATATTATATTATATTATATTATATTATATTATATTATATTATATTATATTATATTATATTATATTATATTATATTATATTATATTATATTATATTATATTATATTATATTATATTATATTATATTATATTATATTATATTATATTATATTATATTATATTATATTATATTATATTATATTATATTATATTATATTATATTATATTATATTATATTATATTATATTATATTATATTATATTATATTATATTATATTATATTATTTCCACGAATTTCTGTTTTCATCCTATACTGTTTATTTTCATGTATTTCTTTTTGTATTATCAACAACTTATTGTCTAGTATGTAAACAAACCACACTTAAAATTAAAAATAATTTTGTTTAATAAAATTAATAGATTAATTTAATTTATTAACATTTTAATATTATTATGATTTAAAGAATTGAAAAAAATGCAAGACTTGATTACGAATTCAATATCAGTTTTTTAAAATTCAAAATGGCGGATCCAATATACCGAATCAAAATAACTAAAAATGGGCAAATTCGTCTAAACCATGTTACCCAGGGGTTTTCGGGGTCGCTGATTACGAATCTGACATCAGTTTTTCAAAGTCCAAAATGGCGGATCCAATATGGCGGAAGACAAAATAAAAAATTAATCGGATTGTATTAAAAACCTATTACTCGGGGGTTTTCAGGGTCATTGATTACGAATTGTGACAAAAGTTTTTCAAAATTCAAAATGTCCCAAAAAACGCTCGAGTAACAAGTTTCAAAAGATCCGATCCTTTTTAAAAAATTGTTCAGCATATTAGATCCGCCATTTTGAATATTAAAAAACTGATGTTACATTTGTAATCAGCGACCCTGAAAACCCCTCAGTAACCGGTTTCAATCCAATCCGATTAATTTTTTATTTTGTCGTCCGCCATATTGGATCCGCCATTTTGAATTTTGAAAAACTTTTGTCACAATTCGTAATCAATGACCCTGAAAACCCCCGAGTAATAGGTTTTTAATACAATCCGATTAATTTTTTATTTTGTCTTCCGCCATATTGGATCCGCCATTTTGAACTTTGAAAAACTGATGTCAGATTCGTAATCAGCGACCCCAAAAACCCCTGGGTAACATGGTTTAGACGAATTTGCCCATTTTTAGTTATTTTGATTCGGTATATTGGATCCGCCATTTTGAATTTTAAAAAACTGATATTGAATTCGTAATCAAGTCTTGCATTTTTTTCAATTCTTTAAATCATAATAATATTAAAATGTTAATAAATTAAATTAATCTATTAATTTTATTGAACAAAATTATTTTTAATTTTAAGTGTGGTTTGTTTACATACTAGACAATAAGTTGTTGATAATACAAAAAGAAATACATGAAAATAAACAGTATAGGATGAAAACAGAAATTCGTGGAAATAATATAATATAATATAATATAATATAATATAATATAATATAATATAATATAATATAATATAATATAATATAATATAATATAATATAATATAATATAATATAATATAATATAATATAATATAATATAATATAATATAATATAATATAATATAATATAATATAATATAATATAATATAATATAATATAATATAATATAATATAATATAATATAATATAATATAATATAATATAATATAATATAATATAATATAATATAATATAATATAATATAATATAATATAATATAATATAATATAATATAATATAATATAATATAATATAATATAATATAATATAATATAATATAATATAATATAATATAATATAATATAATATAATATAATATAATATAATATAATATAATATAATATAATATAATATAATATAATATAATATAATATAATATAATATAATATAATATAATATAATATAATATAATATAATATAATATAATATAATATAATATAATATAATATAATATAATATAATATAATATAATATAATATAATATAATATAATATAATATAATATAATATAATATAATATAATATAATATAATATAATATAATATAATATAATATAATATAATATAATATAATATAATATAATATAATATAATATAATATAATATAATATAATATAATATAATATAATATAATATAATATAATATAATATAATATAATATAATATAATATAATATAATATAATATAATATAATATAATATAATATAATATAATATAATATAATATAATATAATATAATATAATATAATATAATATAATATAATATAATATAATATAATATAATATAATATAATATAATATAATATAATATAATATAATATAATATAATATAATATAATATAATATAATATAATATAATATAATATAATATAATATAATATAATATAATATAATATAATATAATATAATATAATATAATATAATATAATATAATATAATATAATATAATATAATATAATATAATATAATATAATATAATATAATATAATATAATATAATATAATATAATATAATATAATATAATATAATATAATATAATATAATATAATATAATATAATATAATATAATATAATATAATATAATATAATATAATATAATATAATATAATATAATATAATATAATATAATATAATATAATATAATATAATATAATATAATATAATATAATATAATACAATATAATATAATATAATATAATATAAAAAATTATATATTATTGTATATTATTTTGTATGCATATTATTATTATTATTATTATTATTTCATATATACTATATTATAATAGATAATACATCATAGATAAGTTTAAATTAATTGAACAATTTTTTTTCATGCGACACGACATATTTATGCAGAATTATCGTGTCGTGGCAAGTCATGATACGATACGATTCTCAAATTGTTAATGTGTCTAGTCGCGCCACGATACTTTTAAGAATTTCGTAAACGTGTCCAGTCCTGCCACGATACGATTACAAATTTCTAAACGTATCGTGCTTCGCCACGATGCAATTATGAATTTCTTAACTGTGTCGGGTCGTGCCACGATACGTTTGAAAATTTTTAAAAGTGTCGGGTCTCGCCACGATACTTTTAATTGTTTTCAAACGTGTCGAGTCGCGACACTACACGGACACTTTCTTAAAATTCAACAACATTTCGTGTCCGAGACAGTCCCTGCTTAGAAGTAAACGAATTATATAGGTTATTTCCGATGGGATTCCGACGGAATTAGGACTCTAAAAATGTTGAAAAAAAATTAATCGGAATTCCGTCGGAAACCACATCGGAAATTCTTTGGAACTCCGATGGAATTCCGGCGGAATTCTGATAGAACCTCCAGGGGGCACTTTCCGTGGAATCTTTCCAAGTGGGGTTGAATTATCTTGCTGCCAATTGTCAAGATAAAAGCTTGGCAATACTCAAAACCTCTTGCAGGGTGATCTGACGTTAAAATATTTGAACTTTATTTTAAAACTGTAAATTAAGCACCAAAACCTCTTGTCCCCATTTACCCCAATTGACCCTAAATTAATTAATAAAAATAAATTGATAAAAAAAATCAAAATTTCCAGTAATTAAAAAAATTCCCCATTGAAAATGATCTGTTTGTGTAGAAAAAGTAATCTTTGAATAGTAATGTTTTTTTACAAAGAAGTGTAAAAATGTAAGATTACCCCCACTTTTCCTATACCCATGCGAATTACTGTAAAAGCCGGCCCTGATGAAAAAAAAAAAAAAAAAAGAGAACGTTTCAACTTTTACAGAGACGTTATTAACAAGATGATCGATAAGCTATGAAGGCTGTCGTTTCCGGTGCTCAGGGGGGTCCGCCATCTCACCCCACCCTCTCGGCTTCCTGTCGGCTGCTGATCGCCGAGTGCACATTTGTCGATAAACGCCAATCTTGTATATATACATTCATTAGCGGCAGCGCGGCTACTACACGAACAGGTTTTCTCTTATATATATTCCTAGCGACGATATAATATACTGAGAAGACTAATCGGCTCTCTTGAACCGCGGGCATTGAAATCAGACTATGTATATCAAAAAAGAAAAAAAAATTATAGAAAAGCTGCCAGATCGCATTTAGATATATAGGGACTTATTTCTATATATGCTAATAAGTCTTGTCTAACACCATGAAGAAAAAGAAAATATAAAAGATTATGTATATACATCACAAGAGAGCAGCTTTTATAATCTTTCTTTTTTTTTAGTAAAAAGAAAAATTCCCTCTCCCCCCCCCCCCCAATGAAGATTTAAATTTGCGTTTCAATTCGATAAGTCGTCATCTGTCCCTATTAAGTGTATTTATCTTGAAGAACTGCATCAATTTCCTGGGCGCAATAAAGAATGAACTGCTTTTGCTAACTGCTCTTCATCATATTAATCAAGGGAGATAAGCTCTGTACAAATTATAGAGATCTGACTATGCGATTAAAATTTATCAATGAGTTCCTGTTTTGATCGGATCTTGGTTAAACCATTAATCATACCATAAATCGACTTTCACATTTAATATATATATATATATATATATATATATATATATATATACCAAAGTGTCTATAGGCGCTTTTGCCAAATAAAATTCCAAAACTTTTTCAGTTTAAACAAATTTTTTGGTACTCTCTAAATCTGAATTAGTAAACAAATTTTACTAATTTAAATTAGTGATTCACTTTTTGCTTCTCAATTAGTAAAATTTTATTAATTCTAAAGCAAAAAGTGAGTCATTAATTTAAATTAGTTAACATTGTTACAGTCTTTATTTTAAATTTATTAATTTAAATTAGTTAACATTTTTGAGGCGCATGATTTTTCCCAAAAATTAAAAAGGTCGAAAATTTAATTGATCGAATTACATTAAGTCGATATTTTATTTGAACGAAATTCTAAATGATCGGTATTTAAAATGTTCAACATTTTATTTGATCGATATTTTATTTATTCGAAATTCTAAATGATCGATATTTAAAGTGGTCGATATTTTATTTTATCGAAATTCAAAATGATAGACATTTATGAAGATCGACATTTTATTCAGTCGATTTTTTATTCGCTCGAAAATTGTTACTCGGGGGGTTTCAAGGTCACTGATTACGAATTTGAAGTCAGTTTCTCAAAATTTAAAATGGCGGATCCAATATGGCGAACGAAAATTTGATCATTTTTAAAATTAAGTTTTAAGAACATCCGCCATATTGGATCCGCTATTTTGAATTTTAAAAAAACTAACTCTAAATTCGTAATCAGCGACCCTAAAACCCCCCGAGTAACAATTTTCGAGCGAATCCAATGAATTTTTTAATTTTCGTCCGCCATATTGGATCCGTTATTTTGAATTTTAAAAATCTGACTTCAGATTCGTATTCAGCGACCCCGAAAACCCTCCAGTGGCAAGAATCAAGCAAATTTGATCATTTTTAAAAAATAAGTTTTAGGAAAGTCCGCCATATGGAATCCGCCATTTTGAATTTAAAAAATTTGAAATTTATTTTTGTATTTACATTCAATCACTCCAAAATACTTTCTGTAGCAAGTTTTGCAAAAATCTGTTATGATTTGATAAAGTTATTGAAGGTTTTAATTGTGTAATGCATTTTAATTTTTAACCTGTTTGATTTTTGTACACGGAAAGAAAAGGAATGGTTGGGCCAACCATAGGTATTGATAAATACGTCCCATCAATATTATATGGTTACCACATCCATATCTTTAGTTGATACAACCATAGTATGGTTGGCCTAACCAAAGGTTAGGTTGTCACATCAAAATGACGAAAAATTGCAAATTTGATGTGTCAACCTGACCTTTAGTTGCGCCAACCATACTATGCTTGTATCAACTAAAGATATGGTTGTGGTAACCATATAATATTGATGGGACGTATTTATCATGGTTGGCCCAACCATTCCTTTTTCTCCGTGTATTTATATATGATGCATTATTACATAATAGATTTATTAACGTATTTATTTTGAATTTTTATATAAGTTTAACAATTGCAATACTTTAAATTTATTTTCCCTAAGATTTTTCTGAAATACAGTGGCGTTCGTATTTACCCCGGTATTTTAGGAAAGTTGTAAAGTATCGAGGTAAATACGAACGCTAAGTTTCCTGCGATTGTAATTTATCAAAAAAATTTTCTACCCCATAAAATTGTTCTATGGAAGTAAAGTAACAACTTCATGCACCAGAATACCGGAAGTATTTTTTTTTTAAAGAAAAAACTTATGTTATTGTTGAAACTTACTAAAAGCGTTCGGATTTACCCCGGCTGACCCTATTTACGTTTATAAATTCAAAGATGCGATATTTTGGCAAAACTGAATTCAAATTTTCAAAAAAAAATAAATATATATGGGTCATTCTCACAAAAAGGACAAATGACACGTTCATGACATTATTTTTAATAAATAATTATAATAATTGAAAATGTTGCGGGCCTTATTATAGAAGTCAACAGAATTTAATAAGATTTTATAAAAAAAAATTGACAATTTTAAATAATTGAATATAATCATGTTTATATAGTGTAAAAACTCCCCTCCGTTACCGTTCGCGAAGTAAGTTTTATTTAAAGAAGAATTATTGCATTCATACTGCAATAGGAAAACATCTTTTGTCTAGTAACATCTACTAATTACATTATTTATAATTGATTTATAAAGTGTAAAACAGAATATTTGTAAAATATTTTTTCCTAGAATTAAATAAGTTTTGTTCGCAAAGTAAACTCCCCTCCGTGACCAATTACAAATATAATGAGTAAATGAAAAAAAAAAAATGATAATTGAGAAATGAAGAATTCAAAAGTGTTTACAGTGACGATGTTGTTTTGGTCAGTACACAACATCATGAAAGAAATGAAAACAATAAGTGTCAGAAAGATTTTCAGTTTCGCAATGTTCGTCGACACAAAAAAACTCCCCTCCGTGACCACTTTAAATTTAGTTTTTTGATAAATAAATAATAAATATTATTAATAATTTTTAGAATATTCTTTTAAATATCGCGAATACTATTATTACTTTTTTTTATAAAATTTATTATTTTTATATTAGAATCAATAAATTTTGGCTACGCCTAAAGGAAGAAAACTCCCCTCCGTGATCGCTAGTCACATCCATCGATTATAAAGCCTCATGCAAAAAAATGCACCTTTTTCGTACCTCGAATTTTGAAACTTTCTTTATGCCAAATGGTAACATATGATGACCCAATAATCCCTGCAAAATTTCAAGATGAGCATATGCCCCCTTTCGGAATTACAGGGGGTCAAAGGGGGCCATGTCAAAAAAAAGAACATGTAATATTATCGAATAATAATGTTAAAAAAATCAAACGAAATCGTTCCTTCAAGATTTTCGTCTGCTGATTACGAATTTGAAGTCCGTTTTCAAAAATTCAAAATGGCGGAACCTATATGGTGGACAACAATTTAAAAAATCGATCCGATTGACCTGAAAATGGTTACTCGGAGGTTTTTGGGGTCGCTGATTACGAATCTGAGGTCCGTTTTTCAAAATTCAAAATGGCGGATCCAATATGGCGGACTACAATTTCAAAAATCAATCCAATTTACTTGAAAATGGTTACTTGGGTTACCTTCAGATTTGTGTTCACCGTTATTGAAACCCCCTAATTAACGATATTGAAGCCAATTAAATAGATTTAAAAGATAATTGTCCGACATTTTGAATTTTTTAAAACTGATTCCAGATTCGTAATCAGCGACCCCAAAAACCCCTGAGTAACTATTTTCAAGTAAATTGGATGGATGTTTAAATCTGTCGTCCGCCATTTTGAATTTTTAAAAACGGATCTTAAATTCGTAATCAGCGACCCCGAAAACCCCCGAATAACCATTTTCAAGTAAATTGGACTGATTTTTGAAATTGTCGTCCGCCATATTGGATCTGTCATTTTGAATTTTGAAAAACTAACACCGGATTCGTGTTTAGCGACCCCAAAAACCCTCGAGTAACAAGATTTAAACGGATTCGATCATTGTATCGGTGACAAAATATTAAACAATTATTTTATATTAAACAATTATTTTTTAAACAATAATGTTCATAAAGATCGTAACAACGTATTTTAGAGACTTATTTCGGTCCTTCTCTTCACATAGCAATAGTCATAACAGTGGTTTTGAACTTTTTTTTTTTTTTTTTTCTTAATTCAGCATTTGTCCTTTTCGAGAGATTCACCCATATATATATATATATAAACTCACTTGTGGCAAAATTTTCAATTTGCAAGGGAAGACAGCAATGTGTTTGTGTTCCTCACGTTTTCGTTGCTTGAGCTCCTCCCTGTAGGCGGTAAACTTGTCGAAAAGATGGTAGATGATGTCTGCTTGGAATATTTTCACGCCAATAGAATCTGCTAATTCCTGGGCGTCTCTCTCTATCTTCACATCAAAAGCCAAAATTGTCGCGTATCTACAAAAAACAGAAATCAAATTTATTATAATTATTTCATAAAAAAAAAATTATGTAAATTTTTCTATTAGGGATTTATTTTTCAAAGACCCTAATCTTAAAATTCGGCTTTTTTTGGTAAATTGCGGTCATATTCATAATTATATCCAATTTTAGTTTTTCTCTTTCTCTCTTTCTCGAAAGAAGAAGGCCCAAGCCAGGATGTTCTCAATTTACAAAATTTGTCAAGGCTCTGGAAAAAAAAAAAAAAACTAAAATCTCATATCTGAAAAATAAAATCTCTTATATATTTTGTGGGAAAGAAGATTACGATAGAAAAAAGAAGGAGGGAAAGGAGAAAAAAGGATTTCAAAAACCACCGAGGGTTCAATTTATTTTTTCTAACAAAAACACAACAATCTTCCAACGATTGGACCATACGCAAGCCAGGTGTCGCGAGAATTTCAAATGCTAGAGAGACTTCCTTTCCTTTCGAATTAGGATTTTAGTTGACAGGTGCCTCTAGAAATGATGTACTTTTAAACCGGAAATTATCAACCAAACATAAAACCCTGTTATAGTAATTTGAAGACGAAAAGAAAAATAAATAGTAAATAAATGAAAAAAATATATAATTGATTTGTTTGCATGACTCTAGAATTTAGGACGGAAATAGTATAAATTTTTTTTTTTTCATCTGCAGGATAATCTCGAATAGATAGAATGATCTTAGAATCGAGTTCCGGTGACTGATTCGATGCGAATCCCTGAGTTTTTGGAGGACAAAAGCCTTTTGCTTTGTGTCCTTTTTCTCATTCCACTTTTTTCACCCTTCACCATTTCCTCTTTCTGTCTATATATATCTCTCTCTCTCAAGACTCGCCAAGAATTCGTCGATCCGTGAAGCAATATCCGTCCTGCTGTCTCATTTTTAATCGACAACGAGAGAAGAAGAAGAATCATCATCCCCGAAAATAGGGACTATACCTTACAAAGATTTCTTGTACACAACATCCTCTGACCCAGAACCCACTAAATAGAAAAAAAAAAAAAGGTTACCAAACCGATCTCATGGTCCAGAGATCAAATTTCTTGGATCCTATAAAAATATATTGAAGAGTCACTTGCAAAATACAAAAATATTACTCTAAATTTAAATCAGTGAAAGGTTACTGATGAAATAAAGATGTTTGGGTCAGTTTGGATAGGATCTACAGCATCCGAGATATAATTAACCAAACTGGATGAAAAATTTCGAAAATTTAAATTTTCGAGATAAAATCTCGGCAAATCATATAAGAGTTATCCCCCGCGAGTGCTCTACAAAAAAGTAAGGGACAATTTTTAATAGGACCAACAGCATCCGAAAGATAATGGACCAAATAGGATGCAAAATTTTGAAAATTAAAATCCTTGATATAATAAGCCTCGGGCATAGCACAGCAGAATTTTTATTCCCAAATTTCTACAAAAAATATATGTGACGCATTTTTTGATAGGACCAACAGCATCCGGTATATAATAATGGACCAAATAGTACAAAAATTTTCGAGATGAACTCTCGGTAAAGTAGAAGTTTTCCCTCGATAGTGCTATACAAAAAGATATAGAACACTTTTTGATAGGACCAACAGCATCCATTATAGCATCCGGGATATGATGGACCAAACTGGGCGAAAAATTTTGAAAATAAAAGTTTTCGAGATAAAGTCTCGACCATAAAAGGAAAGTTATCTCCAGATAGTGACCTGCAGAAAACATTTGAGACACCTTTTAATAGGTCTAACAGCATCCAGGATACAATGGACCAAATAGGATGCAAAATTTCGAAAATTTAAATTTTCGAGGTAAAGTCTCGGCACAGCATAAGAGTTATCCCCCGATAGTACTCAACGAAAATAAGTATGAAGTACTTTTAGATATAGGGCCAACAGCATCCGAAATATAATGGACCAAATTGGATAAGAAATTTCGCAAATTAAAATCTACGAAATAAACTCTCGGGCATAGCACAGCAGAATTTTTATTCCCAAATTTTTACAAAAAATATATGTGACGCATTTTTTTGATAGGACCAACAGCATCCGGGATATAATGGACCAAACTGGAGGAAAAATTTCAAAAATTTAAATTCTCAAGATAAAGTCTCGGGCGTAAAAGGAGAGTTATCCCCAGATATAGTGATCTACAGAAAATATGTAAGGCATTTTTTGAAAGGACCAACAGCATCCGGGATATAATAATGGACCAAATAGGACAAAAATTTTCGAGATGAACTCTCGGTAAAGTAAAAGTTTTCCCTCGATAGTGCTATACCAAAAGATATAGAGCACTTTTTGATTGGACCAACAGCATCCGTTATAGCATCCGGGATATAATGGACCAAACTGGGCAAAAAATTTTGAAAATAAAAATTTTCGAGATGAAACTGTTGGGCGCAACATAACAGGATTATCATTCTTAGATAGTGCTCTACAAAAAATATATACTTTTGATAGGACCAACAGCATCCGGGATATAATGGACCAAACTGGTCGAAAAATTTAAATTTTCTAGAGAAAATCTCGGCAAAGCATAAAAGTTATTCCCCGATAGTGCTCTACAAAAAAATAATAAATTACTTTTTGATAGGACCAACAGCATCCGGCATATAATGGACCAAACTGGACGTAAAAATTTCGAAAATTTAAATTTTCGAGATAAAATCTCGGCCATAAAAGGAGAGTTATCCCCAGATAGTGATAAACAAAAAAATATATGGGACACATTTTGATAGGTCCAACAGCATCCAGGATACAATGGACCAAATAGGATGCAAAATTTCGAAAATTTAAAGTCTCGGCAAAGCATAAGAGTTATTCCCCGATAGTGCTCAACAAAAAAAAGTATGAAGCAGTTTTAGATAGAGCCAACAGCATCCGAAATATAATGGACCAAATTGGATAAGAAATTTCGAAAATTAAAATCTACGAAATAAACTCTCGGGCATAGCACAGCAGGATTTTTATTCCCAAATTTCTACAAAAAATATATATGGAGCACTTTTTAATAGGACCAACAGCATCCGTGGTATAATGGACCAAAAAATTTCGAAAATTTAAATTTTCAAGATAAAATCTCGTTAAGGCAGAAGCGTTATCCCCAGATAGTGAACTACAAAAAAAGAAATGAAACTTTCTGATAGGACCAACAGCATCCGAGCTACAATGGACCAAAATTTTTGAAATTTTTAATTTCCGAGATAAATTAGTATTCGCACTTACTGGCTATCATGCTCCAACATAATCGACGCCTTCATCACATCTTTCTTGACGACAGGTCCAATACGAATTCCAGCGTACTGAAACAAAAATAAAAACAAAATTTATAGAATATATTTAATGCGAATTTTATTAAATTTTTTATTATATTTAATTAACATTTAGTTAACGAAGAAAATGTAGAACAAATTCTTAAATATAACGTCGCATATATAATTTATAGTTTAAAGCAAAATGAATGACTCGTTATGAAAATATAATATAAGAGAAAGCTTGAGGGTGTTCTAAAACAGTTGTAGTGTGTGAGTATATAACAAAAGAAGGGGTATCGAAGAAAATCCAGGATAAATCGGTATGCGTGGGCTATAGTGAAGGAATAACACACGTTGTGAATGCAACACGTGACATCCGGGTACCTTCTTTTTTATTTTTTTTTTTTTTTTATTTCACCAATTGTCATCGAGAATTTTATTTCCCAAATATAATTTATCATAAACATTTTAATATAAAATATAAAAAGATTTTTATCAAAATCTAGCTTCTTATTATATTAAATATGATTTTTATGTTCCGGACTCCTAAATTTTTTTTTAATTCCATTATATTTGTTTAAAAACCAAAAAAAGGAGAATAAAAAAAAATTTTCAGGGGTCCGGAATGTAAAAATCACTCTTTATATTACAATAATATTAATGACAGTAGAATATGTTTAGAGAGGTTATTAGAAATTTTATATTAATTTTCATAACAACTGCCAACCTTGCAACGCTAAATTATGGCTAATGGCGCGAAATTCAAAAATTGTTATGAAATAAAGAAATTTAGAAATAATTTCCGAATTGAAGATAAATTAAACAATGTTACTCTATATGCTTTATACGCACTGGGAAAAATATTTCGGTTCAGTAACCAAAAATTTGACTGGATCAACAAAATAATTTTATTGGTATTAAAGAAACCAAAATATTTGTTTAAGCCAACCAAAAAATTTGCTTGAGTGTTTTTTGTTGGCATAACAAAAATGTTTGGTTAGCTGAACCAAATTTTTTCTTAGGACAACAAATATTGGTTGATCAAACCACCATTGTTGGAACAACAAACGATTATTTGGTTTTTCAGATCAAATTATTTTGTTGTGTTAACCAAATTATTCTGTCGTGAACTTTTTTTGTTGTTAGCTTAGCCAAATTTTTTTGTTGGAGCAAAAAAAATGTTTGGTTGAGCTAAACCAACAGAACAAAAAACGAATAAATTTGGTTTTTCAGACTACACTATTAACCAAATTATTTTGTTGTAACTAAATTTTGGTTAGAATTTTAAAAATGTCAAGCCTATAATTTTGTTCGTCCAACTAAATGTTTGGTTCAGAAAACTCTACAATTTTGTTTCCACCAATAAAAATTTAGTTACAACCAAAATTTCCCAACCAAACGATTTTGTTTGCAAAAATTTTTATTTTTTTAGTATCTTATTAGAAGGACCTTCAGTGCTACCAATATAACAAAAATTCTGTTATGCCCAAAAAAAAAAGTTTAAAGATGTTTTTATTATTTATATTATTCCTCAATTCAGCAGAATTATATGACAACTTTTTTTCAATGCAAATTATTTTCTAAAAACTATACAAGTATCAATTTTTTTTTTTTTTTATTATAAAAATTTTTTTTTTATTTTTTATTAATATTAATAATATGTATACGAACAATTGAAAAAAAAAATATTCGAAGGTCATTGGGAAAACTAAAGATGAACAATCAACGAGCTGTCAACTAATTATAGTCAATTAATGGTTGAAATTTTTTTCGTGCACTCGCATGGAAGAAGATGAAAACGAGAGGAAGAGAGAAGAAGAAACTTCCCACTTCCTGTTGCCCTGAGGGGGTGACACAACTTCTTGAGAACCTGTTCTGCAACGAGAGAGCCTATGGACCTCGCTCTTAATTGGGCCTTAATTACTCGAGTTTTTAGCCTTGCCGCAAGGGAAACTACAGCAGTAAATAATACAGGAAGATCAATATTTTCTTCCTTTGATATTCCCTCAGGTCATTTTTATATACAATTACCATTCTCACGAAATATAATAAAATTTTTTACATTCTCATAAAAATTGATCATTTTAAAATTATATTACATCGATTGTAATCGATAAAAATATAAATCAACAACACAATATTATCATCTAAGGATCAATATAAAACACAATGAATTATTATTATTATTATTATTATTATTATTAATATTTATTTATTTTTTATTTATTTGTTAATGTAAAATTTTATCAAAATTGCCCAAAATAAAAAATATGTAAAAAAAAAGAATTAATAAAAAATCAATTCTTATATATTTTATTTCCGATAAAAATTTTAAAAAAAAATTAAAACTGGGGTTTTTTTTTTTTTTTTAATATTTTATCAAGGGCTTGAGTGCGCCTCAAACTTGGATTGATAAAGAGACCGAGCGTAACGTCTAGTGTATTTTGCTTATCAACCCGAGAAGGTATCGAGTTCCTGTGGCGAGTGCAATGATAGGCAATGACTGGCGGATGTGGCTCCAGGGACGTAGCGATAATTGTTTTTCATTTTCAAACCGCGTTTATAATACAATACGTAATCATTATTTGTCTCTCTCTCTCTCTCTCTCTGTAAATTAAACAATTTTTTTCATATTCAAAAAATAAAATTTTGTTGTTTAGAAAATACCAAAATCGATTTTCGCTTTTTTCTTCCTTATATAGTAAAAATAATTTACTATTTTTATAATTTTACAAATATTATTCAAAATATTAATTATACTTAATAAATTAATAATAATATTTAAATTTTATTATTATAATTTTTTATATAATTTTAATATTTTTCAAATTTTCGAAAGATTAAAAATTTTTGGGGGACTTTTTTTTACATTTGATTATTATATTTTATTACAATTTTTGCACCGCGTTTATCTTTTATATATATATATATATATATATGCAAAGTATGATAAGGTAATCGTAGACCTCAAGCTACCGGATACGAAACCGACACTCAGTCCTGAGAAGATAACGCGATTAAACGGGTGTAACCATCCGGATTACTGTACCAATAGAATTATCTCAATGAAAAAAAAAAGAAAATAATAGTAATTCGAAAATAATTATTCAAACATCCGTTACTTTTATTATATATACAAAAATCTAGTAAATATAAAAACAATTAGAGTAAATGTACTAATTACGTTGCAATTCGAGTCAAAATAGAAAATTCGACATTTCTATTGTATAAAGTCAATTGAAGACTTATTAAGCTTATGTTATTTAGATATTAAAAAAAAATTAAACTTTATAAAAATCGATTATTTAAACAAATATGAGAAATTAAAATTACACTGAAAAAAACATTTATTTGATTCAAATACCGGTGTATTTGGTTATTATCAAATAAATATTTATTTGAATCAAATATTTCTTATTTGAATCAAATAAATATGGTATTTGCTTTAAATACTGAAATATTTGATTCAAATAAGAAATATTTGATTCAAGTAAATATTTATTTGATAATAACCAAATACAGCGGTATTTGAATCAAATAAATTTTTTTTTCCAGTGTAATACCGTAATTTTCTATTACGGTGCGTTTGTATCAGTTTCGATGTACCAATTATGGTGACCAAAATTACGTGTATTTTGAAGATACTTTGCCCGCCGTAATTGAAGCCAATGGAAATGTTTAAAAAAAATTTCAATTAAGGCGAGGGAAAAAATTTAATCTCAAATAATTAAATTAATAATTGTTTAAATGTGCATTTTTATAAATAATTGTATCAAAAAAAGATTAAAATAATTTTTTTAAATCATTTCGCAACTCTCTAAATCTAAATTAATGAAAACTGAGCTACTATTTTAAATTAGTAAGAATTTTCACTAATTTTTCGTCACTTTTTACTAAAACTTTATTCAAAAATTTTAAAACTACTAAATCAAATAGTAATATTTTAGTAAAAATTTTTACTAATGTGAATTAGTATCTCATTTTTCACTCATTCAAATTTAGAGAGAACAGTTATATTAAATTAAATATAATAGTACACTGAAAAAAATGTTGCCGAGAAATTCAACTACCATTGGGTAGTTGACTAGAAAGTAGTTAAAATAACTACATTTTTAGTTAATCTAATCATGTTGATGTAGTTAATGTAACTATTTTTAAGAAGTTAATAAGTAATGATTTTACGTAAATATGTAGTTAAAGTACAACTACAGGTCGGTAGTAAAATTAACTTTCTTAAGGTAGTAACCCAGGTGAAATGATTCTACGAAAATCACTTCACGGAAATTCCAAACGGAATTCCGCAAAATTTTGAAAGTATTCCTTTCGTAATTTTGCGAATTTTTTTTTTTGAAGAATTCCATACAGAATTGCACAAAATTTTCAATAAAATTCCACAACTTTATTTTTTGCTGATTTTTTTGTGATTTTAAAATAACTGCTGCTACTATAACGAAAACTAGTCGACGATGATGTTCCTGGTGAATATAATAAAGAATTTATGATAGATTAATTAATATCTAATCGAACTTATTTGAGAGGTCAATAAAACGTTTTCCAAAAGAAATTTACTATTTTTCAGTCAACTAACTAACGGTAGTTGAATTTCTCGACTAATTTTTTTCAGTGTATCCATCAGCAGTTATTTTAAAATTACAAAAAAATCAGTAAAAAATACACTCAATAAAAAAACTAGTAGATTTGACTACTTTTTAACTATACCCTGCATAGTTCAATAGGTCCTTAACTGAATTTAAAAAGTTGTATGGACTATTAAAAAGTAGTTAAAAGAACTAAGAATTTAGTTGGGTCAAGGAGATTTTGTAATTGTTCTAATTTTTGAAGTTGATTCAACTACTTTTGTTAAGTACAATTAACTACTAATTCTTAACTCCATAAAAAATAGTTAAATTGACTACACGCACATAGTTAAAATAACCAAAAAAGTAGTTACTTTTACTACTTTCAAGTCAATTAACTAAAGGTAGTTGAGGATTTCGGCTAAATTTTTTTCAGTGTACAGTTGTGAAATTCTAACAAAAATTTTGTGCAATTCTGTATAGAGATTATTGATAGAACGTCCAACAGCCTTCCGGCAGGATGAAAAAGACTCACGTGAGTCCCTCCGAAATCGCTTTATAAAATTAACATGGATTCAGATAATCCAAAAGTAAAATATATCGTTGGAAAGGTAAAAACACAAGCTTTTAGCGCATGTAAACATAAAGTTTGTAAATTAAAATCCCTAGGCTAGGGAATTCAAAGAAAAAGGACGTTTTTATAGGGTTTTTTTGACGAATCCAAAAAAATATTTAAACTGAATTTTTTTTAAAATAAACTATCACATTTTATTTTTTGAAGACTTCAGAAGAAAATGAGAGTAGTTAGACTGAAAAATATTGGTTTTTGTAGATTTTACAGTGAATTTACGAAAAACTGTTTTTTTGGCTTGTAGCAAACATGCAAAGTTTGAAGGCTTCGAAACATGGTTTAATATTATTTTTTTTTAAAGTCTAACGCATGAATTTTTTCATTTTTACGTCTACTTTAATAAGAAAAGGTAAAAAAAAAAATTTTGAGTTCCCTTTTTACCACCCTCATATATATAGGGCCATACAAAAAAGCCTTCCGGCAGGACGGGCGCTTGGACGTTCTATCATTATGTGTGTGATTCTTATAAAAAATTCGCAAAATTACAAAAGAACTACTTTCAAAAATTTTGCGGAATTCCGTATATAATTTTTACGGAATTCCGTGTAGAATTTCCGTGGAGTAGTTTCCGTAGAATCGTTTCACCTGGAAAAACCAAGTGGAATTGTAGTCAACTCAAAATTTAAAGAGTAGTAAATCCAACTACTATTCGCCAGTTATATGAAAAGTAGTAAAAGGAATTATTTTCTTTAATTAATATAACTGCTTTTTGAGTAGTCAATTTTTTATTAATTTCTATGATTTTATAGGCTTCAATAAAATTCCTTGTTGTAGAATTAACAAGTCGTCTGTAATTAAAACTAATACTTTAAGTAGTAGATTTTTACTATTTTAATTAATTCGATAAACTTAAAGAAGATTTTTTATGTAGAATTTACAAATCGTTTCCAGTTAAAACAACTACTTTAAGTAGTAGATTTTACTACTCAAAGTGGTACAATAGGCTTTAAGAACATTTTTGTTGTAGAATTAACAAATCCTTTGTGATTCAAACTACTACTTTAAGTAGTAATTTTTTACTATTTTAATTAATTCAATAAGCTTGAAAAACGTTTTTGATGTAAAATTTACAAATCGTTTCCAATTAAAACTACTACTTTCAATAGTAGCTTTTACTACTTAAAGTGGTTAAATAGGCTTTAAGAACATTTATGTCGTAGAATTAAAAAAATCCTTTGCAATTAAAACTATCACTTTAAGTAGTAGATTTTACTGCACTATGCAATTAAACAACTTATAATATAATTAAAAGATGAAAAATTGACAAGTCAAAACTTAAAAAGGATAGTTATAGCAACTAATAAAAGTAGTAAAAATGACTACTTTAAATAGTTAAATTACCAATTGGACAAGCAGAAAGTAGTCTTCGAGTAGTTTGCAGACTGTCGTAGCGAGCGTGCGTGGTTAGTCGGTTAAGGTATCGGATTGCGAGCGTTAGGGTCGTGGGTTCAATTCCGGTCTGTTAGAAATTTTCTCTGTTAGGTACATAATCGTTAGGGCATAAAATAAGCGTCAGTATAGGAGAGAGGATGAAAAAGTCAATTCTACTGATAATAAACAATTATAAATAAAAAATAATTTTATTTTCCTATTTTAAGTAGTAAAATCTACTACTTAAAGTAGTAGTTTCAATTGCAAAAGATTTATTAATTTTACAAAAAAATGTTCTTAAAGCCTATTGAACCACTTTCAGTAGTAAAGTTTACTACTTAAAGTAGCAGTTTCAATTGCAAAATATTTATTAAATGTACCAAAAAAATGTTCTTAAAGCCTATTGAACCACTTTAAGTAGTAAAATCTACTACTTACATCTTGAGTTGTTTTAACATTTTGAAATTGAGTTAATACAATCACAAAATGTCATTCTACCAATTACATTTTTAATTGATTTAACTATTTTTATATAATTAATAGAACCGTTTAAATTCAGTTGAGGACCTATTGTACTACTCAGAATAGTTAAAAAGTAGTAAAACCTACCAATTTTTTTTTCAGTGTAATAAATAGCTATTTTTTTATGAATGCGCCGTAATTGGTACACTTACCCCATAGGTAATGAAGTGGAAAAATAAAAAATAATTTAATATTTCTTTTGAATATAATTTGAAACGAAATTTTATTCAATCTGACATATTATATATATGCGTAGATATATGGGCAAATCCACAGAACCGGCCGATTTTTACTTATCAAGATGAAAATTTTCCAAATAGCAAGCACACCTTTTATTTATGGTTTACTTTCTTTAAAATATATTCAAGAACAATTATCTTCTTGCGTGATTCATTTTATTTTAATGCCGTTTGAGTTAAAAGCCAAAAACGAAAATATTATTTTTCTTCTGGAAATTAAAATTAAAAATGGCATTTCTTTGTTTTTTTTATATATTATTTGAAATATGTGCAAAACATTTTGAATAATAAAATATGATAAAATACAAATAATTAATTTTTTAATTATCAAAAATAAATTATTTATATTTTATCATATTTTATTATATATTTTATTTATTAGCATTTAATTTTTTATATCTGTAAATTAAATTGTTTACTTACTAATTTTGATATTAACTATTTTAACCAACAAACTGACATTATTGACATCGATTTTGATATAACTTTGAAAATAAAACAAATGAAAGGATAATTCATTTTTCACGATTAACTAGTTAAATTTCGATAAATTTTTTTTTATTTTTAATTTTTAGACGTTATAAATTGAAAATATAATTTGGCGTTTGCATACAAGAATTATAATAATGTCTTTATATAATCACACATGTTTTCAACTCATCATATTTTATCCTGTAGTTGTGCTACTGAAAAAAGGCTAAGTTGAAAATGGTTCACGCTTAAACATAGAGTGATAATTATTGGAATATTTTCTTTAATTCTGATTGCACTCTATTCTATGATACATACATTTGTTCGTCTGTTCACAAGCAATAAGCTCCAATTTGAAAAATTCAAATCGAATAATCGCCGCAAAAGATATTTACAAAAATGTATAGACATTTCATTATTATAAAATAATGAGTAATGCTACTTTCAACGACTATCATTTCTTTTTATTTAAGAGCACATATTTTTTATTACTTTCAAAACTTTTTTCAATAAGTAAACTATAATTCACCACAGTTTGGAATTGTTCGGATCTATGCCGAACAAGTTATACCTATAAGAATTAAAATTTATACCTGGAGTAACACCGTATATTTTATTTTTTAAGTTACTTAATTCGATTTTATTTTTTATAAAAGACTAGAAGGTTCACATTTATTCAATTTTCTTATTTCAATAGGTTCTCAGAGATATTACAAAATGGTTGAAGTATGAAAATAATTAATATAATACTTCTAAAATAGAAAAATATGTGAGTAACATGAAATCGGCCGGTTCTGTGGATTTGCCCATATACGTATACGTAGGAAATACGCGGTTTGAAATGCGGAGCATATATTTGAAACGTGGCTCGAGTAACGTCGATGCAGCATATGGCAAACAGGAGGCGGAAGCAGGACCGGAAGTGGACCGGGTCGAGTTGAGCCTCAGTTCAGGAATGAAACGAAATAGAATGGAATGAAACGCAATAGGTCTACGTACTCGTACACCGACACTTGAATTTATTTCAATCTACTCTGTGTGATCCATTATATTGTAAATATACTGTCTCATACATTTCAAATTACTTTTACTATCATATCAATTTTATCATCATTCATCATTTGGATTATATTGAAATATATTCTATATATAAAAAAAAACAGATAAGCAACGAAAATTTTCTGAATATATATAGTTTTAATAAACTAATTTATTCTTAATTGAGTTTTTATTTTAATTTATTTAGGAAAAAAAAAATCTTTATCTGGAACGGCGATATGTTTCTCTGGAATAGCGAAAACTTTCACTGTTTTAGTGAAAATATCGCTATTCCAGTGAAACTTATCGCTGCTCCAGATGAAGATTTTTTTTTTCTATTTATTATTAACCGAATTACTCTCGTAATCTGAATTATAATCACTTTTGACTAATTCAATAGCACTAATTCGTTTATTAAATAAATTAGTAACAGTAATGATTAATTTTTAGTCAAAAATGACTAATTCATTAGTTAATCTAATTTTTAGGTTATGTTGCATGACTAAAAAATTAGTAGATTTGTGTCTACTAAATATTTTAGTAATTTTTTTTTTACAAATAATTAGTTAAATTTGACTGTTAAATTAGTTGTTTTCTACTAAAAATTAGTTATTTTCTACTAATTGTAATAGAGTCGATTCGTTCACAGTTTGACTGTTAATTAGTAGTTTTCTACTCTCTAAATCTGAATTATTAGTTTTCTACTAATGAAAGAGTTTACCAAATTGAATTAGTAACAGTTTTAACTAATTTTTAGTGAAAAAACTACTAATTGCTAGTAGAAAACTACTAATTCATTAGTAAGTCCTATTTTTTATACTATTTCAAATTAGTTAACGATTTACCCCATGAATTAGTAGTTTTCTACTAGCGATTAGTAGTTTTTTTTACTAAAAATTAGTCAAAACCGTTACTAATTCAATTGGTAAACGAATACACACTCTTTCACTAGTAGAAAACTACTAATTCAGATTTAGAAATTACCCAAGTAGAAATATCCGTAGCTCGCCGTAATTAAACACCGGCATGGTACTGATCCAATACTGGCTGTCGGTATTGACTTTCAGTACTGGCAGTGTACTGACTAATACACCGAATCAGTACTATGTCGGAGGTAAAAAAATATTAAAACCAGTACTGGCAGTACACTGTCATTTACACCGAATCAGTACTATGTCGGTGATAAAAAATATTAAATGAAAAAGTCTTTAAATTATTCCAATAGGTAGAAAACGATGATTTTTTATTTAAAAAAATGTATATTAATTTCTTTAGAATACTTTCCCTCAAAATTTTGGATGTAATTGTAATGTATTATTATATACCTATATAAAATATATTTATGTTTTTTTAGTTATTTTAGTACTCATTGAAATATGTGCATTAAGTTATTTATCATGCATACAATAACAATAAGTTGAGAATTTTTTTCTAATAGTTTTAAAAATAAAGCAAATGTAATTTTTTCACTGTAATTTTTAAATATTATTAATAATTAAATATTAAATTTAAAAATTTTTTTACCATTCATATTTTACAGTCGTCTTTTATTAACTTATTTTTAATTATGTAATTCATCAATCATTTTTGTCTGTTTTAATATTATTTACGGTAAAAATAATTTATTAAAAATATTTAACTGAAATTGATATCCAGTTTTATTTTATTAAATCTTTGTAAAAATTGAAAAAATTTTGTGAGTTTAAAAAATTTAAGAATAAATTCATTTTATTTTCGTGATCAATAGATAATACAAACTTTGAAATCAAAACTTTTGTATTAGGTGAACTACTTCAAGTCAGCATTTCAAGCCAGCGCGGCTGTGCGGTATGCGTATCTGACTTGCGTTCTAAGGGTTTAGGGTTCGATCCCCCATGCGTGCGAGATTTTTCGTTCTTAGTTTTAAGTGTTATAAGTACAATATTTGTTCATGTGTAATATCAATTATTAAATAATTATTAAATTAAGTATAAGTGCAAAGTAAAAAAAATTAAATATTATGAATTTAAAAAAATAAAAAAATTTACAACACAAATTATTTTTTGTAAAATAATTTATTAAAAATAAAATAATTTAATTAATATAAATGATAATTATTATTTTAATTATTTATTGTTAATAATATTTTATATATTCTAAATAACATTAACTATTATTGGCTTCACATTACCTGTTCGTGGTAAAAATGGGAGTAATAAGCTAATAAGGATGAAATTTGCATTGGAAAGCGTGTTTTAGCATTTTGTAAAAAAGTGAGATTTTAAGTCCGGATGAGTACTTTGCCAGTATTATGCCAGTATTATTCTAGTACTACGTTAGTACTGGTGAGCGGGACAAAATCAGTACTGGACAGCGTTACCAGCCAGGGTTGGTCCACTACTGTCCCAGTACGGCAGTCAGTACTATTATACTGACTGGCAGTGTTGGGTCAGTACTATGCCAGTGGCACATTTCTACTTGGGTAGTTTCAAATAAGGTGGAATTTTAGATTTTGATTTTTTTAAAATTTAAACAATTATGTAAACAAATGGAAATTGTAATATTTCATTATTAGAGTAATAAAAAAATCCCCCCCCCCCCTTCGCTGAAAAAATGTTACTATACTGAAAACAGTGAAAACAAAATTTATTTGATTTAAATAATCGATTACTTGACTATTTTGCTTTTTGCAAAATTAAAATTTTGAAGTTTATAAAAAAATTTTTGGAATACATTCAGTGAGAGAGTATGAGAGAGAAAGAAAGAGACTACATAGTGAAATAGTAAAATAAGCCACGGTAGTACGCTCGAGCCGGGACCCTAATGGTTTCATCCTTGACGGCATTCGCCATTTGCATAATTCGCCATTCATGCTCCTGGGCTTTCAGAGTTTCAGGCTATATATACAGAACTCATTTAATTTCCCATTATATTTGCAAAAAAAAAAAAAAAAAAATCTCCAATTGCTTTTTTTTGAATTTAGAAAAAAAAATTTCTTTTCTTCCTCCACAACGATTGAAGAAAAATTTTTTATTTACAAATAAAAAAATTCAAATATCGGAACATTTGTACATGGAAAAAAAATCTTCAACTGGACCAATGATATTTTTCACTAAAACAACGAAAGTTTATGCTATTGTAGAGAAACATATAGCTGTTTCAGATAAAAAAAATTTTCCGTGTATTTGCGTATATTTACAAATTAACAAACTGTCTATACCTACTCTCTAAATGTGAATTAGTAATAATCTTTACTAATTTAAATTAGTGACTCGCACTTTTTGCTTCTCAATTAGTGAAATTTTACTAATTGTTAGTAAAAGTTACTAATAATTAGTGAAATTTTACTAATTGTTAGTAAAAGTTACTAATAATTAGTGAAATTTTACTAATTGTTAGTAAAAGTTACTAATAATTAGTGAAATTTTACTAATTGTTAGTAAAAGTTACTAATAATTAGTAAAATTTTACTAATTGTTAGTAAAAGTTACTAATAATTAGCAAAATTTTACTAATTGAGAAGCAAAAAGTGAGTCACTAATTTAAATGTAGTAAAATTTTTTACTAAATCAGATTTAGAGAGTAAGGGGCCATTCATTAATTACGTAAGGGTCCTTATGGGGGGGGGATTATAAAATCTCTACATGATCTTATGTCAGGGGTGGGGAGGGGGGAAGGGGTAGAAACTATTCTTAAGTAAGATTTTGCCAAGCATTTTCTATTTGTATTGTCGTAATTACCTTTTTAATTACATATTAATCACTGTAAAAATAAAGTATACTAAAACAGTACCGATTTTAGGTATCAAAATAGAATCAAATGACAATTTAGTACACTGAAAAAATAATTTATTTGATTCAAATACCGGTGTATTTGGTTATTATCAAATAAATATTTACTTGAATCAAATATTTCTTATTTGAATCAAATAAATGGTATTTGCTTCAAATACTGAAATATTTGATTCAAATACTATATATATTTGATTCAAGTAAATATTTATTTGATAATAACCAAATACACCGGTATTTGAATCAAATAAATTTTTTTTTCAGTGTACCTAAAGTTTTAGATTAATACCTTTCTTTTTACAGTGATATTGTTAAAAACTTACGTAAGAAGAAGGAGGGTGGGGTGGGGGGGGTCCGAAAAATCTTATAAATTCTTACATGGCGTAAGGGGGGGGGGAGTCAAAATTACCCAAAATCGTCCTTATACATAATTAATGAATGGTCCCTAATATTTTTTTTGAAAATATTTTTCTATCAAAGAGAAAAATTTTTATTGAATCTTTTAGAAATTTTGAATAATTTATGTATATATATTTAAAGAACTTGACGCGATTTTAACGAGCAAAGTATGGGACACACGTGCGCGTTGGCATTTGTGGAATGCTTGATAACGGCCTGCGGTTTTGCACGCACCCCATCGCAGACGCAACTATATACGCTATATAGTATATACTATATAAGACGAGTGTAAAATGAGGGGAGAGGTCAAATTTTTTGACGGTACAAGTTTCTCTCGCCACCTCGAATTGTGCGCTTCTCTCTTTTAAAGTTAAAAAAAAAAAAAGAAAAAGAAAAAGAAAAGAAAAAAAGAGAGAAAGAGAGAAATAGAATGAAGATGGAGTGGCACCAAAAATAACTAGTGACGCACTCTTTGCTCCCGCGCGCCGGACTTGACTTACTATATATATATGTTGTATATACATATAGAAATATTCCTTGTATCTATAAACAAACGCGACCGTCCAAGTCATCCCCTGACGGGTCATAATATACTCGCATCTTAATACTAGATTTATTGATCGATAATGCTCCAATTATTTCAATTACAATGTGTATTTGTATTTATATTTCACACCCATAGAGAAATTATATATATTTTTCTCCTAGCCAAATAAATTTTTATTTGATTTAAATAAATTTTTACTTCATTTATTTCATTTACTATACTTACAAAATAAAATCAATAAACAGTCAGAAACTTCTGTCAACTTTTGCTCCGAAAATAAAAAAAAATTACTTCTAAAATAGTAAAATTTACTCCGGAAATAATATTTTTTTTTTTTATTATTTCCGGGGCAAAAAGTTGGCAAAAATTTCAGACATTTTAGAATTTACTTTGAAAATAATAAAAGTTATTTTATTTTTTGTTTTCTATTTTTGTCTGTGTTTTAACACTGGAAAAAAATTATATATTTCATTCAAATAATTTGGTTACTTGACTATTATAAAATATTTATTTATATTAAATAATTATTATATTTGAATTAATTAAATCATATTTGTTAAAAATACAGAAATTATTGGCTCAAATACAATTTATTTTATTCATGTAAATATTTATTTGATAACAGTCAAGTAATTTAGTATTTGAATCAAATAAATTTTTTTTCTATGTATTAATTATTGTTATTATTACTATTATTATTTCATTGATATTATTAATTATTTTTATTATTTTTTATTTTTACTGTTATTGTATCATTGTTATTATTAATTATTTTTATTTTTATTTTTATTTTTATTTTTATTATAAAAAAAGAGTACCACTGAAAAATAAATTCAAAATAAAAAAAATGTATCAAAAATTATTCTGGGAATTTTAATTTTTTTTTTATAAAAACAAAAAGAAAATGTAGAACACATAATTGTACGGAAAATAATATGAAATTGGAAATGTGAGTCATTTTTGTTTTTTGTTTTTAATGTATTACGTAAAATTTAAAATAAAATTGATTTAAACCCATATTTAAGGATCAATCGGATTTAATATAGTGCAGAAGTAAAACACGTGACTCATGCTTTTTTTTAAAACATTTATTATTATTTAAGTTTGTAAGTACCAACGAAGTAGTGCTCCACGTGTAACTTATAGGATTCGTTTCAACGATCTGAATAAATTAGATTTGCATCCGCTGAAAGACACATACATTGTGTATGTATATACATTGGGGGGGAAGTGTGTTTAAAACGACACGTGCTTTTAAAAAATTTATAAACTTAAAATTCATATATAAAATACATAGAAAAACAAAGTTTATATCAATAAAACAATAAACATTAGTAAATAATTGTATAAAATATAAATAAATTTTAAAAAAAAACGTAAATACACGGAAAAACATCTTTATTTGGAACAGCGATATGTTTCTCTAGAATAGAGAAAACTTTAGCTGTTTTAGTGAAATCCCACTTGGAAAGATTCCCCGGATAGTGCCCCCTGGAGGTTCTATCAGAATTCCGCCGGAACTTCTAAAGAATTTCCGATATAATTCCGACGGAATTAGGACTCTAAAAAATTTGAAAAAATTAATCGGAATTCCGTCGGAATCCCATCGGAAATTTTTTGAAACTCCCATGGAATTCCGACGGAATTACGTTGGAAGTTCCGGCGGAATTCTGATAGAACCTCCAGGAGGCACTTTCCGGGGAATCTTTCCAAGTGGGAATATATCGCTGTTCCAATGAAACTTAACGCTGTTCCAGGTAAAGATTTTTTTCCGTGTAAATAATTACGATTTTAATAAATTTATCTAATGATCTACTAAGTTTTATACGGAAAGAGAAAGTAATAAATATAAATAATAATAATAATAATAATAATAATAATAATAATAATAATAATAATAATACCAAATATAAAAAAATTATAATAACGATTATTATTATTATTATTAGTATGGTAAAAGTATTGTTTGGCCCTTTGTATAAGTAATTTTTTTTACAACATTTTATATCGGAGAAAATAATTTAGAAAAATTTCAATCTGTGTAAAATATAGAAAAGCGAAAAAAAAAATGAAAAAGAATTTACTATACACATATATATATATATATATATATATATGACAAGAGATCGGTAACGTGTGGAAAACAGTATATAATATATATATATATTCATGAATTGGCTTTCCGGTATATATCACACCGGAAATTGTTGACCACACACGACGTCAGGTTAGAGAGGTGGTAGTAAAACTTTTCGTATAAAATTCTTTTGAGCAACGTGTCACACACGTATGTTGACACATTGAAGGCTTAAATCAGACCGGATGACGACATGTGATGAATGACGTTAAAGGACACGTGCCATTAGTTTGCAAAAGAGTTGCACCGTGTTCCTTCAAATATATATATATATACAAACGCACAATATGGATTCATTCATGAAAAAGAACAAAAACACAACTTCTCTCAATGAAAGGAAAACAGGAAAAAGAAATCTTGTTTTCACGAGTCATTCATATATATGTATGTAGTATGACACAACAAACTCCAATTAAAATCATGTTTTGCAATTTCTTTTGTTCGATAATTAGTAATCTCTTTTTTTTCTCTCTTATTTCTCTGCTATTCAGTACAATATTTGTGCGCTACAAATTAGGGTGCGACAAAATTAATATCCATATATGTTTTAACTCTTTAAATTTGAATGAGGAAAAATTTAAATTGAATTAGTTAAATTGTACTAATTGAATATCCTCTATAACACGGAATATTCCATTCACATTCCGGGAATATTCCATTGGAATATTCGCAATATTCCATTCACATTCCGGGAATATTCTATTAGAATATTCGGAATATTCCATTCACATTCCGGGAATATTCTATTGGAATATTCGGAATATTCCATTCACATTCCGGGAATATTCTATTAGAATATTCGGAATATTCCATTGGAATATGCGCAATATTCCATTCACATTCCGGGATTATTCTATTGGAATATTCGCAATATTCCATTCACATTCCGGGAATATTCTATTAGAATATTCGGAATATTCCAGGAATATTAAAATGTCCGACCTTTGGAATATTCCATTAGAATATTGAGGGAATATTCCAAAATTCCAACGAAATATTCCAATATAATATTCCATCAATATTACGATAGAATATTCCTTCAATATTCGTGTGGAATATTCCGAACGTCGGACAATTTAATATTCCTGGAATGTGAATGGAATATTCCCGGAATGTGAATGGAATCTTCCGTGTTATTGGGGATAGTTAAAAATGGTAAATTTAAATAATTAAATAAACATAATTAAATTAAAGTAAATAAATAATAACAATAATAATAATAAATTTAAGTAAATAAATAATTTAAATTAGTACATTTTTTACTATTAGTTAAATATTTTACTAATTAAAAAGCAAACAATGAGTTACTAATTTAAATATATCAAAATTTTTAGAAATTTTTACTAATTTTTAGAAAAATTTTACTATTTGCTTAAGTAAAATATTTTTTACTTTTTAGTGAAAAATAACTTTAAAAAAAGTAGAAAATTCAAGGAACTTTTAGTAAAATATTACTATTTGATTTAGTAGTGTAGAAATTAATTAATAGAAATTTCTAACAATTTTCCAATAATTATTTATATAATTCAGTTTAGAAATTATTTAGTAGAATTAGTAGAAATTTTCAATAATTTTAGTAAAATACTACTATTTGATATATATAGTAATATATTTTTTACTAAAATTTTTTAGTGGAAAATGACTAAAAAATAGTAGAAATTTCCGCAGTAACTTTCAGTAAAAAAATGCTATTTTTTTAATTAAGTGTAGAAATTAATTAGTAGAAATTTCCAATATAATTTTCCAATAATTTTTAGTAATATATTACTATTTGATTTAGTAATTTTCTTTTTACTAGAAAAATAACTGAAAATTAGTAGAAATTTTTATAGTAATTTTTAGTAAAATATTACTATTTGCATTAGTAACATATTTTTTTGCTAAAATTTTAGTGAAAAATGATTTTAAAAAAGTAGAAATTTCTAGAAACTTTTAATGAAATATTACTATTAGATTTAAAATTAGTAGAAGTAGTAAAAATTTTTAATAATTTTTAGTAAAATATTATTATTTGATTTATATAGTCATATTTTTTTTTACCAAAATTTTAGTGAAAAATGACTAAAAATTAGTAGAAATGTTTATAGTAATTTCTATGTAAAATATTACTAATTTGATTTAGTGTAGAAATTATGTAGTAAAATTAGTAAAAAATTTTCCAATAATTTTTAGTAAAATATTACTATTTTACTTTAGTAATATATTTTTTAGTAAAATTTCAGTGAAAAATGACTAAAAAAAAAAGTAGAAAATTCTAGTAACTTTTAGTAAAATATTACTAATTTGATTTAGTAATTTTCTTTTTACTAGAAAAATAACTAAAAATTAGTAGAAATTTTTATAGTAATTTTTAGTAAAATATTACTATTTGCATTAGTAACATATTTTTTTGCTAAAATTTTAGTGAAAAATGATTTTAAAAAAGTAGAAATTTCTAGAAACTTTTAATGAAATATTACTATTAGATTTAAAATTAGTAGAAGTAGTAAAAATTTTTAATAATTTTTAGTAAAATATTATTATTTGATTTATATAGTCATATTTTTTTTTTACCAAAATTTTAGTGAAAAATGACTAAAAATTAGTAGAAATGTTTATAGTAATTTCTATGTAAAATATTACTAATTTGATTTAGTGTAGAAATTATGTAGTAAAATTAGTAAAAAATTTTCCAATAATTTTTAGTAAAATATTACTATTTTACTTTAGTAATATATTTTTTAGTAAAATTTCAGTGAAAAATGACTAAAAAAAAAAGTAGAAAATTCTAGTAACTTTTAGTAAAATATTACTAATTTGATTTAGTAATTTTCTTTTTACTAGAAAAATAACTAAAAATTAGTAGAAATTTTTATAGTAATTTTTAGTAAAATATTACTATTTGCTTTAGTAACATATTTTTTTGCTAAAATTTTAGTGAAAAATAATTTTAAAAAAGTAGAAATTTCTAGAAACTTTTAGTGAAATATTACTAGTAGATTTACAAATAGTAGAAGTAGTAAAAAATTTTAATAATTTTTAGTAAAATATTTTTATTTGACTTATATATAGTCATATTTTTTTTTACCAAAATTTTAATGAAAAATGACTAAAAATTAGTAGAAATGTTTATAGTAATTTCTATGTAAAATATTACTAATTTGATTTAGTGTGGAAATTATGTAGTAAAATTAGTAAAAATTTTCCAATAATTTTTAGTAAAATATTACTATTTACTTTAGTAATATATTTTTTACTAAAATTTCAGTGAAAAATGACTAAAAAAAAAGTAGAAAATTCTAGTAACTTTTATTAAAATCTTACTATTTGATTTAAAATTAGTAGAAGTAGTAAAAAATTTTAATAATTTTTAGTAAAATATTACTATTTACTTTAGTAATATATTTTTTACTAAAATTTCAGTGATAAATGACTAAAAAAAAGTAGAAAATTCTAGTAACTTTTAGTAAAATATTACTATTTGATTTAGTAATTTTCTTTTTACTAAAATTTCAGTGAAAAATAAACTAAAAAATTGTAAAAATTTTTACTATTTAATTTAAACTATAGTGAATAAATTTTTCCTAATTCAAATTTAGAAACTAAAATTTCGAGCCAAACAATCACATATGCTATTAAAATAAAAAATAAGTTTAAATAAAATTTCCCTTCATTATTAAAATATAAATGAAAATTACAGCAAATTTTGTTAAATAGAAATTCGATAAAACAAGTAAATTATAAAATTTTATAATATAAAATATAAAAGAAATAAATACAAAGTTTCAAATAAATAGAAATTCTGTTAAATGAAATACAATGTAAATTAATGTTTTTCACCGGAATGAGTGCAATTTTTAAATATAATATTGAATAAAGAGGAGAAAGTCTCAATTTGTATGAGAAAAAAGGAAAAATAAAAGTCAAATTGAATATATAGTTTTTCAAGGATATAATTAAAACATTGGGAAAAAAAAAAAAGACTGTGGTAAAGGTGTGCGGGAGGAGGGTCTCTCTCTCTCTCTCTCTCTCTCTCTCTCTCTCTCTCTCTCTCTCTCTCTCTCTCTTTGAAGAAAAGTATGAATCGGCTTTCCCTACTTTCCAGTCAGCCGAGCATTTACAATGCAGTGAAATGGGTCACTATGGCGAGTAGTGGAAACCGCACTGTTCCCTTCATTCATGCCAGCGACCCGGCACGAAACTGAATGAACCAACACTGTTGGAGGTCACCTGATTGGTCTTTATTAATCTATAGGTACACGTCATGAATTCAAAATTAAATACGATTTCTCAATCATACATTTTCACGTGCGCAAAAAAAAAAATTGCATCAAAAAATTTTTTTTATTTCCCCCCTCTAAATCACAAAAATTATAATACATTTTCTCTGGCATTTATATTTAAATTTTTTTTTTAATAATAAAATTTCTATTTCTCATTTTCAAATACATTCGAAAATTATTGCCCATCTTTTTTTTTCTTTTTCATTTTTAGAATACTAAACTTTCAAGTTTCGCCATTTACGCTAAATGGCAATTTCACTCTCTCGTATAACGATAATAATTACGAGGAGATACATATATTTATAACTTTACAAGTAATGGGGGCATATTTACGAGCTAATTTTCAAGCTAGTATAAAAATAATAATAATAATAATAAAAATGAAAAAGACAGGAAGTTGAATAAAGTAAAGAAACGTGTGTACGAGTTAAAGAGATAGCGCGAGGGAACTTTGGGGTTTACTATATAGAAAAAAAGAAAAAAAAAAAAAAGTATAGGAAAGATGGACCAGAAAATGATGAGAAGATAAGAAAAAAAGGGGGGGATAGGGAGCGAAAAAGCAATGGTAGAGAGATTGTAGGGTCACGAAATAACATGGGCGTTTAGGGGGAACTTCCGGTGAACTTAAAAATTACATTTTGGTCCCGCCGCACATCTCTCTCTCTCTCTCTTTCTCTCCCACTTACGGTAATTATTAATGTCTCGAGAAACTTGCACCCGGCACACGGTTTATATACGAACGAAGAAGCTATAAGCCAAGTCAAAAAAAAAAAGAAAATCGATTACTAACTGCCACCCAGATACCCACACTGCAACAAGAAAATAAAAAAAAAATTAAAAAAAAAAAACAATGATTACAGGTTCTTTTTGATAAAGTGTGTGCATTGTACAAAAAACTTCATCTTACAAAATAATGACTTTTGTGTGGTGATTTTAATTTTTTTAAAAATGAAAATGTTTATTTTTAATTATACGATTTTATTTAATATAATCATAGAATAATAATAATAATAATCTCTATATAATAATAATAATAATAATAATAATAATAAAATTAAATAAAAAAAAATAATAATAATTTCTCTATATTATAAAAAGATTTCGCCGCTGTCTTTAGTATGGGTCATTCCATGTCAAGTGTAGGTTAGTTTTGGTTAGGTTAGGTTAGGTTAGGTTAGGTTATATTTGGTTAGGTTATATTTGGTTTGGTTAGGTTAGGTTATATTTGGTTATATTTGGTTAGGTTAGGTTAGGTTAGGTTAGGTTAGGTTAGGTTAGGTTAGGTTAGGTTAGGTTAGGTTAGGTTAGGTTAGGTTAGGTTAGGTTACTATTGGCATGGAATGACCCATATATATAGGGATTTTAGTTATAGTTTTAGTTCTGATTTTAACCTCAAATCCACAGGCGAATTGACGTGAAACGACTCATATATCTACCTACACAGAAAATTAAAAGGCATTAAAATAAGCTGCAACGCTTATTATTTTAATCCAATTTTGCTTATTTTAATACCAAAATGGATTAAAATAAGCAAAATTGGATTAAAATAATAAGCGTTGCAGCTTATTTTAATGCCTTTTAATTTTCTGTGTATATTCAGTATTAAAACAAACATAACCTCAAAATTCAAAGTCCTAGATCTCCAACATTCATGGATCAAACATAACCTTAAAATTCAAGGGCATAGAGTTTTAGAATTCAAAGTCAGAGATCAAACATAACCTCAAAATTCAAGGACATAGATCAAGGGGACCGTTGGGTTTGAGGTTATGTCCGACAAACATAACTTCAAATTCCCCTAATCAAAAAACGAACATAGCCTCAAAATTTAGATCAAAATTTTAATACTTGCAAGCCTTTTTAAAAAAATTAATCATTAAAGTGGAAAATAATGGGCCCCTCCTCTATATAGTAATATTATATTATAATTATAATTTATTATTATATTATTACCATTATTTTTACTACAATCGTAGAAAATAAAAATTTAAAAAAAAGGTTTAATAAAAATTTCATATATTTCAATGAAATTGCTATAAGTGTGTATGAAAAAAAGAAATGTGAATTTCAAAGAATATATATATATATTTTAAATTTGAATGAAAGGATTGATAAGATTTAAATCGAGCAATGGAATATATATATATATATATAGTAACGAGTTTGAAATTGAACGAGCTCTGCGGGGCGTTGTACCATAATCGAGAAGCGATACTGATTTCTCGCTTCCGGTGGCAATGGCCATTCTGATTTCTTCTTCGAGTTAACGATTTCTCGATTTAGACTATCTTCTATATCGTAAATCGAAATTTTAACGAGATGAAAAAATATATTCTCAATTCTAGTTGGGAGAAACAAACTTATTAAAAAAAATTTTTTTTTCCCTTCCAAAAAAAAGACTAAAATTTTTACCAAAATAATAATATTTTTATTTTATAATAACATTATTTGAATATTTATCGTTGAGATAAAAATAATTAAAAAAAAAAAAAAAGAGTTTGAAAAAATTTATCAGAAAAGAGAAACAAAATCCAAATGAGGAATTTCCTTGGTGTTGATTCAGATTGAAAGCCACTGAACTCTCAGATGGTTAGCGTATCAGCTCTGTCTAGTCACGGTCCATTGAAGAATGGGTTGCAATCGTGCAAAGGGGACCGATGCAGAGAGGCAAAAGAAAGAGTAAGAAATAAGCATCAGGGCCGCACTCATTTCCTCTCTTCATATATTTACTATTCAATTCACAACAATAAATTTCAATAATTTATTGATACATATATTGCGATATAATAAATTGCATATCTTTTTTTTTTTTTTTTTTTTTTTTTTTTAATAAAAAATTCAATAAATAAACGAAAAGACTACGATTTAACCAAATTATAAAATTGATTTTTTATAATAGAATAAAAATGTTCGTACAAGGAAACAAGATGTCAATTAAATAATAATAATAGATAAAAAGGGCGGAAATAAAACTGAAATTAGGAAAAAGGTTCTTTTTGAAAAAAAAAAAAAATCGAAAGATCTGTTTGGGAGGATGGACGTATAGTCATAGTTAAGGAGCAGATCCTCTTAACTTGAGCCTAAATCATAATTATACATTGCTTCCTTGAGAAGGAAACGCCAGTTTATGCTAAATTCACGTCCTGTCTTTCTTTCATTCTCTCTATCTTCAAATATACTTTCTCTCTCTCTCTCTCTTTTTTTTTTAAAAAAAAGCATTTATCTCCGTTTCCTTTTCCTTTTCTTGGGAATGCACAAATTATAAACCACTTTATATTTTCAAAACGTAGAGAACATTCCATTATATATTATTTTACACGGAGATTTTAATTAATAAAAATTTTAACATAGTAACTTTTTTGCTATTCGTTAAATACTAAACAATTAGTCAAAACCCTTTTTTTTTACTAATTTGGTTAAACTTTAGTAAACAATTGCTTCAAACACTTATTTTACAAATTTGGTTAAATTTTACTAAACATTTAATTAAAACCCTTTTTTTACAAATTTGGTTAAACTTTAATTAAAATAACTTTAATTTGGTTAAATCGGTTAAAACCTCTTTTTATTTTTACTAATTTGGTTAAATTTTACTAAATATTTAATTGCAACCCTTTTTTTTTACTAATTTTGTTAAACTTTAATTAAAATAACTTTAATTTGGTTAAATCGGTTAAAACCTCTTTTTATTATTACTAATTTGGTTAAATTTTACTAAACAATTAGTCAAAACCCCCTTTTTTTTACTAATTTTGTTAAATGTTACTGAACAGTTAGTTATTAAAACCCTTTTTTTTACTAATTCATTAGTTAAATTTTACTAAACAGTAAGTCAAAACCCCCTTTTTTAACTAATTTGGTTAAACTTTAGTAAACAATTGCTTCAAACACTTATTTTACAAATTTGGTTAAATTTTACTAAACATTTAATTAAAACCCTTTTTTTTATTAATTTGGTTAAACTTTAATTAAAATAACTTTAATTTGGTTAAATCGGTTAAAACCTCTTTTTATTTTTACTAATTTGGTTAAATTTTACTAAACATTTAACAACAACCCTTTTTTTTTACTAATTTTGTTAAACTTTAATTAAAATAATTTTAATTTGGTTAAATCGGTTAAAACCTCTTTTTATTTTTACTAATTTGGTTAAATTTTAATAAACAGTTAATTAGAACTTTTTTTTTACTAATTTGGTTAAATTTTACTAAATATTTAATTGCAACCCTTTTTTTTACTAATTTTGTTAAACTTTAATTAAAATAACTTTCATTTGGTTAAATCGGTTAAAACCTCTTTTTATTATTACTAATTTGGTTAAATTTTACTAAACAATTAGTCAAAACCCCCTTTTTTTTACTAATTTTGTTAAATGTTACTGAACAGTTAGTTATTAAAACCCTTTTTTTTAATAATTCTTTAGTTAAATTTTACGAAACAATTAGTCAATACCCTTCTTTTACTAGTTTTGTTAAATGTTACTGAACAATTAGTTAAAACCCTTTTTTTTACTAATTCATCAGTTAAATTTTACTAAACAATTAGTCAAACCCCCCTTTTTTTACTAATTTACTTAAATTTTACTAAACAAATAAAACCCTTTTTACTAATTCATTTGCTAAAATTGAACTAATAATTCAAAAAAAAAAAAAAATTTGTAAACCTTCGATAATAACTGCCTTGTGGAATATTTTTTTCCATTCATTTCAAATTGCAAAAAAAAAAAAAAAAAATGGGAGACTATTTTTATCACTAAACGCAGACGTCTTGCGATGGAAATGCCGTGATTTTCGAAATCAGGAAAATTTAATCTTATAATGTGAGAGACGCGAAATTGGGAATTTCCGTGGGTCGATATCGTGAAACTTTGCGATGACATATTATAAAAGCACATGAGGACTTTATTCTCAACTGGATAATCATTTCGGGCAATTTAGTAATATAAATGAAAAAGTGCCTAATTCGGCAGTTCAATTCGCCTTTCCGTCAAAACGTCCGTTCTGAAAGGGTTTCGGAGGCGTGGGCTCTTCCCACGCTTTTGTGTCCGGTTGACTTGTTATATATTCCACTACAAAATATATATATATATAATATTTACCAAGAAATTTCTTCATATATATACAATTCAATCAACTCTATATGATAATTTTGATTTTACGACAAATTGTTCAGAAATGTTTTTCTTACACTGAGAAAAATGTTTAGTATCATCTACCAAAGTTTGGTTCTCTCTACCAAATTTTTTATTTGATATATGTGCAACTAATCCGTTTGGTTCGGGCTACTAAATTTTTTCGTTGAATCATTTTGTTCGGTCTACCAAATTTTTTGTTTTGCACAACTAACTTATTGTTTTTAAGCAAACAAAAAATTTAGTTAAATGAAAATTTTTTTTTTGTTTTCTCAACCAACTTATTTTTTTGTTTCACCCTTTTCTCTTTATATAACCTACCTATGCCTACTTAAATTAATTTCTATCGCGGAAAAAACCTAACACTGCTGGGGCTCGAACCCTCAGACTACGCAACGCTAGTCGAGAACGCTGACCACTACTCTACGAATCCTACTAACAATTTGAGATTAAATCATTTTCACAATGTATAAAAGCTGGAAAAAAAACTTTCGTTCTTGTAACAAGTTTTATTTATTTATTTTCACTACACAAACTTTTTTTTTAAAAAAATGTCTGAAAAACATAAAAACTTCAACACTGAAACTTCACGACGCGAACGACATATGGTTAATGTTGACATCCCGTGAATGGGAAGCGACGCCATATTTACGAGAAGAGCGCGTGCGCAATACAGCATGTCAGCTATTTAGTACTGGGAACCAAACTATTTAGTTCGTAAACATGAAAGCTTCAAATATATTTTTTGGTAGAGCCAACTAAACTTCCCGATTTATTGACACTTTCTATTCTGTTGTGACAACCATATTTTAGTAACGCCAACTAAAAAAGCTCAACTAAATTATTTTCTTATTATTACGAAATTATTTTTCTCAGTGTATAATTTCAATTTTTAACGAATTTTCTATAAATGCGTATTTAGTTAATTTGACTTAACCAAACAGTTTAATTATTCTATTTTGTTTGAATTAAAAAGTTTAGTTAATTCAAATAAAAATTTTGTCTACTATATATATATATACATATTTTGTGAAATAACGTAAAAATTATCGAATTTTGTTTTGACCGTTGACATCGATTATTATGCCGCGAGAATGTTTCCGAGGCATTTTTTGCACATTTCGAAAGTCAGGCCACTCCTATATATCTATATAGTAATATCTAGCAAAGTCACCGCCACGCCGCGATCACAAGATACTAACGATAGATAAGAATTTAAAGACTGTATTAGATTATTAGACAATTGATGTTGAAAGTTATCGTTCTTTGATATCTTTCACGCCTTTACAATCAACTCTCTATTATCTAAATCGGAGATTACGAAAAAGAAGAGCCTCACAATTTTTATTATAAATAGCCTCTTATTAAACGTCATTTCATATATAGGGAAATTAATTGAAATTCTGCAAAATTATAAGTTTCAGCAATATTTGTCTATATTATTTTAAATATATATTAATAATGAAATTTTTTTCTAAAATATTACTTTGTACACTCTATTGGCATTCCATAATGATTATTATTATTAAATTTAATTTTTTTTTCCATATTTTGAAATATATAAATAATGTTTCGAACATAACCTACAAAGTGCAACAACGTGACATGGAAATTATTAATTTTTATTACTGTAAAATAAACTTTTTGAAAAAAAAACTAATGTAATATTATAGAATTTTCTGGTAGAAAAATAATTGTCCCGTGCAGAAATTTTGCCAGGGCCCAGATCGGGGTCGGATCAGGCTGCCCTATTAGGGAATGAAACGCCGCGCCTGACGTGGCACTGATCAGATGTGACGTTACATTCCCTACTAGGGTCCAGGTAGGGCTATTTCTATACGGCGTATGTAATTAAAATTTATAAAAAAATATATCTCTAACCTTGCAACTGATGTATCATTTTGGATGATAAAAAAATCTGCTGGAAACACTCGCGATTTAATAAATTTCGAACACTCGTGAATTTAATATTACACACAAAAAAAAGCAAAATACTTTTTCTAAAGATTTAAACGATCACGATTTTAAAAATTTCGAACACTCCCAGGACAAGAATTTTTATCTAAAATGTGAAAAAAAAAAAATGTTTTGTAAAACTACATCTTAACAGGTCAATACACAAATTGCAAATGAATTAATTATCATTTTTCTGATTTTCTAATCACATTGTTTATGATCTTCGGCCTATGTTGCTTACAATGTAAACAAACAGCTTGAGGCGCGCGCAGGTACAAAAATAATTCCAAAATCGCTTCGTCACATTTAAATAATTTTAAATAATTTTCAAATATTATTTCACTGATTTAATTTACCATTGAAAATTTCAATTTAACAAAAAATGAAAATAATGTCAATTTTGTTAATTATAAGAAAAAATAATTTCTTTTAGCAGTATAAAGTAATAATTATTACAAGTAGATAAAGCTAGTAATACGGTTTGAAATAGAATTTAAAAAGAAAAACTTCGAGAAAATGTGATTTTTAATTTGCCATCATCAGTGATTCAATACTGTTATAATGATAGTAGCTCAGTTGGTAGCGTAAATGACTGTAGTTATCTCAATGTCAGGGGTTCGAATCCACCCTCCAATACTTTTTCAAATAAAAAATTATATTTCTACTTTTGTGTTTATTCACACTAATTTAAAATTATCAAATTGATACAAAAAATTTTAATTTGAAAAATTTGTATCAATTTAATATTTTCAGTATCAATATTTGATACTTTTAAATTATAACAGTTTAGAATAAATTAAAAAAAAAAAAAAAAAACGAGAAGATTCGATCCCTTGACGATGAGATCTACAGTCAGGGACTTTATCAACTCGGCTATTACCTATATCCTTTGAGGCTCGTAAAACTGGTAACTTTCAAATCACATTACTTCGAAAAAAAACAGCTTTTCATTTGCAATTTTACTGTATTAATACACTATAATTGTTGTAAGTTTCATTTCTAAAAATCGAAAATGCTGCGCTCTCTTTATATTATTTTTCTCACGATTATTACAAGTCATTTAACATTTGATTATTTACCGTTCAGGTAAATTGAATTTTCTCAAAGAAAAAAGTGATAATTTCAAGGTTATAAACATAGGTGATTATTATATAGGAAGAAAATGGCATTTTACATGCGACTGGTCGTCGACACGTGGAAATTTAACTTGGCAGCTGACGGAGCGTGTAGCTCGCATCCGCTCCCATGTCTTCAAACTGCTTACTTGGTAAAGACAATGCGAGGAAGCGAGCCATCTTTTCCTGCTGCCGCTGCCGCCGCGGTGCAAAGCGAGCTGCACAAAGTGACTCTCTGATACTCGATCACAGAATGAACAATAAAAAAAAAAAAAACAAAAAAAAATAACACAAAGCAAAGAAAATTGAGAACAAAGTAACGATTTCTTTCGAAGGAATCATTTTTTAAAGATGGAAAAAATAATTTCTAATAAAAATGAACGATGCGCTTCGTTCTGTGTGTGTGTGTGTCTTTAAAAAACAATAATAACGATCATTGATAATCGTGGCACGAGTGTCGAATGATTCTAAGAAGGATGGATGGCGCCGCGTGCGTCCTGGTTAGCTAGTATTCCAATCTTCTTCCCCCTAAACAGGACGAGGACAGGAAGAAACTCATCGAGAATCATTAATTACCATCGTGCCATTGTTCTTTACGTCGACGCCTCGCTTGCATTCCGCACGCGGATCCAATGCCGCGGAATGACGATTAAAAACTTTAGGACGCAATAAAAAAAAAAAGGAAGAAAAAAAGAAAGAAATAATTCCTATATATAACGGATTATTTAATATACGAAATATCAGTAGAATTTTAAACAAATTCTCAACAAAAATTAAATTGGAAAACAGTTTTCGGAAAATTTTTAACTACAGTATACCTTGGAAACAATTTTAACCCTCATGTTGCATTCTTTCGTTGATATTTTTGCTATATCTGTTCGAGGCACCTCTCTGAACATTTTCAAAAAAATCAAAAACCGTCGGAAGCCTAATCAAAAATTTACTATACTGGCGCAGTACTTTTTATTTCTTAATTTTTGTGTTTTTAGCGACGACTTATAAAAAAACGTGGTTTTTCTGATTATATAAATTAATTAAATTCAATTAATTTAGTATTACAATATAGGGTTAATGCACTAATTACGGCGCGATTCGAGTCAAAACACTTTTGAAATAGAAAATTCAAAATTTCTATTGTATAAACTTGATTTAAGACTTATTAAACTAAAAGATTATGTTATTTAGAAAAAATAATTTCTATTAACTTTATAAAAATCGATTATTTAAACAAATATGAGAAATTAAAACTAATACCATAATTTCCCAGGTGAAAAAATTAACGTTACTAACGTTACTAACATTACTAATGTTACTAAAGTTAGTACCTATAAAAAAATAAAGAGTTTCTAAAATATATTTTCACAGAAACTTTGCCACTACTTTCCCATTACCACTTTCACTTCCACTTAAAATTTTTATAATTTTCACTCCCATTTCCACTTATACTTTTTCTAATTTTCATTCGCACTTCCCTTCTCACTTCTACTCTTTCTAATTCTCATTCCCATTTCACTTCCACTTTTTCTAATTTTCATTCCTATTCCTATTTCCACTTCCAGTTTTTTTATATTCATTGCCTCTACCACTTTTTCTAATTCTCATTCCCACTTTCACTTCCATTTCCACTTGTTCCAATTTTCATTCCCATTTTCACTTCCACTTTTTTATATTCATTGCCACTTTAACTTTTTCTAATTGTAATTAAAAAAAAGTGCAAATGGTTGTGTAAATGGAAATTAGAAATTAGAAAGAGTTTTAGTCGAAATGACAACAGCTAATGAAAATTAGAAGTAGAAAAAATGGGAGTAGAAGTGGTAATGAAAATTAGAAAAAGTGGAAGTGGTAATGAAAATAAAAAAGTGAAAATGGGAATGAAAATTAGAAAAAGTGAAAGTGGAAATGAGAATTAGAAAGAGTGGAAGTGGGAATGGAAGTGCGAATGAGAATTAGAAAAAGTGGAAGTGGTAATGTAAATAAAAAAGTGAAAGTGAAAATGGGCATGAAAATTATAAAAAGTGCATTATTAAACATTAAATACTTCCTGCTGGTCGATTTTCGATAAGTTTCTGCAAAAATACAATTTAGAAACATTTTCTTAATTTTTTTATAGGTACTAACGTTAGTAATATTAGTAACGTTAGTAATGTTAATTTTTCTACCTGGGTTTCTATTATGGCGTGTTTGTATCAGTTTTGGTGTATCATAATTACGATGACAAAAATTCCGTGTATTTTGAAGATACTTTGCCCGCCGTTATTGAAGCCAATGGAAATTTTAAAAATGTTTCATTTACGGAGAGAGAAAAAATTTATTCACAAATAATTAAATTAATAATTGTTTAAATATTATGCATCTTTATTAGTAATTCTAATCATATAAGAAAATTAAAATCATTTTTTAAAATCATTTTGCAACAGTTATTATAAATATAATAGTAATAATAGGTTATTTTTTATGAATTCGCTGTAATTGATGCACTCACCGTAATTGGTGCTATTTTAGTACATACTTTCTTTTTACAGTGAATTAACTTAAGGGTCGCTGATTACAAATCCGAAATCAGATTTTTTAAATTTACAAAATTCAAAATGTCAAATCCAATATGGCTAACAAATCGCAATTACCTGAAGTTTATAGCGCAAGGCTCAATTATTTATCTTTTGTTTCATCTGCCATTTTGAATTTTGAAAATCCAACATCATATTCGTAATCAGCGACCCCAAAAACCCCCGAGTAACAAGTTTCAAGCAAATCCGATCAATTTTTAATTTTGTCATCCGCCATATTGGATCCGACATTTTGGACTTTCAAAATCTGATGCCTGATTCGTAATCAGCGACCTCAAAAACTTTATAGATATTATTGTCAGTTTATATCGTATTGTTGTTTAGTTACAATTACATTTATTATTTTAAAAACGCTCTTTTTTAACTTAATTTTTTTATAACATTTATTTTGTTAATAAAAAACACTTTTAATGCAGTAATATTGTAATGAATTTTCTAAAATACATTTTAAACATATTTTTGTTATTAAAATGTGTAAAATAGTGGCTAAAAAGATAAAATTCTGCAAAAAAAAAAAAAAAAAAAATTTTGCCTAAAACAACGAAAGGAAAGGTTTCACTATATAGAATAGCAAAAGATTTAACTGAAACAAGTAAAACTTTTGCTACTACAGTGAAATATTTCGTTGTTCCAGATAAATAATTTTTTTTTCTGTGTGAATATGAAATCTTTTGAAAAAATAAATAATTCTTACTGGAAAATTTCGGTTAACTTGAAAATTGTAGTTACATTTGTAAAATTCGGTACAGAAAACTTGAAAAAATGCTGGTAAAATAATTGTATTGAGTCTTAACAGTTTTTCTAGATTTTCTAGGATTCTTTTTGCCTTAAATTCTGAATGTTATAGGTTTCAATTCTATTGGAAATTTCCTATAAGAATTATATGGTTTTGTATAATTTTTTCTATAATATTTGACTAGTAAAAATTAATTGAATTTAATTAGTTTATGTAATTAGAAAAACCAGGTTTTTTTCAACAAAAAATGGAAATGGTAAAGCTAATAAAAAATGAAGAGAATGATACAAGGAGAAAAATGGAAAAACGAATAAAAGCCATATTTGTAACAATCTCTCACCTGAGTTGCAATAGTTTCCCCGCAAGAGCGCTAGTATCGCTAAAACTTAAACTGTCCGCAGTTTCTGAGCATTTCTATGACAATTTTTACTCCAGAAATAGTAAAATTTACTAGTTCCGAAAATAATTTTTACTATTTTAGAAGTAAATTTTACTATTTCTAGAGTAAAAATGACCAAAAACTGCGGAGAGTTCAGGTTTTACTTTTAAAGTATAGTAAAAATTACTTTATTCATTTTTCTATTTTTCTCCGTGTACAAAAGAAATTCTTATGCTTTCTGTAACAGTTTCCTAAACAATTTTCCACTTATTTTTTGCAACATTTTTTTAACTATACAAAAATTTTTCCTATTTGCCTTTCTATTAATTTGATACTTCTGTATATAAAAAAATTAATAAAAAAAAAAAAAAAACATTTTATTTATTGCGGAGAAATATGAAAACAAGTTTCTCAGCATTATGAGAATTTGAAATAAAAAACTCGCACTCAACTGATATAAAATTTTCGTGAGATCGGCAATATTATTTTTGTCAGAATTATATAGAGTGAGAGAGAGAGAGAGAAAGGAAATAAATGACAACCGGAAACAGCTCTGCAAAATTTTTAGTCAGCATTTAAAAAAGTCCTTGTATTGAGTTTTTTTTAAAATAAATTATTCATTCTTTTAATTTCATTTTTACCCTGACAATTAATTTATCCGCTTTTTTTCTCATGATATAGAATTTTAAATTTACCAAATGTGCAAAGTAAATTGCCTGCGGTGTATTACAAAAAAAAAAGTATCATAATTGAAAAACCGGAAATGAGTGACGTCCGCTCTATATATATATATATATAGTGGGTTTAGCAAAAGGCAAAAAACCGATGCAAAAGTCAGTGAAAAAAAAAAAGATTTTCTCGTACGATATAGAATATAAAAAAAAATGTGGCTTATCCAGTTTGATCATGCGAGGCCAATTGGGGATAATCGTTTTAGAATGAATAGCCAGTTTTGTATATAGATTCCCTTTATAGGTGGGCACTTAAATACACAATAATACCTATACAGTATTGTAAAAATTGTAAAACGATATTATCGATCGTATCGATACACTTAAGTAAATGTTAGATATATATAGACAATATCAAAGGAAACGATCATTGATCTTTTGTGGATTATTATCTGCGGTCTTATTATATGGTCTATTTGATATCAATCTGTCTTTGAAATTCACTTTATAATTGTCATGAATTTAAATTTAAACGAAACAATTATTATTTTTCCTGACAAAAGATATATATTATTGCAAATTAAATTCATTGAGAAAAAAAAAACAGCATTCTACGATTTCATTCATATATACAGACGCATCAAAGTCGAAAGTCACGTTGACAAAAATAGTAACAAGCTTTTTATCAGTGAAATGACGACATTATTTCGTTTCTGCGATTGACAGAAACACAATGTCCTTGTGTATATGTGCAAATCGTCACGTAATTGTGAATAATTCACATCAACGAGGTTTTTGCATTGGTATCACATGGTATAAATGTGAAAAAAAGACACACACACACTTGTCATTATATTATAACATAGATAGACTAGAGAGATAAATATGATTCTCACACACACATATGTGTAATAAATCATCGGCCGAGATACGCGAGAGTAAATACGATTCTCATTCGACCCTCCCACTCTTTCCCGGCGGACGTCACGCGAGTTTCATAGAAGCTGTCGCGTCTTCGTCATCGGATACACTCACTTCCGGCCTGTCGATGATTTTGATACTCGGCTTTTGCTATTCAGTGCCGAACTCACTGGACAAAGAGCCTTATACCCTCTATTTCAATTACTATTATTACACTGAGAAAAATAATTTCGTAATAATAAGAAAATAATTTAGTTGAGCTTTTTTAGTTGGCGTTACTAAAATATGGTTGTCACAACAGAATAGAAAGTGTCAATAAATCGGGAAGTTTAGTTGGCTCTACCAAAAAATATATTTGAAGCTTTCATGTTTACGAACTAAATAGTTTGGTTCCCAGTACTAAATAGCTGACATGCTGTATTGCGCACGCGCTCTTCTCGTAAATATGGCGTCGCTTCCCATTCACGGGATGTCAACATTAACCATATGTCGTTCGCGTCGTGAAATTTCAGTGTTGAAGTTTTTATGTTTTTCAGACATTTTTAAAAAAAAAAGTTTGTGTAGTGAAAATAAATAAATAAAACTTGTTACAAGAACGAAAGTTTTTTTCCAGCTTTTATACATTGTGAAAATGATTTAATCTCAAATTGTTAGTAGGATTCGTAGAGTAGTGGTCAGCGTTCTCGACTAGCGTTGCGTAGTCTGAGGGTTCGAGCCCCAGCAGTGTTAGGTTTTTTCCGCGATAGAAATTAATTTAAGTAGGCATAGGTAGGTTATATAAAGAGAAAAGGGTGAAACAAAAAAATAAGTTGGTTGAGAAAACAAAAAAAAAATTTTCATTTAACTAAATTTTTTGTTTGCTTAAAAACAATAAGTTAGTTGTGCAAAACAAAAAATTTGGTAGACCGAACAAAATGATTCAACGAAAAAATTTAGTAGCCCGAACCAAACGGATTAGTTGCACATATATCAAATAAAAAATTTGGTAGAGAGAACCAAACTTTGGTAGATGATACTAAACATTTTTCTCAGTGTATTATTATTATTATTATTATTATTCATTTAGAAAATTTTTTTCAAAAAATTTTTCCCGGGAGAAAAATCATTTCGTTTGGATAAAAATATATAATAGGAAAATAGTTTTTGAGAAAGGTATGTATCTCGCGATGGAATATCATAAGGATGGGGGTTCCGGTAGATCGCTTCCGGTAGGCTGGCGTCACGTCCGTCTTAGAATGAGCCGAAGAAACAGAGCGGAAAAGACAAGCCTACAGCGGCACTGCATATATATATATGAATGCACACCTATATAACTGCAGGAGAGTCTTTGCAACTATACACAACTATATATAATTATCACTATATAGAATAACAATTCTATACAACTATATACCTACGATGCAACTTAGCTATATATATATATATATGTATATATTGCTGAGAGGCCCGGAAATGAAAACCTATAGTAGGCAAGCTTTCTCACATTTCGATATACTTTATTCGCGCTGCAGCTATATCGTATTACTTATTTTACGAAAATTGTATTTTTTTTCAAAATCAAAAATTTTTTTAAATTATATAAGCGGAATTTCAAAATAATTGAGGAGAATCAAACATAACCTATAAAATTGCACTGTCTTATATGCCCCTATAAAATATCTTTATGGGAATTATAATTCCCATATTAAGATATTTTACTTTTTAGAAAAAATGTAATTATAAGTAATAAAGGACCCCGCACCAAATACATGGGAAAAATACTCTCGGTTAAATTTCTTGTAACTTTGCAATTTTGTAGCTTTTGACCTCCATGAACAAAAAATGTTAATGACAAAATCTAAGAAAATGGACAGATTTTTTGTAAAATGAGGTTAAAGTGGAAAATTTGAAGTGAGCCAGATGTAAACACTTAAAAATGAGTTGAACCCAAATAATTGAATTAACTAGTTTGAAACTTATTACAAAGGGGTTTTTGGAGTCACTGATTGCCAATCCGATGTTAGTTTTTAAAAATTCAAAATGGCGAATCCAATATGGCGGACGACTTTTAAAAAAACTCTTCCTACTCACAAAAAATCAATTTCTCTATTCGTAGAATTGAAAGAATATATTTAATCAAAAAGTAATAGTTTGTTTTAACCCAGATATGAGAAAATGAAGATTTGAAATCGAATTTTTAGTCAAGGCGATTGCAGAATGGGTGCAAATGAGAAGTCCAAGTACAAATCCCACACGGAAAAAAATTTTCTGGTAATTCTTTAACGTCGATTTAGAGATTTTACATGTTCCTAAATCTGTTAATTCTACAGATATTTTCTGCAAGGATTTAACGCATGCGCGAAAACAATGCAGTGATTCGACTAAGACTGAGTACGATTGAGTGCGAGAGGTTAAGGCGAATTTAGTGTTTTTATTATTATCATAGTGTCGGCAAGAAAGTTTAATTAAAAAGGAAACGTCTTAAGTATATAAACATTATTATAGAAATAAATTATTAAAAATTTTTTATTTTAAAATTAACTACTGTAGTGATTAAGTGAGAAAAGTCGTTTGTTTCAATTTCTCGACATAAGAAAAAGTGGATTTATCATAAGTTTTGAAAACTTGCTCCTCATTTTTTTTGTTAGAAAATTATTGAAGGATGAATTTATTTACATAGAAGTTATACTAATTTATACAATAATGTTCCGCGAATTTAATGTATTCGGAGGAGAATATAACCTATAAGAAATACTCTACCAACTATATATTATCCCCATATAGTATACATAATTTGGTCACTCAACAGTTTTTAAGAACTGTAGCTCAAACTTGTAGAATTAACAGATTTTAATGCCAATGATTCAACATATTTCTCTATTTGGAAAAACATCACTAGATGGCGCAAGAGTTTCTGTAAATTCTACAGAAAATTTTTTTCTGTGCATGAGTACAAGAGATAGATAGTCTCTTTTGCTCTCATGAAATATGCAGTTGGACTTGGATTTTCATTTTCCTTTTGCAAAAATTCTGGAATCGCCTTCATCGACCCAAAAAACCTTCAAGTTACATGTTTCAAGTGAATTAGATGTATTTTTTAAAAAATCGTCTGCCATATTGGATCCGCCATTTTGAATTTTTAAAAACTAACACTGGATTCGCAATCAGTGACCCCAAAAACCCCTGAGTAATGAGTTTTATTTGAATTCGATGTGTTTTTAAGAAACTCGTCCGCCATATTGGATTCGCCATTTTGAATTGTTAAAAACTAACACTGGATTCGCAATCAGTGACCCCAAAAACCCTTGTGTAATAAGTTTCAAACTAGTTAATTCAATTATTTTGGTTTATTAGTAATAAATAAGTAAAATTTACTCCAGAAATAGTATAAATTACTATACGAAAACAGTAAAATTTTACTACAGAAATAGTTAATTTTACTATTTTTTTGAAGTAAAAGTTGCCAGAGATGCGCAGAAACTTCGGACAGTTCCCGTTTTACTCTGAAAGTAGTAAAAATTACTTTTTCTGTTTTTCCGTGTGTACACGGAGAAAAATGGAAAAACAAATAAAGTAACTTTTACTATACTTTAAAAGTAAAATTTTGAACTGCCCGCAGTTTCTGCGCATTTTTGTCAATTTTTCCTCAAAAAATAGTCAAATTTACTCCAAAAATAGTAAAATTTACTTCTAAAATAGTAAAAATTACTTCGGAAATAGTAAAGTTTACTATTTCTAGAGTAAAAATTGCCAAAAATGCGCAGAAACTATGGACAGTTCAAGTTTCAGCGATACTAGCGCTCTTGCGAGGAAACTATTGCAACTCAGGTGAGAAATTATTACAAATGGCGGTGCGCGCTGATTGTCCCATAAAAATCATTAATTAGAATTATTTTAAACAATTTTATTAGAAATAATATTATTTTCAAAACGAATTTTCATTTTTTGAATTAGCATTTGACAGAATTTTTTTTTTTTTTAATACGAATTTTTACTCAACAAAATTTTTAGTTAGCAAAATTTTTGTTTTGATAAAATTTTTATTTTATAGCCATTAAATTTACATGCACGTAGAAAAATTGAAAACAAAAATAAAGTAATTTTTAATATTTCCGTATAGTAAATCGAGAACTGCCAGGAATTTCTGTCAACTTTTGCTCCGTATATAGTAAAAACTACTATTTCTGGAGTAAAATTTAGTATTACAGTATAGTAATTTTTTCCATTTTTGGAGCAAAAGTTGCGAAAGATGCACAGAAATTTTGAACAGTTTAAGTTTTTAATTAGTAAATAGTAAAAGTTACTTTATAATTTTTTCCGTGTAACTTTTTATTTGAGAGAATTTTAATTTCATTAAATTTTAATTTAACAGAATTCTCATTCAATATCGAATTTCATATATATATATATATGATTCGAATTTTTAAATGACAAAAATTCACTGAATTTTAATTTATCCGAATATTTATTTGTACGATTTTTTATGTTTACGAATTTTTAAATAACCGAATTTTTATTTGTCCAAAATTACAAATTGACCAAACAAAAATTCAACAGAAAAATTTCGGCGCAATTTTTAAAATTAACCAATTACGATTTTCTTAATAATTTCTAATTGGTTAATTTTTTAAAATTGCCCCGGAATCTTTGCTCGATTTTCTTTTCGGACATTTGTAATTTCGGACAAATTAAAATTCGGCGTTTTAAAAATTCTATCAATTAAAAATTCGGACAAATTTGAAATTCAGTGAATTGGAATTACTGTAATTTATAAATTCAAATCACACAAAATTCGATTAATTGAAAATTCTGTAAAATTAAAATTCGATTGATTTTAATTTAAAAAAATTTAATTAAATTAATTAATTATCGAATTAAAATTCGACTGTAAAATAAAAATTCTAAAAAATTTGATAACTAAAAATTTTGTTGTGTAAAAAATTTGTATATAAAAACAAAAATCTGTCAAATGCTAATTCAAAAATTTGAAAATTCGTCTAAAAAATAATTTTATTTCTAATAAAATTCTTTAAAATGAAAATTCTTTTTAATGATTTTTATAGCATAATCTTGCACCCCGTTTTTATTATTATTATTATAATTATTATTATTACGAAAAGAAAAGAGTACCACTGAAAAATAAATTCAAAATAAATTCTCAATTTAAATGTCTAAGAATTACGTGATTGAAAATCACTTTCAACTATAGTTGTCGCATCCTAAAAAAAATTCTTCACCTTTAAAGACTTTAATTTTCAATTTCAATCAAATATTTATTTCTCACGAATATGAGAAAATTAACATCGTCTTGATAACGTAAAACATCCTTGACTTTATACCACATAAACACGCAACGTATTATAAACGTGTATCAAAAGAAAATTTTCAACAATTTTGTTTTCAAAAATTCATTTTGAAAAATATTTTTTTCTAAAAATATTTTTCAAAATAATTTTTTCTTCTAAAATAAAAATATGTTTTCGAAAAATACATATACAAGTCATATACACATCAGATTGAAAAAAAAAATGAGCTGATTTATTGATTGAGTTGAGAAAAAGGCGTTAAACTCGCTAAAGAGATAGTGATAAAGATATATATATATATATATATAATATTACAGAGTTTTCCTGACAAAGTCGACCTGTTCGCCTGTTAACTTAGTAATCGCAATCGTTCACCATTGTGTCAAGGCGAGCGGCCTTCGGCTCTTTGAGACTTGAATACGCCAAGAGTGTGTATATAATACGCGGTAAGAATACGAGTATTCGCACGTACTTAACGCATTCCATAGATTGCTTTTCAAGCAATCGATAAGTCCCTGCCTACTGCTAATAGAATTAATTGCTTCATTCCTAGTTGCCAATCCAACACACACACATTTATAACAAAGAAAGAATTCATTCCCAATGCAAAAATAATAATAATAATAATAATAAATGCGCGCGCCTATTTTAATTTATTCATTCATCGACATTCAATTTTCATTAAAATTTATTATATTCTGCAAAAATTTAAATTAATATATATATATATATTATAAAATTAATTAATTTAAAAATTTTAATATAAGAAACAAATTTATATTAATTAATTTTTCCCCAACTATTTAATTAATTGTATATACATAGCCTTATAAAAATTCTCCTAAGAAATAATTTAAATTTAATTAATTTCAAAATTATAATTGCAAATATTATAAAATAGAAATATATATATATACAAATAATTTGTAACAATTTTCCGTTTCGTTATTATATAGGAAAAAAAATTTTATGAAAAATTTAAATGTATTTCTAAATGGCAAAAATATATATTTTATAAAAAAAAAAAATATACATTCTTTAAAAAGGAAAAGAATGGGGGGGGGGGAGGGGAAGAGATATTTAAACTTTCAGAGGAGCGCAATGCGCGTGTAAACGGTGATAATGCCGGAAGCGTTGTGAGTCTCTTTTATATGTTCGTTCGTAACCCGCGGATTCTATTTAACCACTTAAATGCCGACTTGGCTCGCGGCAATCTCTGACGAGCGCGTACACATCACTGCTTGCATGTAAAAGATTTACTAAATGCATTTAAGGGCATTTCACAATATAATAATAATAATTCTTCAAAAAGTGTCAAAATCAATTTTTTAATTTCATTTTTTCAAAAATGA